>NW_011494708.1:9191651-9192209 GCF_000754665.1 Bison bison bison | reverse complement strand
GAAGCAACCGACAAACAACTAATCTCAAAAATATACAAGCAACTCCTACAGCTCAACTCCAGAAAAATAAACGACCCAATCAAAAAATGGGCCAAAGAACTAAATAGACATTTCTCCAAAAAAGACATACAGATGGCTAACAAACACATGAAAAGATGCTCAACATCACTCATTATCAGAGAAATGCAAATCAAAACCACTATGAGGTACCATTTCACACCAGTCAGAATGGCTGCGATCCAAAAGTCTACAAATAATAAATGCTGGAGAGGGTGTGGAGAAAAGGGAACCCTTTTACACTGTTGGTGGGAATGCAAACTAGTACAGCCACTATGGAGAACAGTGTGGAGATTCCTTAAAAAACTGGAAATAGAACTGCCTTATGATCCAGCAATCCCACTGCTGGGCATACACACTGAGGAAACCAGAAGGGAAAGAGACACGTGTACCCCAATGTTCATCGCAGCACTGTTTATAATAGCCAAGACATGGAAGCAACCTAGATGTCCATCAGCAGATGAATGGATAAGAAAGCTGTGGTACATATACACAATGGAG
>NW_011494708.1:9188720-9191551 GCF_000754665.1 Bison bison bison | reverse complement strand
ATACACAATGGAGTATTACTCAGCCATTAAAAAGAATACATTTGAATCAGTTCTGATGAGGTGGATAAAACTGGAGCCTATTATACAGAGTGAAGTAAGCCAGAAGGAAAAACATAAATACAGTATACTAACGCATATATATGGAATTTAGAAAGATGGTAACAATAACCCGGTGTACGAGACAGCAAAAGAGACACTGATGTATTGAACAGTCTTATGGACTCTGTGGGAGAGGGAGAGGGTGGGAAGACTTGGGAGAATGGCAATGAAACATGTAAAATATCATGTAGGAAACGAGTTGCCAGTCCAGGTTCGATGCATGACGCTGGATGCTTGGGGCTGGTGTACTGGGACGGCCCAGAGGGATGGTATGGGGAGGGAGGAGGGAGGAGGGTTCGGGATGGGGAACACATGTATAACTGTGGCGGATTCATTTTGATATTTGGCAAAACTAATACAATTACGTAAAGTTTAAAAATAAAAAAAAAAAAAAAACTTAAAAAAAAAAAAAAAAAAAAAAAAAGAATACCCAGATCTCCTCCCCAATTCATCACTGTTGGAGAATTGCTCCGCTCATGATCCTGGAGATAGGTGGAAACTAATTCAAATGAAAGAAATAGGACCAAAATGTAGCTCATTAGGCTGTACTCAGACTTCCAAACCAATATTTTCCTGATGTTATCTCAAAACAGACAATTTCACAAAAACTGTCATTAAGTTTCTGAAGAATCTTTAATATATTACATCTAAGAAAGAATAATAATATATACATCTTTCAGAGAATTAAGAAAAAGACTATATAACTAAGATTATAGCACAACTGAAAAATAATTCAGCAGATAAGTGAGAAGATACAACTGAGGGAAGACTAACTGAAAATAGAGCACAAATGGAAAAGAAGTACAAAATATAACATAAAATACTATTTAAAACAAAGTTTAGAGGATTAGCTCTGAATATTAGGAATATACCCAAAGCAAACCATATTATGAAATTTAAGAATACTGATGACCAAAAGAACGTCTTTAGAGTTTCAGAGTAAGGAAAAACAAAAGGAAGCAAGACAAGAACCAAGTCTCAGAATGGCATCTGCATACTAAGCAGTAACAATGAAATGAGAAAAGACAGTATCTTCATTCATTAACACTTGCAATCTCACTCGGTGACTAGTAAAAATCAAGTGATTGGCATCCTATACATGTTAAATATATTTCTCTAACCTCATCCTTTTTGAGTAGATAACTTTTGATAATGCTGATAATTTCTTTCTTGCAATTCGTATTTCTTACTTACCTCTTCCTGAGTATGTATCTCAGTTAGGACAGGCTGAGTTATGTCCCAGTAATAAAAAGTCTAATATCTCACTGTGTTACAACACAAATTTGTTTCTACTTTGCTATATATCCGTCTGGTTCAGTTTTAGATCTGTTTGATTTGAATCTTATTCAGTAACTAGACAGAGAAGGCAATGGCACCCCACTCCAGTACTCGTGCCTGAAAAATCCCATGGACGGAGGAGCCCGGAAGGCTGCAGTCCATGGGGTCGCTGAGGGTCGGACACGACTGAGAGACTTCACTTTCACTTTTCACTTTCATGCATTGGAAGTAAATGGCAACCCACTCCAGTGTTCTTGCCTGGAGAATCCCAGGGACGGCGAAGCCTCGTGGGCTGCCGTCTATGGCGTCACACAGAGTCGGACACGACTGAAGCGACTTAGCAGCAGCAGCAGCAGTAGCTAGAGTTGGTCGAACATCCTTCATCTGGAATAGGGAATGTGGAAAAGTGTATGCTGATTCTTGAAGCATACACTTAAGGGCATTACATGTCACGTCTACACAAAGTCTATAGCTTCCCTGGTGGACCAGATGGTAAAGAATCTACCTGCAACTCAGGAGATCTCTGAGTTTGGAAGATCCTCTAGAGAAGAGAATGACTATGCACTGCAATATTCTTACCTGGAGAATTCCATGGACAGAGGAGCCTCATAGGCTACAGTCTTATGGGATCGCAGAGTCAGACACGACTGAGCAACTAACATTTTCATTTTCTACACAAAGTCCACTGCCTAAAAGACATCATGCCTGTATTCAACAAGGCTAGGATGTATAAATCTTTTCTGGAGGATCTCTGAATTCTTATGAGAGGTGATAATGTCTACCAGATCCATATTTCTGGTTAAAAGCTCTATTTCTATACAAATATGTCATCTCAAACTTAGCATATCAAAAATTTAATGTTTGAATTCCATATTTAAAACAAGGTCCATTTCTGTCTTCATTATTGTTAATGGCATATTCTTCCAGTCACTCACACAGCCTTGAAACCCTTTTTTATTAACTCATAAATTTTTAACAAAAATGTTACTTTGTTTTCTTCTACTCCTAAGATCAGCCTTACCTTCTTTATCATAATTATTAAAACAAGAACAAAATCTTTTTTTAAAAAAATGAAGGAAAGCTTTGTCTTTTATTTTCTGTGTAATAAGTATTCAACTTCTTAAACATTCTCTAAAAATATCTTATATCATTGTAAAAACTAAAGTAGATACTATTATAATTCCCTTGTTACAAAGGGTGAACCAATTCATTTCTCCCTCACTTATGATCCAAACACAAAGTTGAGTTCATCTTCCAGGCTTCTTTTCAGGACTTTAGATAGCTGCCTGACAGCTCTCATACTTCTTAGGTGAACAAATGAATTCTAAAAACCACTGCCACATTAAATTTCCAAAATTATATTTATTTAATATAATTTTAATTATATTAAATATATTTAATATAATTAAATATATTTAATATTTAAAATATATTTAAATATAATTTAATAATAA
>NW_011494708.1:9163428-9188620 GCF_000754665.1 Bison bison bison | reverse complement strand
ATTTATATAATTTAATAAATGTATTTAATATTTAAATATAATTTAAGATAATATAATTAAATATTTAATTTAATTATAATCCACTTAAAATCTTTCACTTTCTCTCCATTTCCACATGTATCATACATAAGATTTTCCAAAATATGGCCCTAATTTCCTTTCTATTCATATATTACCACACCTCAATTTGCACAAGTTAGCCTAACTTCTTTTCTAAACACATTTTTGGCATTCTAAATATTTGTTATAAGTTTATTTCACTTAGAACAACTTTTCTTCCCTATTTCTGAAGTTTACACTCACTGGAAATGGCCAAAACTAAAAGTTATGATGAACAAAATCAGAAAAAATAGTATATTATGTATCACCCCATATTTATTCTTCCAGGCCAGAATACTGGAGTGGGTATTCTTTCCTTTCTCCAGGGGATCTTCCCAACCCAGGAATCTAACCTGGGTTTCCCATATTGCAAGTGGATTCCTTACCAGCTGAGCCACAGTGAAGCTCATTTTATTTCTTTATTTACAGTGTGTCTTTTTTTACACCAGAATGTCAATACCATAATGACATGTTTCTTATATTTTAGGAAACAATAACACATAATCGAAATGCTATTTATTTTTCAAATTCTCCTGTAATAACCACATTCCAGACTGCTCAGTTCACTGTGATACTTGTAAGAGAATAAGATCTTTCCTTTTTTCTGTTATTTAAATTATTTTTTTCAAATTTCAGAGTAGAGATCTCAAAAGACTTGAGATAATGGGGTGTCTTGCCTTTCTATATAAGCTTTTTCTGTTCCATAACATAAGGTCTTCTATAAAGAAGTCAGTCAAAATGCTTTTCGGAATATGTGGTATGGTGTTGTATTAGTCGCTCATTTGTGTCCAACTCTTTGCAATCCCATGGATGTAGCCCGCCAGGCTCTTCTGTCCATGAAATTCCCAGGCAAAAATCCTGGTGAGTTGCCATTTCCTTTTCCAGGGGATCTTCCTAACCCAGGGACTGAACCCAGGTCTCCTGCATTGCAGGCAGATTCTTTACTGTCTGAGCCACCAAAGAAGCCCTCCAAAAAATAATTGAACAAAATACAAGCAATCTGTGTATAGGAAATAAGAAGAAGATTAATTTTAAGGACAAAACAAATAAGTAGTTCTTTTTATAAAGGAATTTTGATTAGAATGGAGGGTAATAAGGAATAAAGTCAAAACTGACACAGTATTATATATTCAAACAAGAAAGAGAATTAAAAGTGAAAATTAGTCAAAAGTTAAAATTATTTTAATAGAGATAGAAATTATTTAAATGAAATTAGGACATTCTTTTAAAACCACTTCAAATAAATGATATATCCCATGTGTCAGTATTTTTAATGTGAACTTTTCCCTATAATTGAGAAAGATTTGTTCATTTGAAGGAAATAAAAAAAGAACAATAAGCAGAGTTGAAAGATTTTACAAACCATCATGAAATAAATGTCAGAAACAGTGATTCACATACACTCTCCATATGCTAATTTACATATGAGTAGTATGTGTTGCATATATCCAATTTTGTGACATTTATTTCAGGAAATATTGTAAAAATTTCAATTCTGCTTACAGCATTCACTTTGAATTTTATTTCAATGATGGTGTCACTGCTGAATGGAGAACTATTAGAGAAATTGCAGCATATATTTTCTGTCCCTACCACATTATGATTGCATGAAGTTGTGTATTTCTGCATAGTGGCATTATCCCTTGTCAGTTGCATATCAAATATGATGACATTAAAACAAATGAAACATAAATATGTATAATGTTTTTTGCTACTTCATCAAATCTCAAGGTACGTCTGCAACAACAACAACAACAAAAATTAAATTATTGATGAGTGAAAGTTCTCTCTGGACTGCAGTATATTAAGTGAGGGAAAGAAAAATCTGCATTTAAGCCATATTCTGAATATCTTCTATCAAAATTATTTTACAATCTAAATATTTTATATATTTATATGTGCTAAAATATAAGAATTTCCTAGTGAATTTCATAAAACCATTAAAGTTTTATTTTTTGCATTGTTTCAAGAAAAATATATCCAAGTTTTTTATAAGACAAATACCACAAAGCAGTAAATCTTTTGTAACATAAAACGGCCAAAAATTAGTCCCCTACCTGCCACAAAAAGAGTAGAAATTAATCAAACATTTTGTATTAGTTAAGTTTTTCATGAAAATTTTCATCTTAGTTGAAAATAAAAGTAGTTTTCAGGTTACATGCCATAAGAAAATCAAAGTTTGTAACGAAAATCCTACAGCAGTTCTAACTTCTATTATGGTGACATGACCAGAAATCTATAATTACACAAACGCTTTATATTTATGCCATCCAAGTTACTTGTTCATTTTTGCTTTCTTCGAGCAAAATACAGTATCCTGATTCAAAAGAAAAGATATTTGTTGCTATTCAGGGATTGGTAGTGGTTTAAATGTTAATACTCTGCAACAGTATTTCTTCTGAAGAATTCTCATTTAAATTCTTATAGGGGCCCTCAGAGTACATGCTGTACTTAATAAGGGCATTTGTGGGGAACAAAAATACTATCTTGGGATTGCAAAATGCAACGCATGACAATAATCTTTAAATATTATAGTACTCTGCCTTTTAAAGTGTTTTGAATACAATATACTCAGTAAATATAGCTTAATGGATATACCTTACTTAAGCAATTATTTACCAGAAAGCAAAACATGATTTTATTTCTTCCTTAATTATCTACATGGAAAAAATAAAATGTAATTTTAGTATTGGTAAAAGGAGAAATACACTTTTTCACATTAATATACCAGGTAAGAAATTTATTTTAAGCAGATGGACACTGCTCTCTTTCTCTCACCTTCTCTCCTTGCTTGCCACCATCCCTCCTTCCCTTCTTCCCTCTCTCCATTAGTCCCCCCTCCTTCTTTCCTTCCATCCTTCCTTCCTCCTCTTCTCCCTTCCTTTTCTTCCATTCTGTTTGATTTCCATGCTTGGTTATTATAAACAGAAGTATAGGACCTTAATTCAACAGAATCACTGTCTATAAGATAGAAGTTTATTGTAGATGGATTTTTTTTAAGGAAGATAACCATATGATGCTTTAATTTTCACTTAACTCTTGTGTATAGTTCTCTGAAAAAGAATTATACATTTATATTTCTTCTGTGTGCCTTAGAAAGTGAAAATTCCAAGAGAAAATAAATTCTCAACTGTCTCATAGATCATTTCAGAACCTGCATTTTGCTCTATTCTGAAACTAATACAGTCTCTAAAGAGCACACCAGGCAATAGGAAGTTTGAGGACAACTCTGGGAGTCCAGTGATTCCAGGATGAGAGATTGAAACCTTAGGATGGTTGTCTTTGCCTTTAATTATATGCCAAATTGTGTGCACTAATTCAATTACAGGTGACCCATGGGACTACAGGAGCTCGTATGTTTCTCTAAACCTTAAATTATGCTACCTTGGTTGGTTTGTCAATTCCAGTTCAGCTTATAACAGACATACCATGTAATTTTAGATTTAAAAATTATATTTTTTTGCAATTTCTTTATAAATAAGGACACTGAAATCCAGTGTGGTTAAAATATATAACCAAGGTCACAAATCTGGTCAAAGTTTAGGTTAACAGAAAATTTCTTGACTCTTAATCCAGTGCATTTTCTTATCTGTACTCAAAATCTTTCCAGTTTTTACGTTAGATGTAGAAATGAAGGATGGTTCATGTAAGCCAGTAACTCTCAATATTATACTGAAAACATCCTAGAAAAGCATGTATTTTAATAACCCATGGGACAATGTCTTTGAGAGAAACCCAAGAGACAATGTCTGTGTGTGACTGCTCACCCACCATAGACAGCAGAGCCAGGCTCAGCAGACCCGTGAACTGTCAAAGTAATCACTACTTTGGCCATCTTTAATGGCAGTAAAAGTTATGAACTGATGTTAAGGAGAAATCAATGTGTGCCAATTTACTATTAACAATAGAATCTGATGTGTATCCTTTACTGATATAAAAATTAGTTTTTATTTTCTTCTACATTTTTTCTCTGCATATCACTCTCAAAGATAAGATAAGTACATTATATCTTTAAGCAGTATGCAATCTTCCTGTTCTAATATTGTTGAGGTTCATGTTCCTATTGGGTCTAAAAATATGCCTTTCACATTATCAGAGGAGAGATATACCTTTTCTCCTTGTATATGCTGCCTAAGACAAAATCTTAATTGAATATTTTGAATGAAAATGTAGGTTCAGTCCCTGGGTGGGGAAGATCCCCTGGAGAAGGGCATGGCAACCCCCAGCTCCAGTATTCTTGCTTGTATGTCTTTACAGGCCAAAGAAAGAAAACTCTGTCTCTTTGGGTTCCCTAGGTGGCGCTAGGGGTAAATAACCCACCTGTCAATGCAGGAGATACAAGAGACAGGCGTTCAATCACTGGGTTGGGAAGATCCCCTAGAGGAGGGCATGACAGCCCACTTCATTATTCTTGCCTGGATAGTCCCATGGACAGAAGGAGCCTGGCGGGCTGCAGTTCCTAGCATTGCAAAGAGCTGGACACCACTGAACTGACTTAGCATGTATGCACGTGGTTACTGAACAGACTTGGCCAAAACATGAAACACAGAAATAAAGTTTTTCTGCTAAGACAACTGAAATCCTAAAAATAAATAATTTGAGCTACCCTTGAATCCCCTGACCCAAACTGGAGTAATGACAATACTACCAATAGCATAAAAATTACTAGCAACAGATGAAAAAGAGCAAAGTAAACCAAGGTTAACTCATAAAAGAACTCTTTGCCTTTTCTAACCTTTTAAGCTTCTTGACACCCTATGAAAAAGTAGTCAACAAACTGTGGCACTGGCTCCAGTCTCAGGAGGTGAGACAGTCTCACTTTTAGAGTAATGCCCAGTGAACCAACAATGTTCCAAAGGTCAATGTAACAGTGAAATATGACTGTTGTCACCAAAGAGCATGAAGACAATGAAGTTGACATTGATGAAGAGCAAATGTTATATGTCACTGAAACCTTGACCAGATATTGTCTAACTGAAATACATGACCAACTTAAGCTACTTTTTTTTATTTTTCTATTGGAGTGCTTCTCACCTACATTCATAAATCAAACCTCAGAGCATAAGAGAGTAATTATCTAGAATATTATAATAATAATGAATCTGACTCTCCCAAATCAAGGTAAATTGCTGTGAATTTCTGTGTGTTCTTACACTTACAACACCTGATGTTAGGTTTTAAAAAATTTCCAGTGTAGTGTTTTATATGTAACAGGGATTCAAAACTGTAAAAATTTAGAGAACAAACAAATACTGATGCTGAACTTGTGCTCTGACCAAATAACCCCAAATTTATCTACAATTCTATATTAACAATCCACTTGTGAACAGGTTGTCTGTTGATACTTTCCCAAACCTTTTATTTTTCTCCCCTTTATAATTCAGTTCTCTTCAGAGTATGCAATTCTCTTCTACATCCTGCCTACCACAATCATATTTTTTTTTCAAAATTCAGCTCACTGAAATTATCCACTAAGCTTTCCCTGTCTTTTAAAACCAAATTGCCAGAATGTGTGTGTGCTCAGTTGCTTAGTCATGTCCAACTCTTTGCAGCCCCATGGATGATAGCCCACCAGGCTCCCTTGTCCATGGAACTTTTCAAGCAAGAATACTGGAACAGGTGGCCATTTCCTCCTCCAGGGCATCTTCCCCACTCAGGGATAGAACCGCTTCTCTTACATCTCCTGTAATGGCAGGAGAATTCTCTTTACCACTAGTGGCACCTGGGAAGCCCCAAGATGCCAGAATAGTGCTTCTCAATCAACTTATCCTGTAAGGAACTCATGAAACATGCACCTTTAAGATGTGCCTCACAGTTTATATTATTTGTGTCCCTCAATGATTTCTCTTTTATTGGTATGACAACATATATGATATGTCCACAGTGAGCTTTATAACTAAATACTAACCATTCTTTGGACACCTAGGCTTTGGAATTCTTTGTGCTTGGGGGACATGCAAGGGAAAGACAGGACCATTGCAGAGACTGTATGTGGTAACCTAAGAAGCTATACCTTGTTTGAGATAATGTCCTATTTGGTATTCTGATCATGAGACCTTGATAAGTAGATCAGCTATAAGAATCTTAGAGTCATGAGTTCTTAATTCAATAAAAATAATACAAATTAGAAAAAAAGAGAAACATAGTTACCAGTGCTTAAAGTTATAAGTATCTAGTACCCTCTGTCACAATTTCTTTGCTATTTTATCACATTCTGTTAGTGATGTCGCCTTTGTTACTTTTGAGATCATCTCGCAGATTTAGATCCAGGTTTGATCCCTGGGTAGGGAAGATCCCCTGGAGAAGGAAATGGCAACCCACTTCAGTACCCTTGCCTGGAGAATTCCATGGACAGAAGAACTGGGCAGGCTATAGTCCATGGGATCGCAAAGAGTCAGACACAGCTGTGTGACTAACTTTCACTTTCACAGATTTTTAGAAGAAAGTTTGGAAGAAAACTGAGAAACAATCTTAATTTATCTTCTTTCCCAGTATTTCCAACTTATACAATAGAACATCAGTGATTCATAATCTAGTAATCCAAAAATACACTATAACGACAACTAAGTTTAAAAATAGTGCACACTCCATTCCATTGTTGGAGATTGATAGCATGTATGTGGATATCAATGGTTCTGAGATGTATTTTTATTTTACAAAGACATATAGAGCCTGATATGTGTCTGATCTAGACACTCTCCCTTTAGCAGATTAATCCATTTAAACTTAGAACAAAGCTATGGGAGCTACTATTATTATCCCATTGTATATAAGAGGGAATGAGAAATTAAAACTTTTTTTTCAAGATCACAAATCTAGGATGAGGTAGAACTAAGGTTTGCACCCAGGCTGTCTGCTCCTGAGTCTATTCCCTTACTCACTGTGCATGCTATGGCTCTATACTAAGCTGAAAGTAATTTTAACTCTTTTTTTTTTTTTTAACTTTACAATATTGTATTGGTTTTGCCATATATCAACATGAATCTGCCACAGGTATACACGTGTTCCCCATCCTGCAGTATACTAATGTTAACTCTTCATACAGATTTTACAGCTGAAGAGTTGGTATCTTTTATAAACCAGTCTTTCCAAAATTGGAAGCCAAGATTCTCTTCAAGCTAATTTTAATAGTATTATTTTTTTATTAAATTGTGTTAACTATAAAGTGAAAAAAAATCATACAAATAAAGATGACTACAGTAATGAGCTGCAGATGAGAGCTGGCTTTACTATGGCTGTGTCATTTAAAAACTCAGGGTTTGAGTGTATGGTTACCGAAGGGGAAAGGTGAGAGGGAGGGAAAAAATAGGAATTTGGGGTAACATATACACACCACTATAAAATAGATAGGAATTGCTCAATAGCACAGCGAACTATACTCAGTACTTTGTAATAACATATATCTTGAAAGAATCTGAAGAAGAATACGTATAGATGTATAACTGAATCACTTTGCTGTACACTTGAAACTAATACAACATTGTAAATCAACTATAACTTATATCCTTCTCCAAAGAAAAAAAATTAATTAAAAAATACTCAGTATTTGTTAGTATTGGTACTGCACTATAGGGTGATCCAAGTTTGGAATTTTTTTTTCCATAGTACTTTTATATCTTTTATCTGTTGTGCACCCATTTTATGCATATGTATATATAAATATCTGTATGCATGCACAGAGACACAAACACTTAGTATGCAATGTTTTAAAATTATCAGTAAAACTTTACATATTAGGAAATGTGTATATCTTACAATCTTCATGCCAGATTATTCCTGTGGGTTACTAGTGGAATGCTTCTATTTTATATTTTCTATCCATCATCAACTCTCTCTTCAAAGCCTTCCTTGATCAACTCAGTATAGAATGAACTCTATAAGGTTAACGGAATTAATTTTATGTTGTTTCTTTCAATTGCATGTATGTATTTTTTTCTGCAAATAGATTATGTGTTTTAGAAAGGCAAAAAGCATTACTTACAGTATCGCCATTATACCCTTAGCAGAAAATATAGTGCTCAATTAAGTTAATTAAATAATTTTTTATTCCTTTAAAATTCACCTGTCATAAATTATGCTAGGAAATGTTTAACTATATTGTAAAAAGTACTCCCATTTTTCTTTTGGTTAATCAATTTATTCCACCACTGTAAAATCCTGAGTAGCTTCTTGTAAATATATATGTAAATGAATCTGTTGTTATAACAAAGTCACCTCTAGTGAGCATGGCTTTGCATGCACACCCCAGATAGAAACATTAAAGTATAGCACATTTATGTATGTTATCAGTTTTGATATTATTCATCCTTTATTTAAGTTAGCTAGCTTATAATAAATTATGTCAACATTGATTTTAATCATGTGCTCTCAGATAACTTTCTTTAAAATATATAAATGTCATAGCTAGATAAAACTGACTTGAAATTACCTTTCTTCTGAGCTCAATTATATTTTACCCCTCAAAAATAATGAGAGAGAGAGAAAAAGAGATGGGAAAGAATAAGACTTAATTCAGCACAGGATAGCCTACTGCTGCCATGAATGACAGACTCCTGGTGCCATGAGACTCTGGGAATTATAACCGTATCAAGCTCTGGGTTGCAGAACATCAAATAAAATGGTCCTTTAAGGTGAATCACTCAGCAAGTCAATGGGTAAGTTTTGGCATTCCAAGACTTTGCTCAAGAAAATCCAGCATCATGTAATTGCCTGCCACCATCTGTGACTATTTTGGAGAAATAGAAAACTCTCAGATTTAAGGAGGGGCATGTGGAGATAAATAGCACTGTGCTACTCACAAAACAAAGACAAAATAGATATCTCTTGTTTGTAATCAGCAAACATCCCTTCATTATCATGCATTCAATAGATTATTGCTATTTTTAAAGTCAAATACAATCAGAGGAAGAAAAGGAATTGCTTCTGAAAATAAATGCACCAGTCTCCTGTGTTTTTAAACCAATTTATCTCTTCAGATTTTAAGTGTCTGTCTAAAACAACATGGAAAAAATTGACACATTTATGTCATCAGCAAGGTTATATTTTACTGACTTATTGATTTATCAAACATGTGTGTGATGGGGAAGAGTTTTCTGGTTTCACTGGCAGCTCTGGCAAGATAATTCAAAATGAGTTAGACAGCCAACACATTTCCTACTAAGTCAATTAGCATATAATTAATTGAAAATGGTAGCTAGGGCAAACTTGCCTTTATTTTCAGCTTGGAGGCAGAGGTCTGTTTAGGAAAAGAGAGTCCATATTTGATCCTAGTTGCTTCTTTATGTTACCAATCATTGAAGTAATTGACCATTTATTGCACCTGCTCAAAAATTCAGGATACAGGGTATAATAAAATGAGCATCTCTGTAATTACATTAGCTCCAAGACTCTTTTACTTAGAGACAACTACCATCCATCACATCATTCTCTAATTCCTTGGTGTTTGTTTGGATGATGGAATATCCCAAAGCTAATGTGAGGTGTTTCTTTTAAAAATTATATCTTGGGGTATTTGAAATGAAAAATGTGATGATCAACATTTTTCACATTATAGAAGAAGGATGAGTAGGGGAAATTTTTTTAAATTCCACTAAATGACAGTGACTCTGAAGTGTTACTAGGAGCAAAGCAAGAAAATAACATCATTTTTTCTTACAACTCTGTTTAACAGATGAATGTCTCTATAAGTCTAATGAATGAAAGTCAACACAGGAAGTTATAATTAAACCTAATTTTCTCTTCTGTGGCTAATTCCTAACCTAAACCATAAAGTAGCAAAATGTGCCTTATTAAGAGACTTCTCCTTGAATCTTAGGGATCAAAAACAAGAAGAGAGAAATTCCATTATTATCACTAGCTAGCTGTATTACTTTCGGCTTATTTAAGCATTTTGAGTTTCAGCTTCTTTCCAGATGCATTGTGTGGATATTATATTTCATATTATAAGGCATATAAGTATGTATGCTAAAAATTACAAAAGGTTTGGGGAAATTATAATATATATAACATTTTCTTTATGATATTTTGTGTTATGAATTACTTCCCACCTCTCTGTCAAGAATAGATGGTAACATGTTAGTGACAGGGAATGGGTATTTTTAATAGATGGAACAATTATTACTCCAGTTTAAAAAATAAAGTTGACTTTTTATTTATTTTTCATGTATAAAGTTTTACTCAATGAAGCAGAGAAGACAAATATCATATGAACTCACTTATATGTGAAATCTTTAAAAAAATATATAAAACAGATAGGTGATTGCCAGAGGTGGTGATGAGAGGCTGGATGAAAGAGGTTAAGGTGGTCAAATGCATAAACTTCCAGTTATGAAATAAATAAGTCCTGGAGCTGTATATACAGCATGGTGATTATAGTTGATAGCAATATATTATATATTTGAAAATTACTAAGAGAGTAAGTCTTAAAAGTTCTCATCACAAGAGAAAAAAACTTGTAACTGTGATGTGTGGTGATGGATGTTAACTTAGACTTATTGTGATAATTTCAAAATATACACATATCTTGATTTATGTTATACAACTGAAATTAATACAATGTTATATGTTTCAATGAAATAGCTCCATAAATAAAACAACAACAACAAAACTTTATATTTCTTCTAAGTCTATCCATCCATCCATCCATTTATTCCACAAATAATTTTAAGTAACTTCCTCGTATTAGGAATTCTGAAAGTATGTCTGTTGGGTCTTCACATGTCTAGATGAAATTAGAATTGCTAGAGATGTATTGAGGGAAAATGCCTGTGAAGGACAGGAGAGGGACAGTAATAGGAAGGAAAAGCTTTTAGCATGGTGCAATATGACATCTGTGCAAAGAGAGGAGGAATAAAGAGCCTCACCCTGTGAAGCTACTCTGAGAGATTCTCAACAATTCCAATAAGAGCTTTAATAAAAAGATTTCCGATAGAGTCATGGAGGACAGAAATGAACTTATCCTGGTGTCCCCATTGTGCTGTCTTTGCCTGAAGGCTGCCTGAGAAAGTGTAGATGGCCTTAGCTTAAGTACTTGAATGGGTCTTAAAAACTAGAAATTGTATGCTGTTGTTCAGTGGCTAAGTCATATCTGTCATATCTGACTCTTTGCAACCTGATGGACTGCAGAATCCAGGCTCCTCTGTCCTTCACTATCTCCCAGAGTTTGCTCAGATTCGTGTCCACTGAGTCAGGGATGCTATCTAACTGTCTCGTATTCTGTCTCCCCCTTCACTTTTTGCCTTCATTTTTTTCGCAGCTTCAGAGTCTTTTTCAATGAATCAGTTCTTCACATCAAGTGGCAAAAGTAATGGAGCTTCAGCGTCAGGTCTTCCAATGAGTAATGAGGGTTGATTTCCTTTAGGATTGATTGGTTTGATCTCCTTGCAGTCCAAGGGATTTCAAGTCTTCTCTGGCACCACAATTTGAAAGTATCAGTTCTTTGGTGTTCAGTATCCTTTGTGTTCGGAGAAGGCAATGGCACCCCACTCCAGTACTCTTGCCTGGAAAATCCTATGGACGGAGGAGCCTGGTAGGCTGCAGTCCATGGGGTTGCGAAGAGTCGGGCACGACTGAGCGACTTCACTTTCACTTTTCACTTTCATGCATTGGAGAAGGAAATGGCAACCCACTCCAGTGTTCTTGCCGTCCCAGGGACGGGGGAGCCTGGTGAGCTGCTGTCTATGGGGTTGCACAGAGTCGGACACGACTGCAGTGACTTAGTAGTAGTAGTAGTAGTATCCTTTGTGTTCCAACTTTCATATTCATACATGATTACTGGAAAAACCACAGATTTGACTGTCTGGACTTTGGTCAGCGAAGTGATGTCTCTGCTTTTTAATATAGCATCTAACTTTGTAATAGCTTTTCTTCCAAGGAGTTAGCATACTTTAATTTCATGGCTACCATCATCATCAGCAGTGCTTTTGGAGCCCAAGAAACTAAAACTTTATGGTGCCCGCTAACTGAACTTCTTACTGCTGAAAGGCAAGTTCTTTTCTGAAATGAGATTGAGCTGCACAACTTCATAACTACTGCAGAGAGGAACTGGAGACAAAACATATCTAGATCTAATAAGGTATAGTGAAGTGAAGGTCGCTCAGTCGTGTCCGACTCTGCGACCCCATGGACTGAATCGTCCATGGCATTCTCCAGATCAGAATACTGGAGTGAGTAGCCTTTTCCTTCTCCAGGGGATCTTCCTAACCTAGGGATCGAACCTAGGTCTCCTGCATTGCAGGCAGATTCTTTACCAGCTGAGCCACAAAGGAAGCCTAAGAATACTGGAGTGGGCAGCCTATCCCTCCTCCAGTGGCTCTTCCTGACCCAGGAATCAAACTGGGGTCTCCTGCATTGCAAGTGGATTCTTTACCAACTGAGCTATCAGGGAAGCCCTAGCTGTTAAACAAGTGATTATTTAATACTAAATTCGATCCAGCCCTGAGTGCCTTGAGTGTCATTCTGAAGTTATATCTAAGTTTTTTCTCATCTTTTCATACTCTGCTCTCTGTCACTTCTCTGATTTTCATAATTTAATAATAACCTAACTTTTACAGTGTTATAAATTTAGACCTGGGTTATATCCTTGGGTTGGGAAGATTCCCTGAAGAAGGGAAAGGCTACCCACTCCAGTATTCTGGCCTGGAGAATTCCATGGACTATTCAGTCCATGGGGTCGCAAAGAGTCGGCCAAGACTGAGCGACTTTCACTTCACTACACCTAATTAGATCTAGATCTGTTTTGTCTCCAATTTCTCTCTGTGTAATCATGAAGTTGTGCAGCTTAATCTCCTTTCAGAAAAGACCTTGCTTTTCAGCAGTAAGGAATTCAGTTAGCTGTCACCATACAGGTTTATTTTCTTGGACTCCAAAATCACTGCTAATAAGGTACAAGAGAGGACCATTTCTCTGTTGAGGAAGTGGCAATTGTAAATAAGCTGAGTTTGCATGAGATGAACATTAATACAAAAATGATACTGAAATGGACCCAAGTGTCCAACTGTGCTTAAGAAAATGAACTATCACAGCATTCTGTCAAAGCCCGTGAATAAATTTAATACGAACGAAGCGTGAGAAAGAATTGTTATGAACTGACCAAGTAAAACGGGTAACACAACAATCATCTATTGATTCATGAGAAAAATAAATTCACAGGTCTATGTTTAGTTGTGTTATGATCACTGTTTAAGTGATCCCCAGTTCCTTTATTTCTCATTTGATTTTTGTTCTTCTCTTTATCATGAACATAGTACATAGAATTCAAGAATTTCTTCATTCATTATACCTATAAAATATATTTTCCAGCTATGCTGAGACTCCTGAAAATTTCTAATGAGGCAAATGATGACAATTGTATTTTACTCTATTTTACTCTATGATTACCTCTGATTTTTCCAAATGCTTGGTCAAATTGTCCCATAGAGAAAAATAGAAAGAAAAAAAAAAGAAACTTCCTCTACAGTCATTTGAGCAAATTTGTGGGTTATTTTTCAGTCTCAATCTATTTGGAAATGTATATGGCTCCTTTATATCCAATCTTGAGCGTTTATATGTCATTCCCTTCCCCAGACTTGGTAGATTCTCTAGACCCTTTGAACATTATATTAAATCAAACCTAATTTTGTACTCCTTTTACGAAATAAGCTGTAATTCCTTATCTCATTCAAAATTCCATTTGAATAAATTTCTTCTAAAATAATCTTTCTAATGGTGCTCATTCTCTGAAGCTAAATGTAAATAGAAATCCTTCAGGGCACAGCTCAAATGCTCCTCCACAGAGACTTTACTTTTCATTTTTGATGGGAAAGTGTTTGCCATTCTGACAATTTCTTCATTTCATTTTTACTACATCTCTTTTAAAATGTGCCTTACATTCTAATGTAATAATTCATGTTAAAAACAATAATAGCTCTTAAGTACACAGAATACCTACATTGTATATATATGCACATTCTATAACAACTCCATGAAGAGGGGAGTATTACACTGATTTTATTAGTTCTAGATCAGAGGATTTGTCAATTTGCTCAGATCCCAAAATTGGTAAGTAGAAAAACCAATAATCAAACTCTGATCTTTTAGCAGCAAATTAACTTTCTATAATTATTTCATGAAAACTCTTCAAGAGTAAACTGTTTCTGTGGACTACTCAAACTTCCATTCTTCCAACTTTCAAACCTGCATTCAATAAAAATTAAATGAGTAAAGAAATGAATAAGATCCAACCTACACATGTCATTTGAATACATCTCTCACAGATAGCAGATAGCTGGATTTATTTCCTTCTTTTACCATACTCTGCTTGGCATTTGTCCATTATTTGCTTCTGTAAGTAGTCCTAAGGTTATCTATGTATGTGTATTTTTTACCTGTAAATTCTTTGTATCAAAGGCAAGAAGGAGCTTTTCATTATTGTTTATTAGGTAGTTTTGGCGTCTATTCTGTTATTTCACAAAACAAGAGTGAAAGTATATGTATATCACTATTCTCCCTTGGGGAAATAGAAGAATGGCCCTTGAAAGCTGAAAAACTAAGTATGTGTTCTGGAGGAAATTTACAACCAGAACTATAGTTCTGTCATTATAAATTTCCAAAATGTTTGTTAAATTTTCTAAAAAGAAACACCTTTATAACATCGAGGACTATTACTGGTTACATATTAAATTAATTTTTAATAAAATGCTTCTTTATCTTAAAATAAGAAATGCATTGTGAATTTTCATGAATGATTCTTTATTGTTTGCTGATGAGAATCCTAGTGTTTGCAAATCTACTTAATAAATATATTCTTAGTAAAACACTTTTTAAATTAACTACATAAAATATCAGGAAAACTTATTTAACTATACATATAGCATATGTATATGGGCTTCGCTTGTAGCTCAGTTGGTAAAGAATCTGCCTGCCATGCAGGAGACTTGGGTTTGATCCCTGGGTTGGGAAGATCTCCTGGAGAAGTAAATGGCAACCACTCCAGTATCCTTGCCTGCAAAATTTCATAGACAGAGGAGCCTGGTGGGCTGCAGTCGATGGGGTTGCAAAGAGTCGGGCATGACTCAGTGACTAACACTTACTTACTTATACATATAACAAGAGTCACTGCTTATAATTTACATATGTGTGTGTGTGCATGCTAAGTCACCTCAGTCGTGTCCAGCTCTCTGTGACCCTATGGACAACAACCTGACAGGCTGCTCTGTCCATAGAATTCTCCAGGCAAGAAGACTGAAAGGGGTTGCCACGCCCTCCTCCAGGGTATCTTCCTAACCCAGGGATCAAACCTGTGTCTCCTGTAGCTCTTGTGTTGCAGGCAGATTCTTTACCACTGAACCACAAGGAAAGCTCTAAATTTATGTAAATAAATTAATATACTTTATTTTATAACAATTTTGTTAGTTTGATTTGAGATGTAGCCAATGAAAGCAAAATATGTTAATTTGTATTCTTTATATAGGTCAAGGAAAGATTTGTAAAAGTGAAAAAAGGTGGTTTTACATTTTATTCCAATAAAAGTATATTCTGACCATTTTTGAACAGTGAATCTTACAGAAAATTTCCAGATCTTTAAGTGACACACACCTAGAGTTTTGTTCACTTCCTAAATAAAAGCCCTTTTTTGTCCCCAAGTTGTTTAAAAGGTTTTAGATGGGAAGGTACCAGATGTCAGCTGTCTCAAAATTATTATTTTTTTTTTTTAGTGCAACTATAGTGGAGCACAGTTTAGTGATTACTGCTAAGTGGAATTTAACCTTCAGGTCACTGATTCAATCCTGTAGTGTTGCTGGCCTTTTGATAATAAGAGATCCACTCTTGTGTACACACACAGACACACACATCAGTTCCACAAGAGACAAGCAGTCAAGGCAATGCATTAATAGAATGCAAAAAATAATTTTCTTGAAATGAGTTGCAAAGGATAAAAGTGAATGATAATCACTCTTCATATAAAAAAGTTAATGGGTGCAATAATGTTAAGTTTAATATATTAAAAATACTTTAAGTGATCTTATGCAGAATAATATTCTTGATTTTGAATTTCGTTAATACTCTTCTATTAGGATTTAAGGGAGCTTGTTTCCAATGAGTCAGTGCTAACTCACCTTTGTTGTGGTCCAAAGCCAGAAAATAGTAGAGGAAATGTGGAGATAAAGTAAATACTGTTCTTTCTTGGGTAGGATAAACTATGATTACTTTAAAGAAATTTTTGAATGTGAATGGAATGGGATTTATGGCAACAAGAAGCCAGGCTACATATTCACACATGGTATATCAAGTGTTGTAGCAATTAAAGAGACTGTCAGTTGCAGAGTAAATTGCAAGACCCACAGTAATAATACTTTAGCCTAGAAGATCTAATCAGAAAGACCTTTGCTTATGTTTCAAAAAATAGTATCAGCTATTACTCTTGCCTGGAAAATCCCATGGATGGAGGGGCCTGGTAGGCTGCAGTCCATGGGGTCGCTAGGAGTCGGACACGACTGAGCGACTTCACTTTCACTTTTCACTTTCATGCATTGGAGAAGGAAATGGCAACCCACTCCAGTGTCCTTGCCTGGAGAATCCCAGGGATGGGGGAGCCTGGTGGGCTGCCATCTATAGGGTCGCACAGAGTCAGACATGACTGAAATGACTTAGCAGCAGCAGCGGAAAAAAAGAAGCAATAAAGACAAAAACAACAACGAGCAATAAGCATGATGAAGCAATGTATTGACCACTTAATTTGTACTAACAGCACCTCTTCTTAAAAAGTTATTATTTAAAATAGGTTTCAAGTCAAGGACATATATATTGTGCTTGTTTTGGACAATATGTCCAAAAGTCCTCCATTTTGGATAGAAACAGAGGCTTCCAGCGGTCAAATAATTGCTAAAGAAGGGCATAAGGCCAGGAAATGGAAGAGTCCAAGGTGAGGTCCAGTCCAGGTACATCTGACACATACTCTTCATCGCACCGCTATACGGAGACATTCATTAAAGATAAGCTAAGGAAATGTGACTGCCAGCCTGTTTGGCATGTATCTGATGAGGATGCTGCAATGTTTTAGAAACGTCAATTTTGTAAAGAAAGAAGAAGAAAGGCTATGTTTCCAGGTAGAATCCTCTTAACCTGAATGAGCTAGTCAATCAGATATAAGCAACATTCAGCCTTTAATTTATCACTCAGTTTTTCATAGCATTGCTTGTAGGTCAATAATTTATATTCATGTTATGCTGGGAGTAGACACTACTGCTTCCTTGATCAGGCATAACTCTAGGATAGTCTCTCAGTAATTTACATATGTATACCTTGTGTCCCATACTCCATTTTACAGATTCTATGGTTGTTTCTTTTTTTCCTCTCTCTCTCTCTCTCCTTTTCCTTGTATATGTATGATATAAGTAATAAGTGGGAAAAAAAATCCTAAATGAACCGTTGTGTCAGTCAGTCAGTTCAGTTGCTCAGTTGTGTCTGACTCTTTGCAACCCTATGGACTACAGCATACCAGGCTTCCCTGTCCATAAGCAACTTCTGGAGCTTACTCAAACACATGTCCATTGAGTCGGTGAAGTCGTCCAACCATCTTTTCCTCTGTCATCCCCTTCTCCTGCCTTCAATCTTTCCCATCATCAGGGTCTTTTCCAATGAGTCAATTCTTCGCATCAGGTGGCCAAAGTATTGGAGTTTCAGCTTCAGTCAATCCTTCCAATTAATATTCAGGACTGACTTTTTTTAGGATTGACTGGTTGGATCTCCTTGAAGTACAAGGGACTCTCAAGAGTCTTCAACACCACAGTTCAAAAGCATCAGTTCTTCAGCTCTCTATCTATATATTAATAATTTACATGTTGATTCTGATAGCACTCAAGTAAAACTGTTGCCATAGTTTGTGATTCAAAGTACAATCTTTGGGGGTAGATTTCAGTTCTTAGTAAATAAAATAAAGTAACCTTGTGTTTTTTTGCCTCAAAAATTCCAAAAACTTCTCCATTGTATTAATATTTGGGACAATCCAGTGAGATACTGAGTCTTTTTTCATTCGTATAAATAAATGATAGAGTAACTGTTAAATCTCAGAGAAACTTTTTTGCGTTTACTGCATGATTCATTGCATAACTTTGAATCTTTTGCTTCATCTGAGTCAAGAATGGAGTCATATTTCAAACTGATATAGGAACAACTACAGAAGTTCAGGCAATGTTCACAAAAACAAACACAAAAATGATATAGAGCTATTAAGTCCTAGGGTTTTGGCCATGTACCAGATTGAGTAATATGTTGCTCTTAAAGTTTTAGCCAGCTGGAATGTCAAGTTGCCTTTAATTTATTTACAGTATTTTATCAATTGATGTTGGATTACTTTCTTTTCTGCTAAACAAGCTACAGATTTTATTCCACAATAAGAGAAGTGGGCTGTGCTTAGTAGGTGGGTCATGTCCAACTTTTTGTGACCCAATGGACCGTAGTCCACCGGGCTCCTCTGTCCATGGGTATTCTCCAGGCAAGAATACTGGAGTGGGTTGCCATACCTTCCTCAATGGAAGAGAAGTGTATACAAGGATAAAAAAAGGATGCATGCTGGGTATTATGTTCAAAATTTTAGGATTTTTATGGTCCATTTTCTATTCCCCATATTTTAAAATTATTGATATAGAACTTACTATTAAATTTTCTTTGTAAAGGATTTTAAAGTTACAATATTTTTACAAGATTCTTAAAATACCATAGAGGACAAATTCTGGAAATTTTTGACATGTGACCACTAATGATAATTGTCACAAAATCTGTTAAGGTACTATATAAAACCCATGAGATGCTAGTCTCCTACTATACATCACAACATATTGCAGCTTGAAATTCAGTATAACAGAAATCCATCTTAGATATGAAAATGAGAAGGAATTTATAACTTATCCTATAAAGTAAATTTTCTCATTTAGTACTGCCCTTTAGCATGGATCAATAATATATAAAAATATCAAGATTTTTTTAAAGCACAGACTTGATTATTCCTTATTATTTTTATACATATTTTTCCTTATAAAGAATCTGTGACATTATCTAGTTTAACAATTAAGTTAAAATAAGTTTGCCATCTATTTTGTGCCAAGCTCTGTGGTGATTTTGGAGACACAAAGATAAGTAAGGCATGATTTTAAAATATCAATATTTTACTCTTGTTAAAATATAGATCATTTTTTAAAAGTTATGATAGAAGTTACACTAAACTTTTGGGTACATTAGTAAACCTTATAAAAATTCTGAATAATCATTCATTATTCAGCAGGATAGTACTATAGCTAGTAGCCAACCGTACAAGGATCATTGAATATATTTTGTTACATTATGGCTCAATGATGCATATCACAGGGGGAATAAATTGTTGACCATTACTGATTAAAAACAGAGAGAATGGTTCACATGCTAAAGCATGGGGTGTATCCCTTACAACAGTCATATTGCCTAATATTGGTCAACATTAAACATGTTTATTTTGTAAGTGTATAAAATTTATTTCTGTAAAAAGTATCCCAATATCCATAATACTTCCTTGTTGTGAGAATATTTGGTTTAGTTTTGTTAATAATGAAATTAAACTTCATAAATATTACCCAGATCAAATAAATTAAAGGAGTCTGACTGCTATTTTCATGTATATAAATATGTATGTGTATATATATATATATATACACACACACACACACACACACACACACACACATATTTACTGTAGTTTGGCTCCACATCTCATCTCCAAGATGTGTTATTTACCTAGAAATTTTAAGAAGCAGAATTCTTTCTATACTTTTCAAATAAACATAGAAATTCTATCACAATTCTTTCACATAGTTAGAATGTGAATCTTAACTCATACTAGGTTAAAATTTCTCAAGATTTCTGTCTATTTCTTCTGTGCAATTAAAAATAAAAGATCACACAATCTCATAAGAAAATTACAAGAAAGGATAACTGGAAAATAGTTGTACTGCAATAGCATTGCTTTTTACAAATATTTATGTTTTCTGCTCTAAATTAGTAGCTGTATTTGTGTGTGTTAGTCGCTTAGTTGGAGAAGGCAATGGCACCCCACTCCAGTACTCTTGCCTGGAAAATCCTATGGACGGAGGAGCCTGATAGGCTGCAGTCCATGGGGTCGCGAAGAGTCGGACACGACTGATCGACTTCACTTTCACTTTTTGCTTTCATGCACTGGAGAAGGAAATGGCAACCCACTCCAGTGTTCTTGCCTGGAGAATCCCAGGGACGGGGGAGCCTGGTGGGCTGCCGTCTATGGGGTGGCACAGAGTCGGACACGACTGAAGTGACTTAGCAGCAGCAGTCGCTTAGTTGTGTCTGACTCTTTGTAAGTTGTGTCTGACTCATGGACTATAGCCCACCAGTCTCCTCTGTCTATGGGATTTCCTAAAAGAAATAATATTGGAGTGAGCTGTCATTCCCTTCTCCACGAGATCTTCCTGACCCAGGGACTGAACCCAGGTCTCCTGCATTGTGGGCAGACTCTACCATCTGAGCCACTAAGGGAGCAAAACATAGTGGCTATAAGCCCTCAAATATTGTTAATGCAGCATCACTGACAAACATGAAAATTTAAGATTTCTAAGTAGAAATGAGTCATCATTTCTAAGGCACATCAAAAATATTCACTGTATTATTGCTTTGCTATATGGCTTATATAACTTTGACTTCTTAGAAGAGCCATTCATGATGATAAAAGATGCTGTTCAAAAATTTGAAACTTCAAAAATATAAACTGTTAGCACTAAATAACTACACAAGAAAGACATTAAATTGATCGTAAAGAAAAGGATAATTTCCACTATTATTTATTTACTAAATTTTTTCTTGGTTTCTGTTGCTTAGTCAGTAAAACAAGGATTTCATGTAGATATATTCAAGTGAATTCACTTCTAATATCCTATTTGGATAGAGTCAAGTATTCCTTAGATAATGGATTAAGCTTCAACCATCAATTAATACTACCAATATTCCAAACAGTCTGCTAAATGTAAGTTTTGAAGAAGGAAATGACAACCCACTTCAGTATTCTTGCCTGGAGAATCCTATGGAGAGAGGAGCCTGGCAGGCTACTGCCCAGGGGGTTGCAAGAGTCAGACACCACTTAGCGACTAAACCACCACCAAATATAAGTTCAGTAGTTTAGTAAATGACAAGTTAAGACTAAAAATTTTCACAGACGATTGGGTGTCACTCTGAAAATGGAATTGAAAAAAATCACTAGTTCCTAGGAGATAAAATTGTGGAAATATTCAATTATTTATTAAAAGTCTTGAACAGAAGTCAAGAAATTTTGGACAGACTTAAGTTATATAACTGTTCCAGATTTCCTCTCCAAATGCTCTAAACTGAAGTTTAAATAAAAAAAAAAAAAATAAATCCCTCCTTTCTGCTAATATTATATAATTGCATTAATATAAATCTGTAACTACTATTACAAACTACTATTTGTAACTAATAGCAGGTGTACCATATAATGTGCTATTTTATTTACTTAAAGTTGTATATATTTTGACTTTCAGCTCAGTTAATGTGATTAAAAAAAAATCTGTTGTAGAATTTCAATAGTCACACACCAGCTTTATATCGATCAGTGCTCTCACCATGTAGTATATGAAATATTTATGATCCATTAAGTTGGTAACTGATATCATAAAATATATTTTTGAAAATCTAACACTGCATGATTGGAAAATGTGATGAAAACCCTTAAAATGTGAGTAAACACCACATGGTCAGGTTGAGGTAAGCTTTCATTTTGATTGTTTTCCCTGGAGACTCAACTGGTAAAGAATCTTCCTTCCAATGCAGGAGGATGGAAGAGACATGGGTTCAAACCCTGGGTCAGGAACATATCCTGGAGAAGGAAATGGCAACCCACTCCAGTATTCCCACCTGGAAAATTCTATGGACAGAGGAGCCTGGCTGGCTATAGTTCATGTGGTCGCAAAAAGTTGGACATGACTAAGCACACAGCCTTTCATCTTGATTAAAGAATGTATCACAGAATCTAGGTGAAGATAATGAGATAGAAAGAGATGTATACAGAATGCATTCATAACATAAAGCATAATGATAAGCTTATTTTTTAATATTTAAAAATGTTTTAAATATATTTTAGATATTTTAAACTACTTTTAGAATATCACTATAGATATGTGATTTCTATATAATATTATTAGCTATTTTTTCTGATACAGTCAATAAAATATTTCAAATCAAATCTATGCTTTTTGATATATGGAAAATAAACTGAACACTATATTTTACTGTGCAGCAGAATAACTGAAGAAGAAATGGGATGGACATGAGTTTACAAGTTTCCTAGAGTTTTGTATAAACCATTGTTGCCAGTATAAAAAGAACTCTAGGCTTAAATGGATGAACCAATAGCAAAGAAGGAAAGAAAAAGAGGAAAATGAGCTTAGCATTATGCCCAACCTTGATGCATTAGCATTTTTCTTAATCCTCACAAGAGCTGAAGGGCCAGAAGTTAATACTTTTCTTTGATCATGTACTTCTACAGTGTTTGCCACTACACAAATTTTTATACTCTGTAAAGCAGAATTCAAGGGCAATGACTAAAGAAGACTGTTAGTAAGAAACATATATATTTATACAGTCCATGGAGTGGCAAAGAGTTAGACACAACTGAGCGACTGAGCAAACATGCATATTTGTATGTATACATATATCTATGCCACCCCATGGGCTGTAGTCAACAAAGATCATCTGTCCATGCAGTTTTCCAAGCAAGAATACTGGAATAGGTTGCAATTTCCTCCTCCAGGGCACCTTCCAGACCCAAGGAAACAACCTGTGTCTCCTGCATCTCCTGCATGTATATATCACTTTTATTAAACTGGGATTATTGAATAGAACTACAGCATATGTTGTTAGTTATTTACCCATATGTATTTATATTATAGCGTGTCAGGTGGTGTTTCATTGTTTTGTTTTTCTTCCCAACATGCAGACCGTTTCACTTTGCAGTGAGGATCTAGGCAGCTCTTGAGTCTTGTTTTCCAAAAAGATCTTCCGTCATGGAATTTAACAATCTTCTTTCTAAATGTCCGTGACATTTTATGAATGAAAATGTTTTATCATGTGTAGCTGCAGAATGAAGACCATAATATGATATTCGTTACACTGACACTATCTTACTGAAGAAACCATGCTTTAAAATTTCAAGCCTTTGGTGCAATCAGACTCTGACATTCAGCATTACATTCTCAAATTATTTAAATTTATCCAATCTGACCTACACAGAGATACTCCTTCCTATCTCAGTATTCATTTTGGACTAGCATGAATTGGATGGAATTCAGGTGAACGAGAAACATTATATAAGAAATTTCCATTGATAATATTGGTTGGAGAAACTCTGTTCGTTGCTCAGTCGTGTTTGACTCTGCAACTCCATGGACTGTAGCCTGCCAGGCTCATTTGTCTGAATATTGGAGTCAGTAGCTATTCTTTTCTCCAGAGGATCTTCCCAACCTCCCACATAGCAGGCAGATTTTTTATCATCTGAGCCATCAGGGAAGAGAGACTCTGGAATATATTAAATATATATATATATATATATATAGTATATGTTGTGTGTATATACATATATCTAAATACCCACCCTTTATAAACATTATAGTACAAGTTATAATGTATTGGGAAAATCTGCTTAAGCGAAACCCATATGCAAATTTTAATGAAAATCAAAAGGATTGATCAAGTGTACTCTCAGTTTTAGAAAATATTTGATACCTGTCTAGGAAGTCAGGGGGAATTTTTACCTTAAAAAAAAAAAAGAGAAAACTTTGTTTAAAGCAGTAGTGTATATATTAAGCTGAGAAAAGCAAACCTAACATTGAATCTAAGATTAAGAAATGTGTATTTATGGTGAAACTAATTGTGGTAATGGGCATCAAAAGAAAAATAAACCAAGGGATTGAAAACATTTTTTATCCAAAATGAAGTACCTGAAACAACCAAACAAACATGAGGAAAGTGTGTCCCAAATTCTATTTTTTGAAATAATAGTTTCAAGTTATATAGCATTATTTAGGGGACAAAACTCAGATGACCATTATATCTACTACTGTGAGCAAGAATCCCTTAGAAGAAATGGAGTAGCCATAATAGTCAACAAAAGAGTCCAAAAGGCAGTACTTGGAGGCAATCTCAAAAACAACAGAATGATCTCTGTTTGTCTCCAAGGGAAACCATTCAGTATCACAGTAATTCAAGTCTATGCCCCGACGAGTAATGCTGAAGAAGCTGAAGTTGAATGGTTCTATGAAGACATACAAGACCTTTTAGAACTAACACTCAAAAAAGATGTCCTCTTCATTATGGAGGACTGAAATGGAAAAGTAGAAGTCAAGAGCTACCTGAAGTAACAGGCAAATTTGGCCTTGGAATACAAAACAAAGCAGGTCAAAGGGCTAACAGAGTTTTGCCAAGAGAATGTGCTGGTCATAGCAAACATGCTCCTCCAACAACACAAAAGAAAACTCTACACATGGACATCACCAGATGGTAAACATCGAAATCAGACTGGTTATGCTCTTTGCCGCCACAGATGGAGAAGCTCTATACAGTCAGCAAAAACAAGACCAGGAACTGAATGTGGCTCAGGAACTCTTTATTGCCAAATTCAGACTTATAGAAAGTAGGGAAAACCACTAGACCATTCAGGTATGACCTAAATCAGATCCCTTAGGATTATACAGTGGAAGTGACAAACAGATTAAAGGGATTAGATCTGATAGAGTGACTGAAGATCTATGGGTAGAGGCTCCTGACATTGTACAAGAGGAAGTGATCAAGACCATCCCCAAGAAAAATAAATGCAAAAAGGCAAAATGGTTGTCTAAGGAGGCCTTACAAATAGCTGAGAAAAGAAGAGAAGCTAAAGGCAAAGGAGAAAAAGAAAGATATACCAATTTGAATTCAGAGTTCCAAAGAGTAGCAAGGAAAGATAAGAAAGCCTTCCTTAGTGATCAATGCAAAGAAATAGAGAAAAACAATAGAATGGGAAAGACTAGAGATTTCTTCAAGAAAATTAGAGATACTAAGGGAACATTTC
>NW_011494708.1:9162908-9163328 GCF_000754665.1 Bison bison bison | reverse complement strand
GGTTTTAGAAAAGGCAGAGGAACCAGAGATCAAATTGCCAACATCCATTGGATCATCGAAAAAGCAAGACAGTTCCAGAAAAATATCTACTTTTGCTTTACTGACTATGCCAAAGCCTTTGACTGCATGGATCACAACAAACTGTGGAAAATTCTTAAAGATATAGGAATACCAGAACACCTGACCTGTCTCCTGAGAAATCTGTATGCAGGTCAAGAAGCAACAGATAGGCTGGTCGTGGAACAACAGACTGATTCCAAATCGGGAAATGAGTACATCAAGGCTGTATATTGTCACACTGTTATTTAACTTATATGCAGAGTCAGTTCAGTTCAGTTCAGTCGCTCAGTTGTGTCTGACTCTTCGCGACCCCATGAATCGCAGCACGCCAGGCCTCCCTGTCCATCACCAACTCCCGGA
>NW_011494708.1:9162491-9162808 GCF_000754665.1 Bison bison bison | reverse complement strand
GAGAAAAAGAAAGATATACCAATTTGAATTCAGAGTTCCAAAGAGTAGCAAGGAAAGATAAGAAAGCCTTCCTTAGTGATCAATGCAAAGAAATAGAGAAAAACAATAGAATGGGAAAGACTAGAGATTTCTTCAAGAAAATTAGAGATACTAAGGGAACATTTCAGGCAAAGATGGGCCCAATAAAGGACAGAAATGGTTTGGCCCTATCAAAAGCAGAATATATTAAGAAGACATGGCAAGAATACAGAGAAGAACTATACAAAAAGATCTTCATGACCAGATAATCATGATGGTGTGATCACTCACCTAGAGCC
>NW_011494708.1:9161887-9162391 GCF_000754665.1 Bison bison bison | reverse complement strand
CTAGTAGAGGTGATGGAATTCCAGTTGGCTATTTGAAATCCTAAAAGATGATGCTGTGAAAGTGCTGCACTCAATATGCCAGCAAATTTGGAAAACTCAGCTGTGGCCACAGGACTGGAAAATGTCATTTTATTTCTAATCCCAACGAAAGGCAATGCCAACAAATGTTCAAACTACCACAGAATTGTATTCATCTCATATGCTAAAAAAGTAATACTCAAGATTCTCCAAGCCAGGCTTCAACAGTACATGATCCTTAAACTTCCATATGTTCAAGCTGGTTTTAGAAAAGGCAGAGGAACCAGAGATCAAATTGCCAACATCCATTGGATCATCGAAAAAGCAAGACAGTTCCAGAAAAATATCTACTTTTGCTTTACTGACTATGCCAAAGCCTTTGACTGCATGGATCACAACAAACTGTGGAAAATTCTTAAAGATATAGGAATACCAGAACACCTGACCTGTCTCCTGAGAAATCTGTATGCAGGTCAGGAAGCAACA
>NW_011494708.1:9150113-9161787 GCF_000754665.1 Bison bison bison | reverse complement strand
TCCATCACCAACTCCCGGAGTTCACTCAGACTCATGTCCATCGAGTCAGTGATGCCATCCAGCCATCTCATCCTCTGTCATCCCCTTCTCCTCCTGCCCCTAATCCCTCCCAGCATCACAGTCTTTTCCAATGAGTCAACTCTTCGCATGAGGTGGCCAAAGTACTGGAGTTTCAGCTTCAGTATCATTCCCTCCAAATAAATCCCAGGGCTGATCTTCAGAATGGACTGGTTGGATCTCCTTGCAGTCCAAGGGACTCTCAAGAGTCTTCTCCAACACCACAGTTCAAAAGCATCAATTCTTCGTCGCTCAGCCTTCTTCACAGTCCAAATCTCACATCCATATATGCAGAGTACATCATGAGAAACGTTGGCTGGATGAAATACAAGCTGAAATCAAGATTGCCGGGAGAAATATCAATAACCTCAGATATGCAGATGACACCACCCTTATGGCAGAAAGTGAAAAAGAACTAAAAGGCCTCTTGATGCAAGTGAAAGAGGAGATTGAAAATGTTGGCTTAAAACTCAACATTCAAAAAACTAAGGTCATGGCATCCAGTCTCATCACTTCATTGCAAATAAATGGGAAAACAATGGAAACAGTAAGAGACTTTTTTTTTTTTTTTCTTGGTGTGTGTAGGCGGCGGGTTCCAAAATCACTGCAGATGGTGACTGCAGCCATGAAATTAAAAGACATTTGCTCCTTCAAAGAAAAGCTATGACCAACCTAGACAGCGTATTAAAAAGCAGAGCTAATACTTTGCCAATAAAGATCTGTCCAGTCAAAGATATGTTTTTTCCAGTAGTAATGTATGGATGTGAGATTTGGGCTACAAAGAAAGCTGATCACTGAAGAGTTGATGCTTTTGAACTGTGGTGTTGGAGAAAACTCTTGAGATTCCCTTGGACTGCAAGGAGATCCAACCAGTCCATTCTAAAGGAGATTAGTCCCAAGTGTTCATTGGAAGGACTGATGTTGAAGCTGAAACTCCAATGCTTTGGACACCTGATGTGAAGAACTGACCATTTGAAAAGATCCTGATGCTGAGGAAGATTGAAGGCAGGAGGAGAAGGGGACGACAGAGGATGAGATGGTTGGATGGCATCACCAACATGACAGACATGAGTTAGAATAGGTTCCTGGGTGTTGGTGATGGACAGGGAAGTCTGGTGTGCTACAGTCCATGGGGTCACAAAGTTGGACATGACTGAGTGACTGAACTGAACTGAATGTTGCATTAGAAGAGGTTGAATAGTTTCCTTTACTGCAGTACTTATGAGAACATGCCAATGTGTTGTGGAATTCAAGAATGTATGTGTGGATTTTCAGTAGTTAAATCATGTCTGACTCTTTGCAACTCAGTGGACTTCAGCCCACCAGGTTCCTCAGTCTATGAGACTTTCCAGGGAAGAATACTGGAGAGGTTTGTCATTTCTTCCCCTAGGGGATTTTCCCAACCCAGACATCTAACACGTGTCTCCTGCATCTCCTGTGTTGGCAGGCTGATTGTTTACCACTGTGGCACCTGGGAAGCCCAAAATTCAAGAGCAAAACATATTTATAATTTTTAAAAATATTTAGATCAACAACTTTTGTACAGTGAGCTTTGTGTAGTCATCAATCCACAAAAATCATTTTGAAACAGTGTTTATAATATCACATGCAAATACAGAGGTAATTATTCTTAATGGAATTATTACAAATATAGCTATGTTAACAGTACATGTAAGAGTCATTCATGATATGCACGTAAGTTTTCTCTCACAATTGCCCTCTTGATAGCAATAAATAAAATATTTGCTTTTACAAGTTTCAAGAATGCTGATACTGCCTTTTCTTTAATGTCTGACTGTTATACAGAGAAAGTGTTAAAGTTGCCAATGTGTGTTGCATTTCTTTAATGACACATGGATGTTTTATATATATATATATATACATATATATAGGACAAAAAATTAAAAATAAATGTTAACTATATTCTTGTTATTCCTTTATTAATTTTTTGCATTGTTTTTGCTTTACAGTGTTGTGTTAGTTTCTGGTATGCAGCAAAGAGAATCAGTTACATGTATATATTATGTTCACTCTTTTTTGGATTTCTTTCCAATTTAGGGGACCAAAGAGCATTGAGTAGAATTTCCTGTACTATGAAGTAGGTTCTCATTAACTATCTATTCTATACATAGTAGTGTATATATGTCAATCTCAGTCTCTCAATTAATCTCATCTCTTTTTCCCACCTTAAGCAACCATAAGTTTGTTCTCCACATCTGTGATTCTATTTCTGTTTTCCAAATAAGTTCATCTGTACCATTTTTATAATTTCACACATAAGTGATATGGAATTCACTCCATATGACAATCTCTAGGTTCATCCACATTTCTGCAAATGGAACTATTTTGTTCCCTTTTATGGCTGAGTAATATTCCATTGTATATGTGAGCCACATCTTCATCCATTCCTCTGTCAATGGACATTTAGGTTGCTGTTGTAAATAATGCTGCAATGAAAACTGGGTGCATACATCCTTTCTAATTCAGGTTTTCTCTGCATATATGCCTAGGAGTAGAATTCGTGGGTCAGATGGTAGCTCTATTTTTAGATTTTTAAGGAATCTCCATACTGTTCTCCATAGTGGCTGCGTCAATTTACATTACCACCAACAGTATAGGAAGATTTCCTTCTTTCCACACCATCTCCAGCATTCATTGCTTGCAGATTTTTTTGATGATAGCTCTCTTCTCTCACATTCACCAAATATTGTTATGATTCTTTGTGCATTTGATAAGAAGAGAAATTGCTTTCAGTCACAACCATTAAAAACCATTCTGAGGTTTTCATTGACTGACCCACCCTTCAGGGGTATCTACCTTCAGGTAATGTCACATACAGATAAGATTAAATTGAAATTACCTGAGCCAATGGCCATGGACAAGGGAATGCAATCATCTTCACTGTTTTACCCAAACCTCAGGCTACCACCTGATGGTTGAAATAAAAGATAACTGCTGCAGAGAAAAGTGAAGCCCTGGTACAGGATCAGAAAAATATAAGGTAATGATTCTGATTATGAGAAATTTAATTTTCTTTAAAAGAAGTTGCATAGAATCTAACCTGTGGTGATGTTTAAATGTCTATTCCAATGTTGACATTGGATTCCTTCAAGCTTCAAATTAAGCTCAATATATTTGTTTCAGGCTAGAAAATTCTGTGTAGTCCCAGTTCTAGAAGTTATAATACCCTTTCTTCTGCCCACTTATAAGTGTTATATCTCCCACTGAGTCCTCTCCAAATTTTAGGGAATGACATAAAATATATATTTTCCATGGAGTACCTACATTCATGTCCTTCACATGCCATAAAAGAACAGTTACAAAAGCACTTCCATTTTGAATATTAAGTGTTAAAAATTAACACTCCATTTTAACTCAAGTAAATAAATAGATGAATATAAAATATTTTGCTTTTTCAATTACTGATAGTCATTGTAAATATGCAAGGCTTAAGAGAATTATGCACTTTCCAATATAGAATTTTTTTGAAAAGGTCAACTTAAGTTCTGGGTAGATGTGGCACTGTTACCTGTTAAATGAAATCCAGCAGACTATCTGGACCTGCTTATTTACTTCCTACTTTCCCCCAGGAATATTTTGTGTGCAAAATTTTCAAATTATAAAAAGTCAACTTAAAATTAAATAGCAATAGTGAGGAAAAAGAAATATTTAGACAGATATATATATATATATGCATGCTAATATATATATATATATCCATGCAATGGTAGAACTATTTTATTCCCCATTTACTAAACATAAAGAGATTCATCAAACACTGCCTTTGCCCTCTGTTCTGAAAAATTCCTATTCATCAATCAGAATTAACTCAGCCATCATTTCTCCCTAATTCCTTTCCTGAACCACTCAGCCAGAATCAATCATGCACTGCCTTAATGCCTCTGCACTTTATGCCCATTTCTACTGTTAAATTTATTTCACCTTATTTTAAATACTTGTTTGCATATCTGCAACCCATTAGATCATGCCTTACAAACTTCCTCTGTAAAGTCAGATGGCAAATATTTTTGGTTTTCATGGCCATACAGTCTAAGTTGCAGCTACTTAAATCTGCTATTGTAGCACAAAAGCATCCACAGACTATAAGTAAGGAATGGTGTGTGTATTTTCCATCAATATTTTCTTTGCATGATGAGGTGACAGACTGGATTTGGCCACAAACTGTAGTCCCGGTTCCTTAAAGGTAGAGTTAGATTTTTCCATGCTTTCATCTTTGTTTTACAGCTGTAAGCACAACGCTGAATATGCAAAGGAGGATTGATAAGTGTATTTTTAATTATAATTCAGTTGAATCAAATTATAGCAACTCAAGTTCCAATGATTTCCAGCCCTAAGAAGTCTGGTGCTTAAAAGCTGAGCTGTGTACTGTCCAATATGTAACTACTAGTGATGTGTGGCTGTTTAATCTTAAATTAATTAAAATCAAACAAATTAAAAATGCAGTGCCTCAGACACATTAACCACATTCCAAGGACTCAATATCTATGTGCAGTTAATACTTACCATATTTAAATAGCACAGACATAGAACATAACTATTAATACAGAAAGCTCTATAGAACAATCCTGGCTTGGAGGATGTGAATATGAAGATGAAGAGAGAGCCTCAAAGAATCCTGGTCCTTCAGTATAGCTCAAATACACTGTCTTGACAGTATTTTCAAAAGTTGAAATTGCAGTGTGATCGATAAATAAAAGGGTGTGAATTTACTGATTAACTAGGTAGTTAGACACAAGCATTATATTATTTAGGCAGATTCAGTAGACCTTTGGGTGTATATGAACTTGTACATGTGTGTGCAAAAGCAAAACTTAACATTCACAATAGACGTTATGGAATTAAAAAAAAAATTATTCCTATCACTGAAGCCATAGATGAGAAAGTGGATTATACAAAAGAAAAGCATCTTTTATACAGGCAGAAGAGGATAATGTTAGGTTCTCATTAACTCAAGAAGTAAAACAAGTTTGACAATGTCAAAGTGAGAAAAGTGAAAAATATAAACCACCAAATGCATTTAAAATGGAAATGCAGAAAAGATGACAATTCTCATCTAATGGTTTCTCAATTCTCAGTAAAGAACAGGGCAAGTTTATTTTTTCTGCTGAAGGAGGCATTTAGGATCATGAGGTTGCAAGTTCAAATTCAAGCTTCGACTATCATTCATTGTAGAAGCTTGACATTACTCTATCATTCTCATCTTCAGTTTACTCTTGGTACAGTGATAATAATAAAGCCTCTTCAGCAGACTATCGAGAGGATGAAACGAGGTGATATTTGTAGAGGGCTTAGTAGATTGTTCAACACATTGAGTACTAGGAAATTGTAGAGACTTTTTACTGAGATTGAGCACAGTTCGGTGGGATAAGGAATTTGAGGAGAGTGGGGGAGGTATACAACTGTTCTGTGAAGAATAAGAGAGGTAGTTGAGTGGGAGAACATGAAATAAATGCTCCAAAGATTTTGAGGCTCAGAAAAGATGAATTTAAAGCTAGGAAACAATGAATTTCTTCTAATGGTGGTATTCAAGATTATGTGTTTATTTTGTGCTGGCTGTGTCAGGATGTCAAATATGGGAGGAAAGAATGCAGGAAAAAGAATTCCAAAGAAAATTTCTGTGGACTAATAGTGATTGAGAAACAATGAAAAAGGACTTGAGGAATATGTAAGGGAGTGACCAAAGCATCCAGGATTAATAAAGACCAAATGAAAGCCAGAAAGAAGTCATTAAAAGGATAAAGTAGAGAAGTCAAGTAAAGAAATTCCTGCTAATGCCAAAGATACGCTGGGCTAGGAGTAACGCATGAAGCAAGGAGAAAAATGAAAGATTTTCATCAACAACTGTGATGCTAAAATTTACATTTTTAAAGGTAAGATAGGTTAAAAGAAAAACCCTTAACTGTTGTTAAGGGTGATGATAAGAATTGAGGTAATGGGAAAGACCATAAAGCCAGGTACCAAAGAATTTTAAGCAAACATTAAGTGACATTCTGACTGGTAGAAAACTGGCCAGGAATGGTGAAAATTTGAAATTAAGTATCATTTTAACCTCAAAGGATGTTTATTATATTGCTGAAATTTTTATCTTTGAAAGTGTTTCAAATAAATTTGTTTTGAAATACATATTATTTTATGTTTGAATGTTTTAAACTTCATGAAATATTATTATTTGTGTTTATTATGTTTATATTTATGTTTTATGAAGTGTTCTTCAATAAGAATGACAATATTGCTGAAATGTTGCTAATGTGAAAAAGGAGTATAGATGAAGTGGTAAAATGTGAGTAAAACAGAAGTACTTTCTGATTTTTTAATGTATATAGGGAATCAAAAAATGTTAGCTTTCCTAGATTTTTGAAGCCTACACAGTACGGAGGTCCAAGAAAGAGTCCTTTCTATTTCAAAGTGTAAACATACAAATATTATTTCCTCCTAACAGTAATAGAAAATAAACCAATACACTAAATATTTTAAATCTGGGCTACAGATCCAAGCATCTTTAGCTACCTTACATAAGCATCTGTAGCTACGTTACATAAACATCTTCATAATATATATATTTTTTTCTCTTTCAGAGGCAAGAAGCAATGGGCAATGAGAGGAGAAAATCTGTGCAGTATACTGCCTTGGAATTATTTTCAGAAGTGTCAAAGTCTATTTTTTTCTTTAAGTGACACCTGTAATCTCTTTCAGTCCTGGTGGTAAAACTGCATGGTCTCACAGAAACATGCTTGCCAGAGAAGTATGGAGACTTGTGACACAGTTCACACCTGTTTACACATCTTGTCATCTCTCAGAGTTGCTTTCAGTTGCCACCTCTTGTAAATTTTGAGTTCAAACTGCTGACTCGCATTTTCAACAGGAGTGTACTTTTATTTTGGAACTTGATTACCATTTCTAAATTAACTGCATCTTCCGCAGTTAAAAAAAAGTTTCTGTCAGTTTTTATAACTGAGTTCTTATGACAGGAGAGTTCCCACTATGTGGCCATGTAATCAGTCAGCTATGTTTCCTACCGTGTCTTAGTTATAACTGAGAATAGCGTTTGATGTTCAGACAATCACTTTTACAAGTTCAAGGAGTCCTTTAGTAATCTTTGGTATGGCTAATGCAACAGACTGGTTCCAAATAGGAAAAGGAGTACGTCAAGGTTGTCTATTGTCACCCTGCTTATTTAACTTATATACAGAGTACATCATGAGAAACACTGGGCTGGAAGAAGCACAAGCTGGAATCAAGATTGCCGGGAGAAATATTGATAACCTCAGATATGCAGATGACACCCCCCTTATGGCAGAAAGTGAAGAGGAACTAAAAAGCCTCTTGATGAAAGTGAAAGAGGAGAGTGAAAAAGTTGGCTTAAAGCTCAATGTTCAGAAAACAAAGATCATGGCATCTGGTCCCATCACTTCATGGGAATAGATGGGGAAACAGTGGAAACAGTGTCAGACTTTATTTTGGGGGGCTTCAAAATCACTGTAGATGGTGACTGCAGCCATGAAATTAAAAGATGCTTACTCCTTGGAAGGAAAGTTATGACCAACCTACATAGCATATTTAAAAGCAGAAACATTACTTTGCCAACAAAGGTCCATTTGGTCAAGGCTATGGTTTTTCCAGTGGTCACGTATGGATGTGAAAGTTGGACCGTGAAGAAAGCTGAGAGCCAAAGAATTGATGCTTTTGAACTATGGTGTTGGAGAAGACTCTTGAGAGTCCCTTGGACTGCAAGGAGATCCAACCAATCCATTCTAAAGGAGATTAGTCCTGGGTGTTCTCTGGAAGGAATGATGCTAAAGCTGAAACTGCAGTACTTTGGCCACCTCATGTGAAGAGTTGACTCATTGGAAAAGACTCTGATGCTGGGAGGGATTGGGGGCAGGAGAAGTGGATGACAGAGGATGAGATGGCTGGATGGTATCACTGACTCGATGGACGTGAGTTTGAGTGAACTCCGGGAGTTGGTGATGGACAGGGAGGCCTGGCGTGCTGCAATTCATGGGGTCGCAAAGAGTTGGACACGACTGAGCGACTGAACTGAACTGAGCTGAACTGAATGCAATTGAAGTTATTTATTTTCTCCCTGCCAGTTCTGCAGTGATCAGGGCCCTGCTCTCAATTTCTGAAACTATTCTTCTCTCAGGCTTCAGTAATAATAATAATAAAAGGAAAATAAAATTGTGAAGAATTTTGCTTCTCTTTTTTCCCAGTGTATCAATTAGAACACCTCAATAGCAAAATAATAATAAAGATTCCAAATTGAGGCTTTTACATAATAAATGTTTTCAATTTATAGAGGAATAGCCTGACATTTGATGCTTATATAATATGAAGTGTAGATCGAGGATTTCTTTTGCAGGGGGCATATGACTATTCAATTGTTTTAGTATCATTTTTGAAGACTATCCTTTATCCATTCAATTGCTTTTGAACTTTTGTCAAAAATCAAATGACTATATACATGTAAATCTATTTTTAGAATCTCTTCCATTTACTTGTCTGTCACTGTGCTTCAATATTATAGTTTTATAATAAGTGCTAAAATTGGGTAATGTAAATCCTTCTAACCTTGATCCCTTTTTTCAAAGTTGTTGGGCTATTTCAGATAATTTTCATTTCTATACAGATTTCAGAATCAGCTTGTCAATTTTTACAAAAAAAGCCTTGTAGAATTTCATGATCACATTTGATGTATAAATCTATTCAGGAATTATTTCAATAGAGAAAGTAAGATTTTAAGCTCTCATATAACCTCATGTTCATAAATAACAAACAAAAAATTTGACATCTTATGTTAGACTAAATTGGAACATTTTACTGATTAATAATAATCACTGACTCTTATTGAACAGGCACAGTGCACCAGACATTGTAATGTTGGATATGTCATAATTAAACATTTACTTGCTAAGAGAGTAGATCTCAAATGTTCCCAACACACACAAACACACACAAATGGTAACTCTGTGACAAGAGGAGGTGATAGGTAATACTATGATAGTAATCATTTTGCAACAGATTAATCAACACATAGTTGTACACCTTAAACTTACACAATATCATATTTTAATTAATCTCAATAAAACTGGAAAAATTTTAAAACATGTACTAACTGATGAGCATCTAAATTGTTTTCATTGTTTTGTTCTAATACACAATATAAACACTTTTGTATAAATATGTTTAGGCATAAATACTAAAGTTTGGCAGTATCATTTTTAAAAGCAAAACTACTAATCAAAATATATGTATTTTATTTATTTGTTTTAATTTTATTTTATTTTTAAACTTTACATAATTGTATTAGTTTTGCCAAATATCAAAATGAATCCACCACAGGTATATATATAGGTATAAAATATATGTATTTTAAATTATAAATAGATATTCCAAATTTTCCTAAAATTAATAAATTTCCCAAACAGATAAAAATTCCCATTTATCTTTATCTTTTCTAATACTGCTGTTTTCATTTTGTTTTGTTTTTGCTATTTTGGGGGATAAAGGTAATTATTTTTGTTTTATATTGCAAATATTTAGAGCTACAAAATGAGAAAATTTAGTGAATTTTCCCTGTTAATATTTCTGTGCATTTATTATTAATATTTTGGGAATTTTTATCTTTTTCATTATCTTTCTCTTTGATTACAGGAGTTCATTACATTTTACATTAATTCATTGCTACATATGTTACAAAGATTTTATTACCTATTTTATAATTTTTACTTGATATTTATTTAATTTCATTGATACTTTGTATAAAGTCAAATATTTTAGTATTTTTAAATATGTATCTTGACATTAAAAAAGAAGTGAACAGAGATCACAAATAATGGAAATAAACATTTAAGTTTCCCCTATGACTTCCAAAAGTACAGGTGATCAAAGATCGTAATGTATATTAAAATTTATTAAGACTACCAAATTTGTAGTGAAATCTTTCCATTTATAAATTTAAATACATATACAACATATAGTTAATACATATCTGTGCATAACATGTTCAATATGTATGAATCAAGGCAGCCCTACTCCCATGAACTTTATTTTCTAGTAAAGGATACAGATGACAAGCAGTAGGAATGACCAAAACAACATTATGTATAAGATGTATTTTTTTCTGGACTAAAAATAGTACAAAACATACTAAATCACAGATTTATACTTTTCTCCAAAAACTGGTACAAGTTTAGTAAACATTTTTTCTTCTAAGATTTCATTAATTTCATAAAATATGGCAATGTGTTTATTAGCATACTGTGAAACATTACCATAGCTAATTATAATTAAACTACACTTATCAAAATAATGAATAAAGCACATTTTATGGTACTGCAGTGTTGATGTTTTTCATATTTATTTTTTCACTAACTAATCTGCCAAATTCAGTAATCTCTAGTGAGTCTCTCAGTTATTAGTGTAAATTACTAACGGTCTACTCTAATAATAAATAATAATAGCAATTCTGGGAAACAAAGCATTAGCAGTTTAATGTCTAAGCATTTTTTTCTGGATAGTTTAAATTAAGAGCACAATGAAACATTTTTCATTTAATTACAATATGTTTCCAGATTATAATGCAATTTAAAAGAATGTTTCTAATGGATATATCAAAATAACTGAATTTTAATGCCATCCAAAGGTTTTCAGGATGTTCTAAGAAGAAAATTAATTTCATATTGCATCAACCAAAAGAGAGCTCATAACACAAAAACATTTCTAAGATGTCTAAGTGACTTTTTTTAGTCCACCCATTGTCTTAAGACTCTAAAACTGGAACTTACTACATCTAAATTCCAGTATGTAGATGTCCGAAGCATCGACAAAGCTAGACAATGTATTGGAGAAGGAAATGGCAACCCACTCCAGTATTCTTGCTTAGAGAATCCTATGGACAGAGGAGCCTGGTGGGGTGCTGTCCTCGGGGTCACATAGAGTCAGGTGTGACTGAAGCAAGTTAGCAACAGCAGCAATGTATTAATTTATTGATCAATTTATGTAGCAGATATCAATTGTTTAAATACTATGTTTCTGGTACTATTCTAGACATTAGGTACACTACTTAAAACAAAAAAAAAATTCTGCCTTTATGGAGTTCTCAATCATATTTGGAGTGAGATAAAAATAAAATAGTAAATAAGACAAAGTATACATCACACAATCCATACAGCACTAGCTAGTTTCCTAAATCCACCCTCTTTCTTCCTTAGGATACATGGACCTGAATATTTAAAGTTTCTTTACAATTAGGTATAGCCATGTAACACATTTGTATTATGCTAAAGAAGAGATTAGGCCTTGTCAGAAACACCTGGTAATGGGCATATTGTGACTGTACTGGTCAAATATGTGCACTGGCACATATTATTATATTCTAGATTTTACTCAAGGTTACACGCTAGGGTAACCCACTGAAGGCAGCATTTGCCCTGGATCTGAACTGCCATTGTGAATTATGTGAGGGGTGAGAGATAAATTTCTAAGTTGTTTAGGAAACCTAATTGCCCTTGGATCACACTGTTGCATCATAGGCTTACCCTAACTGATTCAATATGTTAGAAAATGTTACAAATCAAGGAAATAAAGCCTGTAAGAC
>NW_011494708.1:9139951-9150013 GCF_000754665.1 Bison bison bison | reverse complement strand
ACGATGGAGAGAATGTGGTGCAAGGTTTGCTTGTCTGTCATTTTGGCTGCTGCCTCATGACCCATTGCTGCTCAGTTTCTAGCCTTCATGACTGCATTTTAGCCAAAAAGAAGGATAAAGCTACTAAGAAAGACTAGTCCAAATTTCAAGATATGCGGGGAAGAGTACACTGAAAGAAATTTTGAAGAACTCACAGAACTGCTTGCATAATTTTAATTCAAATAGCATCCAATGCAATGGAAACCCACTCCAGTACTCTTGCCTGGAAAATCCCATGGACGGAGGAGCCTGGTGGGCTGCAGTCCATGGGGTCGCTAAAAGTTGGGCATAACTGACCAACTTCACTTTCACTTTTCACTTTCATGCATTGGAGAAGGAAATGGCAATCCACTCCAGTATTCTTGTCTAAAGAATCCCAGAGGCAGAGGAGCCTAGTGGGCTGCCATCTATGGGGTCACACAGAGTCGAATATGACTGAAGCGACTTAGCAGTAGCACCAACATCAAATGAGCTCCCCTGAATTGAAAGGAGCTAGGGGAATCTACTCTTTATTCTGGGAGGTATTTGCACACAGAAAAACAGGGCTTTTATTAGTAAGAATCAAGGGGAAATACTGTGGGACCAAAATAGGTCCTACACAATTAGTGTTAACTCCCTAACACAGAGAGTTAGGCATGAAAGAATGCCTAATGATAGACATTCATTTAAAGTTGATTCTTGAAAATAATTGGAAATTATCCAGGAAAGCAGAGTTGATTGAGACAAAGGAAAAGGCAAGTAGACAAGAGTGAGCATGGTGCATTTAGGAAACTCTCAGACCTACAGCAGTGGCCACAGGACTGGAAAAGGTCAGTTTTCATTTCAAGCCCAAAGAAGGGCAATGCCAAAGAATGTTGAAACCACTGTATAATTGTCTCACTTCACATGCTAGCTAGATAATGTTCAAAATCCTTCAAGCTAGGCTTCATTAGTATGTGAACTGAGAACTTTCAGCTGTATAAGCAAGGTTTAGGAAAGGCAGAGGAACCAGAGATCAAATAGTCAACATTCACTGGATTATAGAAAAAGAAAGGGGATTCCAGAAAACATCTGCTTCACCGACTACACTTACACCTTTGACTATATGGATCACAACAAACTGGAAAATTCTTAAAGAGATGAGAGTTCCAGACCACCTTACCTATCTCTTTGGAAACCCGTATGCAGCTCAAGAAACAACAGTTAGAACCAGACATGGAACAATGAACTGGTTCAAATGGGTAAGGAGTACATCAAGGCTGTCTATTGGCACCTTGCTTATTTAATTTATATGCAGAGTACATATTAGGCTGGATGAATCACAAACTGGAATCAAGATTTCTGGGAGAAATATTAATAACCTCAGATATTCAGATGATACCACTCTAATGGCAGAAAGTGAAGAAGAACTAAATAGCCTCTTGATGAGGAGGAGAGAGGAGAGTGACAAAGCTGACTTGAAACTCAACGTCAAAAAAAAAAAAAAAAACTAAGATCATGGCATCCAGTCCCATTGCTTTATGGCAAATAGAAGGGTAAAAAATGGAAGCAGTGACATTGTATTTTCTTGGGCTCCAAAATCACTAAGGACAGTGACCACAGCCATGAAATTAAGACACTTGCTCCTTGGAAGGAAAGCTATAACAAAGCTAGACAGTGTATTAAAAATCAGAGACATTAGTCAATCCTAAAGGAAATCAACCCTGAATAATCATTGGAAGGACTGATGCTGACATTCCAATAGTTAGGCCACATGATAAAAAGAGCTGATTCATTGGAAAAGACCATGATGCTGGAAAATCTTGAAGGCAAAAGGAGAAGGGGACGCCAGAGGGTAAGATGGTTAGTTAGCATCATCAACTCAATGGACATGAATTAGAAGCAAACTCTGTACTTTGGAGTACAGAAGAGCCTGGTTTGCTGCAATCCGTGCAGTCACAAAGAGTCAGACATGACTCAGTGACTGAACAGCGACGGACTTACTCTGTGTTACAGATGTTCAACAAAGCTAAACAAATAATAAATTAAGGCTCAGAAAATCTATAAGAGCTTGACAAATAACTTTGAGGATTAGCACATGTAAGTAATTTTGAATCAGAAATGCCAATGGAATCACAAGCTCAAATGCATAGAAAAAAATGGGGATTTTTTTTAAGTGTGGTCTGAAGAAGAGAAATAAGTAGAAAGAGAAAAGAATCAGAGAGGAGGAAAACAACCCTCATTTAAGGATACTTAGTATCAGCACACTTAATGTTAGAAGAATTATCAGAAACACGAAATGCCAAGAAGGAAAAACTTGGTCAAGGATACAAAAATTTGAGCTAGGATGCACAATGGCAAAATGTTACTGAATTCATCTTGGAGACATTTACTGGTTAAGGGGAGCAGATTATGTGACCTCAAAATACGATTTTAGGTGTTCAGATCATGCCGCCCTTAGACATGTGGCTTTGACATATTGATTTTTTTTTTTTTTTGAGATGTAGGCACTTGAAAAAAACAGTAAATACAGAGAGAAGCTTCCTTGAGATGACCCTATCTGCTTGAAATTGATGCAAAACAGCAATTCAATTGTCATTCCCCTCTCCCTAGAAGTTTCTTTAACCAGTCAAGATTAGATTTTTCATAGAAGAGGAGAAGAGAAGTTGACATCCTACCCACACAAATGGTCTATAATTCCTCTCCTCTTCCCTCTTATGGTGATGTATAATTCTGAGTTCTAAGCTACCTCGAGGAGTTACTCATTTTTTCCTAGGAAACTTTCATATATACATGAGGCATATGTAATAATGAGCTTTTATTTTTCTTTTGTTAATAGGAATTTTATTACAGGGTCTCAGATAAGACTTCAAAGGATTTAAGGAAAACTATTTTTCTTTCCCTACACTGTAATTTTAGAAACTTTGCTTTCCATAGACTGTCTATTAAAAAAGGAATGAAAATTCATTAACCATAGAATGTGTGGTGAAACTAAATTTGAAAATTGATCCATAAGTCAGTTTCCAGAATCAGAGTTTGGTTAGAATCCCAGTATCAGCACCAACTAAAAGTGAAACTTTTTTTTTTTTAATTTTATTTTATTTTTATACTTTACAATATTGTATTAGTTTTGCCAAATATCGAAATGAATCCACCACAGGTATACCTGTGTTCCTCATCCTGAACCCTCCTAATTATTCATATCCTCTGTGCCTCGGTTTCTGATATGTAGAATATTTATAATTGTAATTTTGAAGCTGATAATGAGGACTAAATCAAATGATATGTGTAAAAGTTCTTAGCATAATCCCAGGTTCATAAGTACTCAAGTAAATGTTAGCTATTAGTTTATTGAAGCACATTTTTATTAGAAACCCTGACAATGAAAGAAGAAAAATAAATAGAAAAGTAGTTTAAGAGTGCAACAGAGTTTGATGGAAGATTTTGGTTTTGGAGAGTGGGGAAAGTGAGAATATGTTACTTACCATTTGTGTTGATAAATGAAGAAGAAAAATGATAACTGACATGGATATGACTCTTTAATGAAGAAGAGAGCTAGAGATTTTGAACAATATCTGGAAAATAGATACTATGGATAAGAAATGATATATACCATCTTCTTAATAAATCACCACTTAATAAAGTATATAAAAGATTGACTGAAATCTGCTGAAGGGAGAGACTGAATTTATAATGGACACAGGTAGAGCAGTTTAATAGCTGTCTTCAGGCTTTGGTGTAATTGAAAGTCAATTTTTTTTCCTCTCCTTTTACAGACAGAAACATTCAAATCAAGTTCATTAAAATGAAAGAGAGTGAAAGAGATACAGGGAGAGGTTGAGAAAGAAAATGAACAATTAAAGAGTAAAAAACTTTACCACAGACTTCATAATTTAATCCAATGACCCCTGTCCTTCTTACTCTTAGTTCCTCATACCATATTTTGGAGGTTGTTTTCTGTTTTTTTTATCTGGAGAATAATGAGGACACAAACACTTGGTAGGAGAAAGCCTTTGGGTGTATTAAAAATGTAGTATTCTGCTTTATTATAATGATAGCTCTTTCTAACAGCACAGCGGACTTGACTGTATAATTTTCCCTGTCTTGCTTTGGGTGACTGCTGTTCAGACCAAGTCAGCTTATGTCCCATTATAGTCAGTTATGACTGGGAAACTCTAGCAGCTGCAGAGGGGTTGATAAGGGGATGTTGTCCGTTAATTACAGACACTATGATTTAATTTTTTTTCAATTTTTTAAAATGTTTTTAATTTTTTTCAATTTGTAGATAGAGCTCTAGTAGATTTTTAATTTTCTTAGACTTGGTTTTTTACTCACTAAAGCAAATGGGTGTTCTAAAGAATACTATCATTATCTATTGCTTTAAAAAATGTTCATTTATCATTTTCTGATCTGAATTTACCCTATTCTTGATATTACACGTCAATAAGATGAATATGGTTCAAAACATGAATGCACATGACCCATTTTTTACCAGTGAAGTATTAAAATATCAACCTTCAATGGCGGAGGCGATGGCTGCCACGGATCGACCAAGCCTAGCGTCCCACCTTCGCCCCCTTGCGGCTGGTCGACTGATGGCCTCACCGCAGTGCAGTGCAGTGCAGTATTTTTCAGAGTAAACAAATCCCATGACTTTAGTTGAAAACAAATTCAGTCTCTCAAACATGAGCTGGCTCCTGTGTAGAAAAGATTTGGGGCAACAAATTATGGGATTGAGCTTCATTTATACGTGATGAAATGTGCCAAGGAAAAACTGGAGAGCTTCATCAAAAATAGTGATAGCTTTGATAATTAGCTTCTAAATTCCGGAAAAGGCAATGGCACCCCACTCCAGTACTTTTGCCTAGAAAATCCCATGGATGGAGGAGCCTGGTGGGCTGCAGTTCATGGGGTCGCTAGAGTCAGACACGACTGACCGACTTCACTTTCACTTTCATGTACTGGAGAAGGAAATGGCAACCTACTCCAGTGTTCTTGCCTGGAGAATCCCAGGGACAGGGAAGCCTGGTGGGCTGCCGTCTATGGGGTCGCACAGAGTCGGACACAACTGAAGCGACTTAGCAGCAGCAGCAGAATTCTGTATTATCCCTCTGAAAGGAAAGTTGCAAGGCATGGCTAGGTCAGCCTGATCTCCTAGCAGCTTATCAGAATAATTATATGACCAAGTTACCACAGTTTCTTCTGTGAACTAAGTCATTTGTCTGTCACAAGATGAAGATATTCCTACATGCACCTATAAAGAGAAGCACTGCTAGGATTTGAGTTCTGTAAACCTGCATTTGTGGTTAGTAATTGCCCCTGGAAAGCATCTGATGGTCATCTGTTTTTGTTTTTTTTTTTTAATTTTTTTTAATTTTTAAACTTTATATAATTGTATTAGTTTTGCCAAATATCAAAATGAATCCGCCACAGGTATACATGTGTTCCCCATCCTGAACCCTCCTCCCTCCTCCCTCCCCATACCATCCCTCTGGGTCGTCCCAGTGCACCAGCCCCAAGCATCCAGTATCGTGTATCGAACCTGGACTGGCAACTCGTTTCTTACATGATATTTTACATGTTTCAATGTCATTCTCTCAAATCTTCCCACCCTCTCCCTCTCCCACAGAGTCCATAAGACCGTTCTATACATCACTGTCTCTTTTGCTGTCTCGTACACCGGGTTATTGTTACCATCTTTCTAAATTCCATATATATGCGTTAGTATACTGTATTTATGTTTTTCCTTCTGGCTTACTTCACTCTGTATAATAGGCTCCAGTTTCATCCACCTCATTAGAACTGATTCAAATGTATTCTTTTTAATGGCTGAGTAATACTCCATTGTGTATATGTACCACTGCTTTCTTAGCCATTCATCTGCTGATGGACATCTAGGTTGCTTCCATGTCCTGGCTATTATAAACAGTGCTGCGATGAACATCTGTTTTTTAAGATTATTGTGGAGGTGGAGTCCAGAAATACTATGAGAACTACATGAAAGTATTACTAAAACCAGGAGGCATTGTAGTCATGCCTGTAGTAGATCAGTTAACACATGTTATGAGCACTGTAAAATACATTTGGAAAAGTAAAAATAACCTTGTTGCATCTGTTCCACTTACCTGTGCAATCAAATAAGAAGATATTGGCCAATCAGAGTTTATGGAGCACTCCTCCCAGCCTACCCATCAATGCTATTGAGAATCTATAGCACTCGCTCATATTTATATTAATGAACACATATATTTCATACATAATGAGATATAGGTCAAGGGGGTTCTTTAAAGGGCTCCAACCAAAAGAAAGAATGTTAAACAGAGAATTAAAGCTTACGAATTTGTCGGTAATCAGCTTATTCCTCAGCCTCTAGAAAGTGAGGAGGGTGAGAAAAATAGAAGAGAAAGAAAAGGAAGAAGAAGACCACAATGAAGTTAAAAGAGTCATCTCAGAACTTACTGAGAGAAAAAATTATGAAACTCCACTTCTCTGAATCTTTAAAAGTTTACTTGACATATTTTAGAGAAAAATAGCTTAGAGCAGAAAGAAAAGAATGCCTACTGATAATGCCTCTAGTCTTTAGAATGTGGCATTTGTGAGGAGTTTAAGAGAGAGAATTCTTCCTTTGATCAGAGTGAATTTATAGTGAAGAAAAAGTATCTGTTTCAGTATTTTAAATTATGAATTCAGAGATTAAAAAGAACACCTTTTATAAAATATATTTCCGTTTAAGTCTTGGGGAAAATGGCTATTTTAACTCATAATGACTTTAAGAGTTGAATGCAATAAGAGCCCAGACTTTGTGTAATATAAATCCTCTTCTGATTCCTTACAGGTTTGTAGTAGTGAGTTAGACTTAATTTTATATAAGGTTGCACAACTATTAATCATACATAATCTGGTTTGAATTGCAGTTGTTTGCATTTCCTCCATTAAAAATTACAGTTCAGTCCCTCAGTGATGTCCGACTCTTTGTGACCCCATGGAATTCAGGACACCAGACCTTGCTATTCATCACCAACTCATGGAGCGTGCTCAAATTCATGTCCATCGAGTTGGTGATGCCATCCAACCATCTCATCCTCTGTCATCCCCTTCTTCTCCTGCCTTCAATCTTTCCCAGCATCAGGGTCTTTTCAAATGAGTCAGTTATTTGCATCAGGTGGCCAAAGTATTGGAGTTTCAGCTTCAACATCAGTCCTTCCAATGAATATTCAGGACTGATTTCCTGTAGGATGGACTGGTTGGAACTCCTTGCAGTCCAAGAGACTCTCAAGAGTATTCTCCAACACCACAGTTCAAAAGCATCAATTCTTCAGTGTTCAGCTTTCTTTATAGCCCAACTCTCACATCTATACATGACTACTGGAAAAACTATAGCTTTGACTAGATAGATGTTTGTCACCAAAGAAATGTCTCAGCTTTTCAATATGCTGTCCAGATTGGTCATAGTTTTTCTTCCAAGGAATAAGTGGCTTTTAATTTCATGGCTGCAGTCACCATCTGCAATGATTTTTGGAGCCCAAGAAAATAAAGTCTGTCACTGTTTCCATTGCTTCCCCATTATTTTGCCATGAAGTGATGGGACCAGATACCATGATCTTCATCCTTCTGAATGTTGAGTTTGAAGCCAGATTTTTCACTCTTCTCTTTCACTTTCATCAAGAGGTTCTTTAATTCCTCTTTGCTTTCTGCCATAAGGGTGATGTCATTTGCATATCTGAGGTTATTGATATTTCTCCCAGCAATCTTGATTCTTATCTAATAAGGAAACGAAATACTTTGTAGTCCCACTTCCCTTACTTTTGTTTCAGTCACTGAGTTCTGACAGATGAATATATGAGGGTAATAATAATACAATTTAACCTTAAAGAAAGTTTCATGGAATTCAATAGTATTGCTATTCTTGCTTTTGAATCTATTGCCCAAAGACTTGTGGCAGATAACTGCTTATCATAGAGATTTTAAGAGCACATCAAATGAACAGTAAAGTAAAAAGCACATACTTGTTACAACTCTTCATTCATATGGACCCTTTACATTTTCAATATTTAAAAATAATAGTTATTTTACTCTTTGGAATTGTAGAAGAGAGTATATTTAGGTTTGCTTTTCAATAGTTCACTCTGTAAAATATTTGGCTTTAAAAAAATTGTTCTCTGTGACTGTTGATTGTATAGACAGTGAGTGAATAAGCATGAGTGGTTGCCACTCTCTTGGGAAAAGCTCAGGGCTGGGCCAAAGCTGGCTTAGGTCAAGAGGTATACTTTAGCAAAGAGAACTTGTGGTTCATCTGCATATTTATCTTTTTCAAGTTAGGGCTAAGGAGCCTACATTTGCTCTGAAGTTCCTTTATGTAGTCTAAGAAATATTCACAGAAATTATCCATAGATGCCTTTCACTTTGAAAATCCAGACTTATAGTGTAATCTTTGGAATCTATGCTGTACTCATTTAAAAATTCTTTCCACTTTTTTGTCTCTTTTGATAGAATATAGTGATTTTCATTTTTTTCACTTAACATTACATTAACTATCATTTAAAGTTAGTGGTAGATTGTCACTAATAAAACAGGTAGCAAATGCATTGTTAGTTTGTTTCTTTTCTCCAAACTGGGCCAGAAAACAGTTATCCTTTATTAAGAAAGTATGACAATAAAACATTTACTACTTAGTGTTACATGGATTATGCATGTTTTTAAGAAGAAAAACTTGGGAGTACCACTTATTAGCACCAGCATCACTGTTACAGTAGTTGATGAAATATGCTTAATGATATACAATTAATATATAGTAAAAGATTATCATCTCTCTGCAATGATCCAACAGTTTGTAATACACACATGATTTCAAAATTTCATGTCTGGTAATTCCACACATCTGAAAACAAGTGTGTGAAATATTCTAAGCATGCTGCTGCTACTGCTGCTGCTAAGTCACTTCAGTCATGTCCGACTCTGTGTGATCCCATAGACGGCAGCCCACCAGGCTCCCCCGTCCCTGGGATTCTCCAGGCAAGAACACTGGAGTGGGTTGCCATTTCCTTCTCCAATGCATGAAAGTGAAAAGTGAAAATGAAGTCGCTCAGTCGTGTCCGACTCTTAGCGACCCCATGGACTGCAACCTACCAGGCTCCTCCATCCATGGGATTTTCCAGGCAAGAGTACTGGAGTGGGGCACCATTGCCTTCTCCAATTCTAAGCATGAAGTAGTCCAAATAAGTAAAGACATTTTAATGATGTGAAAGATAATTTCAAGGAAGATATTTATTTTATACCCATGACTAGGGTTTAGATTTGGGGGTCGAAGGTCGGGGGAATTTCTACAATTATTCTTAGATGATTACCAAGCTGTCAAGAAAGCTGCCACATCTCATTTCTAGCAAGGGAAAAAAAAAATAGTTTCATACAATTGTCACTTGTTAATAATGTTCCTTTATTTCAAACTAAATGCTAGTTTTAGAAGTTTAATTTTGAGGTCCTTGTGTCCACATATTTAAATCTAGTACTCCTACCCTCTTTCATTCTTAGAGCTGATGTCCAGATTTGTAAACATAAATATTCTTAAATAATGGTTTTCTATTCATGGGAAATTTTTTGTTAAGGATGTATTTGAAAGAGACTTTTTCATATTGTCTTTCATTTTGTTGACCTTGGCAAAGTGAATGATAGATTTTCATGATCATTGCCTATTTTTTATTGGTGAAATGTATCTTTTGTGTTTTTAAAAGCATTTTACAGTTGTGTCTTTATCATTGACTTTAAATAAAGAAGTAGAAATAAAACACAAAAAATTAATTTAAAAAGTTTAGAAGACCAGATAGTGTTTCCTGCTAGGCAAGAATTTAGATTATATACATTATAAATATAAAATATAGTGCATCAGTTCAGTTCAGTCGCTCAGTCGTGTCCAATTCTTTGTGACCCCATATACTGCAGCACTCCCGGCCTCCCTGTCCATCACCAACTCCCAGAGTTCACTCAGACTCACATCCATCAAGTCAGTGATGCCATCCAGCCATCTCATCCTCTGTTGTCCCCTTCTCCTCTTGCCCCCAATCCCTCCCA
>NW_011494708.1:9135477-9139629 GCF_000754665.1 Bison bison bison | reverse complement strand
TGCCATAAGGGTGGTGTCATCTGCATATCTGAGGTTATTGATATTTCTCCTGGAAATCTTGATTCCAGCTTGTGCTTCTTCCAGCCCAGCATCTCTCATGATGTACTCTGCATAGAAGGTAAATAAGCAGGGTGATAATATACAGCCTAGATGTACTCCTTTTCCTCTTTGGAACCAGTCTGTTGTTCCACGTTCAGTTCTAACTGTTGCTTCTTGACCTGCATACAAATTTCTCAAGAGGCAGGTCAGGTGGTCTGGTATTCCCATCTCTTTCAGAATTTCCCACAAATTATTGTGATCCACACAGTCAAAGGCTTTGGCATAGTCAATAAAGCAGAAATAGATGTTTTTCTGGAACTCTCTTGCTTTTCCCATGATCCAGCAGATGTTGGCAATTTGGTCTCTGATTCCTCTGCATTTTCTAAAACCAACTTGAACATCTGGAAGTTCATGGTTCACGTATTACTGGAGCCTGGCTTGGAGAATTTTGAGCATTACTTTACTAGCATGTGAGATGAGTGCAATTGTGTGGTAGTTTGAGCATTCTTTGGCATTGCCTTTCTTTGGGATTGGAATGAAAACTGACCTTTTCCAGTCCTGTGACCACTGCTGAGTTTTCCAAATTTGCTGGCATATTGAGTGCAGCACTTTCACAGCATCATCTTTCAGGATTTGAAAGAGGTCAACTGGAATTCCATCACCTCCACTAGCTTTATTATATAAAGCATGTATATATTCCTTTAGAAATTATAAATTTTTGCATGTCTAAAAATAATTAAAAATACTAAACAGCAACAAAGGAAACTACACACAATGTTCATAGTATATCAATCATTAGTGAAAGTAAATAAAGACACACAAGGCACTAGAAATAATGTTATGAAGGGTCTTACATGATATGCTAAAACCACATGAATTAGTATACATGTGAACATTTTTTTCTTTACATTATTTCTCATGGTCTTCCTTTCTTTCAGTCACAATGTCAATTCTGTGATTTAGGTCCTTGTTACCTCATGCCTGAATTGTTTAAACAACCTTCTTATCAGTCTTCAGTACTTTAGTCTCTTCCCATCAAACTGGATCTTAAGGATCATCACCAGGCTTATAATCCTGATACAATTTTTATATTATTTTACTATCCTAGATAGTATTTATCCACAATTTGGTCATTGGTTTAATCATTATTCCAAAACACTATTTTTTAGTTATTATAAAATTTTATTTGTGAGAATGCATGCAAAAATTGTCAAAAATACTCACAAACACACCAGCATTATTTTTTTAACCAAAAATAGAAATTTTATCTGTGACTTGATGACTTTGACACTGCACATTTGTTAGGAAAAGGTGAACTGTTCAATAAGTGGTATTGGGACAATTCAATATCTGAATGTGAAAAGATGAGTTTGGAAACCTTACCCCACATATATATACAAAAAAATGAAATTCATGTGCATTAAGACTTACATATACAAGGCAAAACTATAATACTGTGAGGAAATAGAAAGTCTCAAGTATGTTTCCACTTGTACAAAGTTCAAACCATGCAAAACTATGTAATATATCACTTAATTAAAACCAACATGGTTAAATATAAAATGGGAAAAAAAGGTAAAGAGAAAATTCAAATTTGCATTTCCTCTTAGGGGAAATTAAAGGAGAGATGGAGGATCTAAGAATTCTTGTTTTATTTTTTAAGCCTTTTTATTTTATATTGGAGTATAGCTAATTGACAATGTTGTGATAGTTTCAGTGGACCTCAGAGGAATTCAGCCATAAAATTCATTTATTCATTCTCCCCAAAACTACCCTCCCATACATGCTATGTCAACCTACTCTTTATGGGGCAAAAAGATGTCCTGATGGTTGATATCAAGTGAAAGGGTGTGATTTTCTTTGCAATCTGTTAACTATTTACTCCTTTAGGATAGAGTCCAAATTGCTTCACTTATATTTACCTAAACTCAATCTGTGCCGTGTTTAGTCACTCAGTCATGTCTGACTTTTTGTGACCCCATGAACTGTAGCCCATGTCCTGTAGCTGCATAGCCTGTAGCCCAGGCTCCTCTATCCATCGGGAATTCAGGCAGGAATACTGGAGTGGGTTGCCATGCCCTCCTTAAGGGGGTCTCCCGAACCCAGTGACCGAACCAGGATCTCTTGCATTGCAGGTGGATTCTTTATCAGCTGAGCTACCAGGAAAGCCCAAATTCTTTTTACTGAATTTTAACACCAACATGTTAACATAGTTATCTGCACTCCAGAAATTCATTTCCACAGTCTACCTTATAATTCATCCTGACATTTCCTTTTACTGAAGTATTTACCTTTAAGAAAAAGTTTAAGCAACACTTTTGTTTTTGAACCTTCCATAAGGCTACAGTCCATAGAGTCGCAAAGAGTCAGACAAGACTGAGCGACTAAGCACAGCACAGCACAAATATGTGTTGTCACCTTTCTGAAGCTAAATGTTTACTTTTGTTAATTTTTCATTTTCAGTAATATGGAATTATACTGTAACATTATAAAAACCATATATGCTTAATCTGCTGCTTTCTCATTTTTAAGGGTGGCTTTGAAATAGCAAATCACAAACTTTTATTTATTACACTAAATAATAGTCTTAAATAATTTAAAAAATGATCCATTTTTTCTTTTCTTTCTTATTATCCTTCCTTCCTTCTTTATTTTAGTTCATCATCATTTTCTTATATCTTGTAATTATTTAGCAACGGTGTATAGAAAATGCCAGAATTATGCTCTTAAATTTAAATCCTAATTGTAAGTTAAACTAAGATCCTGGACTCTTTTATTTTAATGTTTAAAGGAGTATAACTGCTAGGCAGTGAGTTTAATGTTTTTGCATTATTTTAACAATAATTGTGAAAAAATTTTTTATTGAAAAAGTCATGATTCTGTTCTCTTATTTTTTAAGTAATGATATTATTTATCTTTTGTCTGTGCTGAGTCTTCGTAGCTACACAAGCTTTTCTCTAGTTTCAGGAAGTGAGAGCTACTTTAGTTGCAGTGCACAGGCTACTCACTGTGATGGCTTCTCTTCTTGTGGAGCATGGGCTCCAGGGCACACAGGCTTCAGTGATTGTAGCACGTGGCTCAGTAATTGAAGCTCCCAGGCTCTAGAGTACAGGCTCAATAGTTGTAGCACAGGAGCTTAGTTGCTCTGCATCTTCCCAGATCAATGATTGAACTCCTGTTTCCTGCATTGGTAGGAAAATTCTTTACCACTGAGCCACCAGGGAAGCCCAATTGTGTTCTTTTAAATTGCTGTATATGATCATTTAAATTGCTGTATATTATCATCTCTCACTTATTATTGTTTAGTCTTTGTGACTTATTTAAAATTTTCAACCTGACTCTTCTAACTGATTTTATGAATATATACATATAGAGCTTTCATAAAACAATAAAACATGCCATCTTGCTTTTTCTTCCCTAATAGATAAGATGTTATCTCTTGATACCATAATTATTTCATGTTAAATTCAATAGGGGAAATAAATTGCCATGTCTAAAATGAGATGCTTCCTGCTTTGATTACCAACACTCCTATACAATCTATCTCTTCTGCCCAGTCAATATGGTTATTATGCATCATTTTATCTTTCAAGTATAAACAAAAAGTAAGACAATCTTCTATTTCTGAACTTTCAGTAATAAACATGTACTATTTGAAAATATTTGTTTTCTTGTTCTATTATCAGACATTTATAGACAGATATATGTCCAGAATATTGTCTTTGAATTCTCTCTAATACAACCTATAGTTCCCTTTATCTTCAGTCTCTCCAGGAAAACCACAGTTTGGATAAAAGAATATTCATTCAATTCATTTATTTGATACATTTAAAAGACATATTTTACCACTTCAGGTTGTTTAGAGTTTAAAGGCTAAGATAGACACATTACATAAACACAATAGCAGGTTTCCTAGCCATATATCCTAAACACTATAGGGAGACTGAAGAAATGGAGTAGCCATCATAGTCAACAAAAGAGTCCGAAATGCAGTACTTGGATGCAATCTCAAAAACAACACAATGATCTCTGTTTGTTTCCAAGGCAAACCATTCAATATCACAGTAATCCAAGTCTATGCCCCAACCAGTAATGCTCAAGAAGCTGAAGTTG
>NW_011494708.1:9126510-9135029 GCF_000754665.1 Bison bison bison | reverse complement strand
AGCAAAGGAGAAAAGGAAAGATATAAACATCTGAATGCCGAGTTCCAAAGAATAGCAAGAAGAGATAAGAAAGCCTTCTTCAGCGATCAATGAAAACAACAGAATGGAAAAGACTAGAGATCTCTTCAAGAAAATCAGAGATACCAAAGGAACATTTCATGCAAAGATGGGCTTGATAAAGGACAGAAATTGTATGGACGTAACAGAATCAGAAGGTATTAAGAAGAAATGGCAAGAATACACAGAAGAACTGTACAAAAAAGAACTTTATGACCCAGATAATCACGATGGTGTGATCACTGACCTAGAGCCAGACATCCTGGAATGTGAAGTCAAGTGGACCTTAGAAAGCATAACTACGAACAAAGCTAGTGGAGGTGATGGAATTCCAGTTGAGCTATTCCAAATCCTGAAAGATGATGCTGTGAAAGTGCTGCACTCAATATGCCAGCAAATTTGGAAAGCTCAGCAATGGCCACAGGACTGGAAAAGGTCAGTTTTCATTCCAATCCCAAAGAAAGGCAATGCCAAAGAATGCTCAAACTACTGCACAATTTTGCTCTCATCTCACATGCGAGTAAAGTAATGCTCCAAATTCTCCAAGCCAGGCTTCAGCAATACGTGAACCGTGAACTTCCTGATGTTAAGGCTGGTTTTAGAAAAGGCAGAGGAACCAGAGATCAAATTGCCAACATCTGCTGGATCATGGAAAAAAACAAGAGAGTTCCAGAAAAACATCTATTTCTGCTTTATTGACTATGCCAAAGCCTTTGACTGTATGGATCACAATAAACTGTGGGAAATTCTGAAAGAGATGGGAATACCAGACAACCTGACCCGCCTCTTGAGAAATTTGTATGCAGGTCAGAAAGCAACAGTTAGAACTGGACATGGAACAACAGGTTCCAAATAGGAAAAGGAGTACGTCGAGGCTATATATTGTCAGCCTGTTTATTTAACTTATATGCAGAGTACATCATGAGAAACGCTGGACTGGAAGAAACACAAGCTGGAATCAAAATTGATGGGAGAAATATCAATAACCTCAGATATGCAGATGACACCACCCTTATGGCAGAAAGTGAAGAGGAACTAAAAAGCCTCTTGATGAAAGTGAAGGTGGAGAGTGAAAAAGTGGGCTTAAAGCTCAACATTCAGAAAATGAAGATCATGGCATCCGGTCCCATCACTTCATGGGAAATAGATGGGGAAACAGTGGAAACAGTGTCAGACTTTATTTTCTGGGCTCCAAAATCACTGCAGATGGTGACTGCAGCCATGAAATTAAAAGACGCTTACTCCTTGGAAGAAAAGTTATGACCAACATAGATAGCATATTCAAAAGCAGAGACATTACTTTGCCAACAAAGGTCCGTCTAGTCAAGGCTATGGTTTTTCCTGTGGTCATGTATAGATGTGAGAGTTGGACTGTGAAGAAGGCTGAGTGCCGAAGAATTGATGCTTTTGAACTGTGGTGTTGGAGAAGACTCTTGAGAGTCCCTTGGACTGCAAGGAGATCCAACCAGTCCGTTCTGAAGGAGATCAGCCCTGGGATTTCTTTGGAAGGAATGATGCTGAAGCTGAAACTGCAGTACTTTGGCCACCTCATGAGAAGAGTTGACTCATTGGAAAAGACTCTGATGCTGGGAGGGATTGGGGGCAAGAGGAGAAGGGGACAACAGAGGATGAGATGGCTGGATGGCATCACGGACTCGATGGACGTGAGTCTCAGTGAACTCCGGGATTGATGTTGGACGGGGAGGCCTGGCGTGCTGCTTTCATGGGGTGGCAAAGAGTCGGACAAGACTGAGCAACTGATCTATTCTGATCTGATCTGATAGGGAGACCATAGGTAAAAGAGCTAGAGCTTACAGTATCATGGAAGTAAAACTGAAGCAATATCCAAGAAGCATAGGGTGATAATACCATGGATTCTGTCACATAAAAACTCTTTAACTTTGGAAATTCATTTAATTTTTCTGAGCATAAGTTTCCTCAGCTATAAAATAGACCTGATTATAGCTCCTACCTTATTATATTGTTTTTAGGACAAATGCATTAATCAGTGTAATGAGCTTAGAACAATGTGACTCATTATAAGCCTTTGATAAATGTTGTCTATAATGATGAGGACTACTATGTGAGAAAGAGAAAGATTTCCTGTGCAGCAGAAATCTTGCAGGGCAAGTACAGATACAAAAAAAAAGTTTATAATACACTCACGGAAATAGAAATTACTTATTTGGCAGGAGCTTGAGGAACAGTAAAGAATGGAAAAGATGAAATAGAAGGATAACCAGGGAGTAAAGGTGAAGAGCTATTTACTGGACATATTAATTTTATGGTGTAAGCTATGGGGTGAAATTATTGAAGGATTTCATGCAGTGGAATGATATGGCCTAATGTACACTTAAGAAGCAAATTTAATAACTGCATAAAATGGATTTGAGAGAAAGGTTTGAAGGAAGAAATGATGGCAGAAACTAATGGTGACAGAGATTATTAGTAGGTAACTTAGAAGCTAGATATGTTTAGCTTGGTATGTATAATGTGTAACACCTGGGATCATGTGAGTATTAAGTTGGTACATGTAATATATAACTCCTAGGATCATATGAGTATTAAGCCCAGTGCTTAGTCTTAGAACTCACACTCAATTTATATTAGTAATAATTATTGTCAGTGTGATATCTTTAAACAAAAATTATTGAATATTATAACTTAAATGGCTCCATGATTAAATGATGAATTGATAAAATGGAAGAGTGGATTTTGATCAAGAAGGCAATGACAATTTTTAACATATTGAGTATGAGATTTCCATTAATATACAGGCTTATGTGTGCAGAAATCAGATGGAAATAGAGATTAAGAGTTCAAGTGAGAGGCTTGGGTATGTAGACTGAGAAGAGGTTGGATCCATGGTAACCAACAATATATGGAGTACAGCAGAAGCATTGGTAATAAACCAGTTCACTTAGGGGGAGAGAAGCAAATAAGAACAGAATAGAGTACAAACATAACCTCAGGTTCACTACCTTTTTATTGTTCTATGGGTGAAAGTCTTTCAGAGTGTGAATGGCCAAGAAGATATGAGGAGAATCAACAGTTAGTAATTCAGTAGAAAATCATTAACAGCAACATTTCTTGAGTGATTACTAATATTCCTGGTGGTTAAGTACTGTATAAGCATTAACTCCTTTAATAATTAAATATATCTTCATGTAGGTTTTTTAACTTCATTTTTTACACATAAGAAAATGTCATACTGATAGGATAAGTAGTGTCTGAGATGGGAGAAATTAAAGCAAGATAGTTATCACTTCATGCAAATACTGAAAGATCAATACTGAAAATGGTCCATTGCTTTGGTAATTAGAAAGTTTACTCATACTACAGCAGAATAGCTGTGGCAGTTGGGTAAGGGTGAAAATCAATGTGCAATATAGTAGGAAGCTGGTCAAAATCAATAAATGAGAGGACACTATGTTGTCTAAAATTCATCAGATCTCTTTAATAAAAGTTGAGCACACTTAGTCATTATCAGAATAAGCTTCACTTGTTTCTATGATCTTCTAAGGATATGGATTTTATGTGTGAGATTACTTTCTACAAGGATGATTTTACCTTTCAGTCTGCTAATTTCTTGTTTTGCAGACCTGCTGACTGTAGTGTCTAGAGATTAGTCTTCCACACACTTTTCACATCCTAAAGTGTTTCAATAATTGAATTTGATGAACCCCTAAATAAGTGCCATTTACTGGGTTTAACATGGGCCAAGCATTGTGCCAAAATCTTCACAGGGAATATTTATAATATTCTCAATAATTATACTTGAATATTATCTACTTTTCAGATGAATGACTTGAAATCTAAAAAATGCCCAAGGACACAAAACTAGAAAATGATGAAGGTACTACTTTATTCAAGAGTAAGGTCATTCCAGGGTTTTTGTGCTCCTTCCCTCCAACCAAAATCTTGAGAGACAGCATTTATTTTTCCTCCTTTAATGATTCCAACTGCTAACAGACTCTTATAAGCATGAGTCTTAATTGTTTTATATTTATACCTATGAACTTATTTTAATGAATAATAATAAATTTTGTATCTCTGTGTAATTTTATTTTGTCTTGAGTTCTTATATTTCCAAAGCTTTAGGAGGATAATTATATTTCATACACTTTTAGGTCACTTTAAGGCATTTCTATTTTTAAAAAGACATTTTCTTTGGAAGAAAATGATTTGACTTTTAAACTCATTAAGTCCATTTTAATAACCAAATCAAATGTGATATAAAGAGTAATTTCCACACACCTGTCTGTCTTTTTTAAGTTTATCAACAGAGACATTTTAGAAAAGAATTTTTTTTTTTTTCCCCTTGTCATGTTTCAGTTCTCTTACTGAAAATTGTAATAAGTTAGGATTTGGGAAAAATGCTTTGAGGGTCTATCATTTAACTGATTACCTAAGGATTTTGCACCAGTCATGTAAACTCCATCCACACACTAAGGGAAGTTTGGTTCAATGTATATTCCCATGTAATATTGCAAGGTTTAATGGTATTAATGTAATTACCTGGATAAAATACCATGTACATTTTTATGAGTTGATTTTAAACTTGGAACAAGTAGTTGAAAATACCTATGATTGATATTTGCCTCCTCTGATAGAAAATTCTATTAAGACTTATTAACAGCTATTAAAAATCATAATAAATTAATATTGGAGATGAAGTACCATTAAAGAAATGATCATTGTAAAGTTGCTATATAAAAAACTTACTATCATTTAATGTGTTGGAATATTTTATACTAGAAATATTTTTCCAAGAGTGTCTTATCTTAAAAGTAGCATACAAATTTTTTATTTAATCCTTGAAAGAGAGGTAGATTTCCTATTCTGCTTGTTTAAAGATTTGAAAGGCTTTTTCTTTAATTGTTCCCCAGATTTCTATGGAAATCAAGGGTTTTGTTCTCAATAATTACTTTGACCTTTCAATTCAAGATCACCAAATTCAAACTATGTTAAAAGTCTCTTATGGGATTTTTCTCATTTGACCTTGAAAAACAGTTGTGTGTGTTTATGAATGTGTGAGAGAGAGAGAGAATGAAAGAGTCCTACTAGGTTATGGACATCCAATGAAAATGATTAATTTTATCCCCATAATACATGGTAGACTTATAAATACCTGGCAAACAAACATTTTAATTAATTCAAATGTATTTGCTAAATATTATTACCTGTCCACATTTATAGTGAAGATTTTTAATGAAATTCCCTATTTGAACTAAAGAAAAGTTTGGATAGTTGTCTGAATTTTTAAACTAAATCTGCTACTGCAAATCCTGTATCTTTCTATTACAAGATTCTAAAACTTTTAAAACATAGACCACTTCTAAAAGACTAACTAAATACTAACCAGCAGAAAGTAATAAACCACATCCCAAAAAGTGCCAAAATTATGGAAGGACTGTGTGTTTTCTACACGACATATTAGCAGTATCTTTACTGAATTTTAGATTAGTAAGAACACAGACATTGAAACTTTCAGAACATTTCCTATTAGTCTTCAGTAAAGTGTGTTGTAATGTGTCACAAGGGACCAGGGATCATAAGTTGATTTTCACCACATGTAGTTCTTTTTCCCTTTGTCCTTCACTGAGTCTTCTTTTTTTTTTCCTACCTCTGAAGCACTCCTGAGGGGCTAGTTAAACCAAGATAGAACATTCACCTCCTGAGTGCTTCAGTCCTTGAGAAGCTAACAGATTTAAGGAAAGGAAAAAGGGAGAGGAAAAGGAAAGGCTTAGAAAAATCCAAATTTGAGAACGAAATGGGCAAATATCAACAATTCAAAGTTTTCAATAAACTTCAGCATAGATAATTTCAAACTCATGTGTGAAAACTAGGCACCCACTGGAAAAGTATGCCAGACTTATATAAAATTTTAGTGATTTAATTATAATCCTTCATACTGCTTATAAATTTCCTTTCATATTCCTTTACTTTTAGCAAAATCTTAGTTGATGTTGTCAAAAGCCCCATGTTACAGCTGTTTTCTGTAAGGCGAAGAGATGGAAAATGTTGCTGGTGGTCATACATAAAGGTAAATCACGTATTCTTTACCAACTGACAATCAAAAGGATAATAGTTACATTTAGAATTTGTCCTATGTCAATGTAATAATTGCACAAATAGAAATATGTAATACATTAATAAAAATTTGTTAGAGAAAATTCTCCAAGATTATTCCACTGTTTCCCTGCTTTTGTCTGCTTGGGTGTCACATGAGGGCTAACTCACTAAGGTACAAATAGAGAACTAGGAGCCTGGTAGGCTGCAGTCCATGGGGTCGCGCAGAGTCAGACACGACTGAGTGACTTCACTTTCACTTTTCACTTTCATACATTGGAGAAGGTAATAGCAACCCACTCCAGTGTTCTTGCCTGGAGAATCCCGGGGATGGGGAAGCCTGGTGGGCTGCCGTTTATGGGGTCATACAAAGTCTGACACGACTGACGCGACTTAGCAGCAGCAGCATACAATTCTAATGCTAAATTAGTAGGCTTGGTTTACTTTTTCCCTTTGTTTCCTTATGAAGAGCTTTTCAAGGACTATGAAAGTAAGGAATGACTGGACTGACATTTATAAGAGAAATGATGTCAAGTGTAATTGACATACTTTTACACACAAAATATAAAGGATGTACACAAGATTCTCATTTCAGATTCTAGTTTTGCTCTCACTAAACATCTAGCAATAATTGGAATAGCTAAGGACATAATTCTTATTTGGTTGATAGTATTTTCCTTATTTCCCAAATACTCTGGCCTAAATTTTCTTTGGGCTTATTGCTTCAGTACTCAAATTATCCTGGTTTAGTTTTGTTTATATACTTGTGAAAATAATAGCTTTTAATAAAGAGGCTTTTTATTGATTTCTAAGAAATACTTAATTCCCTCCAATATGCTATAGTCATGCCTGAGCCACCTGTACTTTCTCTCTAATTGGAGACTTCAGTGTCTGAATTTGTGTTTTCTTCAGGGGTTATATTTTTTAAACATCAGCAATTTTCTGTGCAATAGATAGACAATTTTGAATCTGTATTTAAATAATCCTCTATTTAGGCAATCAAGTTTATTGTTTCAATTTTGATCTAGATAAATAAGGCCTATATGAGATTTGTTTTGTCCAGAAAATAAAATGAGAAAATGTGAAAATGTAGACTTAGTTGGATGGGTGCAGAAATTCCATTTTTCTCAGATATTTTATTCCTATGTTCTTGACAAAAAAACAATATAGGTCCTTGACTTTCAACTCTATTAACCACTATAAGCTTCCAATCTATAGTTCTGGTTCTATAAGACAATACAGGAAATAACCTAAAAGTTTTGATGCCAAGAGATGAGCTTCTGGGTTCTAAATTTCAGTTCTGTCACTTTTCACCATTTGTGAGCTTGGACAGATGATCAAATATCTCTAAGCCTGGTAGAAATCTACATAAACCACATAAGGAAAACACATGTTTAGAAATACGAAAGAGAGTTTATATAGTTGAAGGTATGTAGAAAATAAAACAAAGTAAGAAGCAAAAAAGTGCTAAATAATTCTCTGATTTGTTGGAAAAACTAAGACTTCAGATAAAAAGAACCCACAGTGTGCTGGAAATAAGAGATTGTAATTGACAGGCTCAACCTATACATCACGAAATGATAAAAGCTTCCCCCAAAACATAAAACTTATATATGAAGAATAAAGATCCCAACATGATTTACAACTGTGACACTGGCTGATCAAAAATAACAGATCAGTATGCACTGGTCATAGCAAACACACTCTTCCAACAACACAAGAGAGATGGTCAACACCGAAATCAGATTGATTATATTCTTTGCAGCCAAAGATGGTGAAGCTCTATACAGCCAGCAAAAACAAGATCGGGAGCTGACTATGGCTCAGATCATAAACTCCTTATTGCCAAATTCAGACTTAAATTGAAGAAAACCACTAGACCATTCAGGTATGACCTAAATCAAATCCCTTATGATTATACAGTGGAATGAGAAATAGATTTAAGGGCCTAGATCTGATAGATAGAGTGCCTGATGAACTATGGAATGAGGTTCATGACATTGTACAGGAAACAGGGATCAAGACCATCCCCATGGAAAAGAAATGCAAAAAAGCAAAATGGCTGTCTGGGGAGGCCTTACAAATACCTGTGAAAAGAAGAGAAGTGAAAAGCAAAGGAGAAAAGGAAAGATATTCCCATTTGAATTCAGAGTTCCAAAGAATAACAAGGAGAGATAAGAAAGTCTTCCTCAGTGATCAATGCAAAGGAATAGAGGAGAACAACAGAATAGGAAAGACTAGAGATCTTGTCAAGAAAATTAGAGATACCAAGGGAATATTTCATGCAAAGATGGGCTCCATAAAGGACAGAAATGGTATGGACCTAACAGAAGCAGAAGATATTAAGAAGAGGTGGCAAGAATACACAGAAGAACTGTACAGAAAGATCT
>NW_011494708.1:9098246-9126410 GCF_000754665.1 Bison bison bison | reverse complement strand
ATGTGATCACTGACCTAGAGCCAGACATCCTGGAATGTGAAGTCAAGTAGGCCTTAGAAAGCATCACTACAAATAAAGCTAGTGGAGGTGATGGAATTCTAGTTGAGCTATTCCAAATCCTGAAAGATGATGCTGTGAAAGTGCTGCACTCAATATGCCAGCAAATTTGGAAAACTCAGCAGTGGCCACAGGCCAGGAAAAGGTCAGTTTTCATTCCAGTCCCAAAGAAAGGCAATGCCAAAGAATATTCAAACTACCACACAATTGTACTCATCTCACACGCTAGTAAAGTAATGCTCAAAATTCTCCAAGTCTGGCTTCAGCAATACGTGAACCGTAAACTTCCAGATGTTCAAGCTGGTTTTAGAAAAGGCAGAGGAGCCAGAGATCAAATTGCCAACATCCACTGGATCATCAAAAAAAACATGAGAGTTCCAGAAAAACATCTATTTCTGCTTTATTGACTATGCCAAAGCTTTTGACTGTGTGAATCACAATAAACTGTGGACAATTCTGAAAGAGACGGGAGTACCAGACCACCTGATCTGCCTCTTGAGAAACCTATATGCAGGTCAGGAAGCAACAGTTAGAACTGGACATGGAACAACAGACTGGTTCCAAACAGGAAAAGGAGTACATCAAGGCTGTATATTGTCACCCTGCTTATTTAACTTCTATGCAGAGTACATCATGAGAAACACTGGACTGGAAGAAGCACAAGCTGGAATCAAGATTTCCAGGAGAAATATCAATAACCTCAGATATGCAAATGACACCACCCTTCTGGCAGAAAGTGAAGAGGAACTCAAAAGCCTCTGGATGAAAGTGAAAGTGGAGAGTGAAAAAGTTGGCTTAAAGCTCAACATTCAGAAAACGAAGATCATGGCATCTGGTCCCATCACTTCATGGGAAATAGACGGCGAAACAGTGGAAACAGTGTCAGACTTAATTTTTGGGGGGGCTCCAAAATCACTGCAGATGGTGACTGCAGTCATGAAATTAAAAGACACTTACTCCTTGGAAGGAAGTTATGACTAACCTTGACAGCACATTAAAAAGCAGACATTACTTTGTCAACAAAGGTCCATGTAGTCAAAGCTCTGGTTTTTCCAGTGGTCATGTATGGATGTGTGAGTTGTACTGTGAAGAAAGCTGAGTGCCAAAGAATCGATGCTTTTGAACTGTGGTGTTGGAGAAGACTCTTGAGAGTCCCTTGGACTGCAAGGAGATCCAAACATCCTAAAGGAGATCAGTCTTGGATGTTCATTGGAAGGACTAATGTTAAAGCTGAAACTCCAATACTTTGTCCATCTCATGTGAAAAGTTGACTCATTGGAAAAGACCCTGATGCTGGGAGGGATTGAGGGCAGGAGGAAAAGGGGATGATAGAGGATGAGATGGTTGGATGGCATCACTGACTCGATGGACACGAGTTTGTGTAAACTCTAGGAGTTGGTGATGGACAAGGGGGCCTAGCATGCTGCAATTCATGGGGTCGCAGAGTCAGACAAAACTGAGTAACTGAACTGAACTGAACCTTAAATTTAGGATGTGGTTTATGTGCTAAGTCACTTCGCTCCTGTCCTACTTTTTGTGACTCCATGGACTGTAGCAAAATCATTCAGTTGTGTCAGATTATTTGTGACCCCATGGACTATAGCCCACCAGGCTCCTCCATCCATGGAATTTTCTAGGCAAGAGTACTGGAGTGAGTTGCCATTTCCTTCTCCAGGGGATCTTCCTGACCCAGGGATCGAACCCGCCCGGGTTTCCTGCATTGCAGGCAGACACTATACTGTCTGAGCCAGCCAAGAATACTGGAGTTGCCATTTCCTCTCCAGGAGTTCTTCCCAATACAGGAGTCAAACCTCTGTCTGTTATGTCTACCTTCATTGGCAGGCTGGTTCTTTACCACTAGCACCACATAGGAAGAATAAACAGTGCAGAATTTAAAACCTTTTAATTTTATGCACAGCCCTCTACTTTAAGTATCAATTATTAAATAATGAATTCTACTGTTAAAATTGTAGTTCCAGTACAAATATAAATTTAACAAAATGCAGATATTAATTTGCCTAAATAAAAGTTAATGAAGCCAGTAAAGTGGAAAAAATGCTTCACTGTGATTCCAAAAAGCAGATACATGTATAGGCAATCAGGAATCTGAAAAAATATATATTGCTTTATAAATGTATAACTAAATTTTCTGGGTGCATGCTTAGTCGCTCAATCATATCCATCTCTTTCTGACCCTATGGACAATGGCCCCCCCAGGCTCCTCTGTCCATGGGAACTTCCAGGTAAGAATCTGGAGTGGGTCACCATTTCCTCCTCCAGGGGATCTTCCCAACCCAGGGATCAAACCTGCGTCTTCTTCATTGGCAGGTGGATTCCTTACCACTGAGCCACCTGAGAAACCCAATTTTGTTGAGGGAAAAGGATCGTAAAAGTTACACCTTCAACAGACAAATTTATATTTATTTCTGTTAGAAAAAGATAATTTGCATTGCCATTAATTGTCTATATCTTACAAAGTAGTAAAATAACTAAAGTAACTCAGACAATGAAAGGCATAGGTTCTATATTTTATTTTTAATGGAAAGACAACTTTTGGTCAATTTCAAAGTCTTTCACAAGAACTTTAATTAGCTGACATTTTGTGACAAGGAAAAGATTCTCAATATTTGCTTTCCATGAAAACTCCAGGAGACCGTGAAAGACAGGAAATCCTGGCTTGCTGCAGTCCATGGAATTGCAAAGAGTCAGACAGCGACTGAGCAACAAAAACAACAATGACCATTTTAATACAGCAATCATGATTGTTCAATACACAGAATCAAAATGGAATTTTACAGTTAAATCTGATATGTGGATAACTTAAGAGATTGTTTTGATGAGATTAAAAAAAAAAAAAAACACTACATATTCCTGCTCAACTTTCTTCCACTACCACTTCTAGTAATAGCACCTCTATTTGCCTTAGGGAAAAATATATTTCAACTTTAGGCCATAATTTCATCTTGGAATTAATATGTGTAAGCCTTAATTTAGTGTGTTAGGGAAAGGCAGTAAGTAAACATAGTAAATAAACACACTATCTAAACTTAGAAAAATAGAGTACACAGCCAGCAGAGAGGAAAATAAGAAGAAACTGTTGACTGAATATAAGTCCTAGAGAAAAGAACAGAAAGAATAGCATGCAAAGCATAAACAAGTCCAAATATAACACAAAATAAAACACATGTTACTAGATTGTACTCTTCCCTTAAAAAAACATAGATATGTGCTTCAATAAGAAACACTTAAAATATAATGGCACAGAAACTTTTGAAAATAATGAGGGTATTTTACATATATTATGATTCAGTGATTTAATAGATTGCCATAGAGTTATATAATATAACTTCTGGCAAATCTACCCTTCCAATTTACAGGCATATAAAGCTTAAAAGGCATCATTGACATATATCCAACCCAAAAGAAAATGCTGTTCACACTGATGCTGCTAAGTCGCTTCAGTCGTGTTCGACTCTGTGTGACCCCATAGACGGCAGCCCACCAGGCTTGCCCGTCCCTGGGATTCTCCAGGCAAGAACACTGGAGTGGGTTGCCATTTCCTTCTCTAACGCATGAAAGTGAAAAGTGAAAGTGAAGTCGCTCAGTCGTGTCCGACTGTAGCGACCCCATGGACTGCAGCCTACCAGGCTCCTCCGTCCATGGGATTTTTCCAGGCAAAAGTTCTGGAGTGGGGTGCCATTACTAAATGCAAACAAAATACAATTGTTTCTCAATTCCCTGAACCAACTCACCAGCATTTCTCATCTGAATCACTTCAACAGTTATTACGGAAACCTCCTATATATAGGTTCGATGCAGGATACTGGATGCTTGGGGCTAGTGCACTGGGATGACCCAGAGGGATGGTATGGGGAGGGAGAAGGGAGGAGGGTTCAGGATGGGGAACACATGTATACCTGTGGTGGATTCATTTTGATATTTGGAAAAACTAATTCAATTATGTAAAATTTTAAAATAAAATAAAATTAAAAAAAATAAAATAAAATAAAGTCAGCTTTTGCTTCCCCCTATACCAAACTGCAATAGCTCTTCATTTCAGTTATAGCCTTGCAGATCATTGAAGGAATTTGGCATTTTCTGTTGAATTGGACACATGTAGATGACTTCAAGTATTTCTCAGCAAGAGCAAACCAAAGAGTGGATTTCCCAACTATTATACTCCAAATGACAGTTTGAAGTTGCTCTGTAGATAGTAACTGAATGAGTGAGAAAACAACTGTGCAAATAAATTTTTTGGCATACTCTTCTCAGAAATGGAGAGATCAAGCACATTAAAAGATAGAAGTTATGGTAAATGTAAATTATTCTAGGGTTAAAATTGTTGTAATAAGCATCCAGAATAACAGTGCACCTGAAAATTAGAAAGTACTTATTTTTCAAGTACATATGGAAACTTTGTAAAAAATAACATTTATTTAAAAACAAGCTAGCAAATATATAAAACTAGAATCACAGACTAGGGAACAAATAATGTAAAAGAAAGTAGAATATAGGTAAGAACAAACATTAATAAAAGTGAAATTTTATTTTATATTTTGTTTTTTAAAAATGATATTCTAAATGAAAATCTCATTCTTAGAAAAGATTGATAAAATGCACAAGTGTTTGACAAAGCTTGTCATAAACAAAATTGAGATACACACATACATACACATTGTCAGAGGACAAAACATATGGAATGAAATATAAAATAGAGACTTATGGCCAAAAAAATTAAGTAAAATTAAAAACACAATTTTTTAAAACAAATATTAACTAGCAAAAATGACTCAAGAAAAATACTAAATTTGAATAATAAACAATATTTATTTAAATAACTAAAATAGAAGTTAAATCTCCTTCTCAAATTCTGCTTCTAGAAACTTTTATCAAGTCATAAAGAGATGAGTCCTGTCTTATGAAAAGAAAACATTTTATTAGATTACTAAAACTTTTAAGACCAAAATAGAATGAGAAAACTTCTTGAGAAACCAAAATTATAGGCCAATTTCCCTTCTTAACGTTGATACAAAGTTAATAAGTAAATTACTATCAAACTTTCCCTGGCAATGTATATTAGAAATAAGAACAATATATCAAGACCAAAAAAATGTGAGTAAAGATACACACTTTATTTAAGCTTATAAAAGAAGACCTAAATTAATTTTGATGACTCCTTATGTTCTTTTGTGGGAAGAATTAAATTCCTTTCTAGTAAGTTAAGTAATATATGTAGAATTCAGGGCAATTTTAATAAAAATGTAGACAGGAATTTGTACTAAAAATTGAAACATAATTATGCAGAAATCTAGAAAGAGTGCAAAATTGTTGTTTTCAGTCATTAAGTCGTGTCTGACTCTTTGCGACTCCATAAACTCCAGCATGTCAGGCTTCCCAGTTCTTTACTATCTCCCAGAGTGTTCAAACTCATGTCTATCAAGTCAGTGATGTTATCCAACCATCTTTTCCTCTGCTGCACTCTTCTTGTAGTGCCCTCAATCTTTCCCAGCATCAAGGTCTTTTCCAATGAATTGGCTCCTCACATTAGGCGGTCAAAGTATTGGAACTTCAACTTCAGCATCAGTCCTTTCAGCAAATATTCAGGGTTGATTTCCTTTGGGATTGACTGGTTTGATTGAAATGTAGAAAGAACACAAAATACTAAAGAAATGTTGAAGAATACGAAACAATGAAGAAAAGAAGCTGGGAGGGAAGTTCAAGAGGAAAGGGACTTATGTATACCTCTGGTAGATTCATATTGATTGGCAGAAATCAATACAATTCTGTAAAGCAATTATCATTGAACTAAAAAAATTAGTAAATTTTTAAAAAGTAACAGAGAAGCAGAACTTAACCTACTTGTTATCAAGATAAATCTATACAATTTGAAATAGTGTGGTTCACTGAAGCAATATTTTAAAAGCCATGAGAAAATTATATGTCAATAAATAGGTACTGCACTAATAAATGATTGCAAGCAATCTTTCATTATATTTCTTTTAACCATTACCAGGTTATTTAGAGGTTACATTCCAGAATAGATGGAACCTGCAAAAACTAGATTTCTGTGTAGTTTATATATATTGATACATCCCAACTGACACCTGTGATAAAGAACCTGCCTGCCAATGCAGGAAATATAAAAGACTGGGTTTGATACCTGGATCAGGAATATCCCCTGGAGGAGGCCACAACAACCCACTCAAGTATTCATGCCTGGAGAATCCCATGGATAGAAGAGCCTGGTAAGATATAGTCCAGTCCAAAGGGTCACAAAAAGTTGGACATGACTGAAGGGACTAAAGATATATATATATATATATATATATATATGTATATGTATATGTCTCTGTGTGTGTATACTTTATCTGTAATATTTATATTATAAACTTATATCTATTTCATTCTTAATCAGATCCCTTATGATTATATAATAGATGTGAAAAATAGATTCAAGGGATTAGATTTGACAGACAGAGTGCCTGAAGAATTATGCACAGAGGTTCAGCTTTGTAGAGGAGATGGTTATCAAAACCATCCCCAAGAAAAAGAAATGCAAAAAGGCAAAATGGTTGTCTGAGGAGTCCTTACAAATAGCTGAGAAAAGAAGAAAAGTGAAAGGCAAAGGAGAAAAATAAAAATATACCCATTTGAATGCAGAGTTCCAGAGAATAACAAGGAGAGATATGAAAGCCTTTTTAAGTGAACAGGCAAAGAAATAGAAGAAAACAACAGAATGGGAAAGACTAGAGATCTCTTCAAGAAAATTAGAGATACCAAGAAAACATTTCATGCAGAAATAGGCATAATAAAGGATAGAAATGGTATAGACCTAACAGAAGCAGAAGATATTAAAGAGAGATGGCAAGAATACACAGAAGAACTATACAAAAGTCTTAATGACCCAAATAACCATGATGGTGTGATCACTCACCTAGAACCAGACATCCTGGAGTGTGAAGTCAAGTGAACCTTCAGAAGCATCACTACAAACAAAGCTACTGGTGGTGAAGGAATTCTGGCAGAGCTATTTCAAATCCTAAAAGATGATGCTGTGAAAGTGCTGCACTCAATATGCCAGCAAATTTGGAAAACTCAGCAGTGACCACAGGATTGGAAAAAGTCAATTTTCATTTCCAGTCCCAAAGAAAGGCAATGCCAAAGAATGTTCAAACTACCCCAACAGTCACATTCATTTCACATACTAGCAAAGTAATGCTCAAAAGCCTAAAAGCTGGGCTTCAACAATATGTGAACTGAGAATTTCCAGATGTACAAGCTGGGTTTAGAAAAAGCAGAGGAGCCAGAGGTCAATTTTCCATCATTCATTAGATCATAAAAAAAACAAAAGATTTCCAGAAAAACATCTACTTCTGCTTTGTTATGCTAAAGGCTTTGACTGAGTGGATTACAAAAAACTGTGAAAAAATTCTTGAAAAGGTGGGAATACCAGACCACGTTACCTGCCTCCTGAGAAATCTGTATGCAGGTCAAGAAACAATAGCTAGAACCAGACATGGAACAACGGACTGATTCCAAATTGGGAAACGAACCCTTCAAGGCTGTCTATTGTCACCCTGCCCATTTAACTTACATGCAGAGTACATCATGCAAAATGCCAGGCTGAATGAAGCATAAGCTGGAATCAGGATTGTTGGGAGAAAAATCAGTAACCTCAGAGATGCAGATGATACCACCCTTATGGCAGAAAAGGAAGAAGAATTAAAGAGCCTCTTGAGCAAGGTGAAAGAGGAAAGTGAAAAAGCTGGCTTAAAACAACCTTCGAAATACAAAGATCATGGCATCTGGTTCCATCACTTCAGGGCAAATAGATGGGGAAGCAATGGAAACTGTGAGTGACTTTATTTTCTTGGGCTCCAAAATCACTGAAGATTATGACTGCAGCCATGAAATTAAAAGCCTCTTGCTCCTTAGAAGAAAAGCAATGACAAACCTAGACAGCATATTAAATAGCAGAGTCAAAGCTATGGTTTTTCCAGTAGTCATATACAGTTGTGAGAGACCATGAAAAAGGCTGAGTGTCAAAGAATTGATGCCTTCAAACTATGGTATTGGAGAAGACTCTTGAGAGCCCCTTGGACAGCAAGGAGATCAAATCAGTCCATCCTAAAGGAGACCAACTATGAATATTCACTGGAAGAACTGATGCTGAAGCTGAAGCTGAAGCTCCAATACTTTGTCTACCTGATGGGAACATCTGACACATTGGAAAAAACCCTGATGTTGGGAAAAATTGAAGGCAGGAGGAGAAGTGGATGACAGAGGATAATATTGTAGGATGGCAGCACCAACTCAATGGACATGTTGCTGTTGTTGTTCAATTGCTCAGTCATATCCAACTCTTTGCAACACTGTGATCTGCAACAGATATGAGTTTGAGCAAACTGTGGGAGATGGTGAAGGACAGTGAAGCCTGAGGTCCTGCAGTCCATGGGGTCGTAAAGAGTCAGATATGACTGAGGGATTGAACAAAGGCAAACATTTATATTTTATACTAATAACTATGTCTTATTTTATAAAATTATACACTTTATATTACATGTACATATTTTAGGCATGGATTGAAGTTAGAATTTTGCAATTTATCTTCTAACATCACTTTCAATTGCTGAATGCACAGGATATTTCAAATGGTGTATTTAGTTGTTGCAAATTCTTGAAGCAATTTTAGATTGGTATTTATGTTCCATAGACTAAAATGTTAAGAGAAAGAGAGGAGTAGGTTTACAAAAGAACAGGGAAATCCCTGAAATCAGAATGGGACAAATAATCAGTGTTTTCTGAGTAGCAAGAGAAGATCTCCTGGAGAAATTGTTTCTCTGTAGTAAATGTTTAAGGGCCAAGTGAACAAACAGAGCAATTATAGAGTGTTTTGTCTGACTTTTACAAATAAGAAGTGAGAGGCCCCTGAGCTGGGTTGCACTGAATGGAAGGACACCAGTCAGATGGATTCTCCACTTTGCTTTGTAAATATTTTATGACAATTGACTCTGTGTTCTTTGTAATTGGTCCTGATGGCTTTGTAATTACTTTGTCTCAACAAACGCTGAAATTGTGAATAGGTTTTATTGTTTCATTTGTGTTTTTCTTGCCAGTTCCTCCTTTGGGATCCTATGGCTGCTGCAGTTTGACAAGAATGTGTTTGTGGGGGGAAAATATGTCCAGTGATTGTTTATCTTTTTTATTCTGTTTTACTCAGCTTTGCTGCATAGGCTTTGCAGCTCACCCTCCAATTCCCCAGGAAGATAGCAACGTCGTTACCAAGAGTACATTTTGTACCTAACTAAAACAGAGACACTTTGCCAACAAAGGTCCATCTAGTCAAGGCTATAATTTTTCCAGTAGTCATGTATGGATGTGAGAGTTGAACTATATAAAAAGCTGAGGCCGAAGAATTGATGCTTTTGAACTGTGGTGTTGGAGAAGACTCTTGAGAGTCCCTTAGACTGCAAGGAGATCCAACCAGTCCATCCTAAAGGTGATCAGTCCTGAGCGTTCATTGGAAAGACTGATGTTGAAGCTGAAACTCCAATACTTTGGCCACCTGATGCAAAGAACTGAGTTATTGGAAAAGACCCTGATGCTGGGAAAAATTGGAGGCAAGTGGAGAAGCTGATGACAGAGGATGAGATGGTTGGATGGCATCACTGACTCAATGGACATGAGTTTGGGTAAACTCTGGGAGTTGGTGATGGACAGGGAGGCCTGGTGTTCTGCAGTCCATGGGGTTGCAAAGAGTCAGACACAACTGAACGACTGAACTGAACTGAGCTGATTGGAGATTAATGTTGGAGAGAAGCCTGATGTCAACTCCACTTGGGAAGAGGGCTTCAACCTAAAGCAGAGAAAGTCTTTGGAGACAAGATAAGGGCCTGCCTTTCAGTTGTTTGAAGCTTATTAGATCAGCATGATTTTTGTAACTGCACAATTTGCTCTGTGTATCTGTTTTTGTGCCTCTGTGCAAACTAACCTGTAACAATGCAATACAGTCCTATCATATCTTTTCTGAATCCTTTAATGAGATACAATCCTCACATCACGGTTCTGCCTTTGGCTAGAAAGACGTAATGCTCACAGACATGTTCACCTCTACCCTGAGCTTCAGGACATGCATTTATGCATGATTTTTAAATTAAGCAAAAGAAATCACAGAGTGATGCTGACTGCTGATGGCAGTCATTTTTCAGTGGATATGATTATTTGAACTTTGATGATCCCAGAAAGTTTTGTGTCATGACCCAAGCCATATCTAAATGTTTTCATTTCCTTTCCAAGCAATCTATATAAAAACCTCCTATGTTGTGTGAGTGACATACAAATAATAATAAAAGAGAGATAACTATCCTGAATAAAGTCGAATTTCCTAAAAATTTAGAATATATTTGTCAGAAGTGTGTTTTTCCCTCCGTTTTGTCTCATTGCAACAAGGACTTGAAATCATAGACCAGTGTTAGAGCTCAACATTTTACTGTGGTTACAGCTCAACATTTTATTGAGCAGACAGCAGATAGTATACCCGAAGATGAGGTGGGCCACCCCCCTAGAGCCTCAGCCTGTCTTGATTTCCCCTTTTTATCCTTTCTGTCTCCTCCTCTGGAGCCTGTCTTGTGCAAACTAGGACAAATCTAGGACCCACTATCTATCAGAGGTTCCCACTCCTATCACTGGATTTTTTTCCTTTGTTCCCTTTTTCAAGGGCTTTTTCCCTTTCCTTTTCTGTCTTTTAGCCACCACCATTTTGGACTCTCTTTTTCTATCCTAACTACCTAATATCTTTAATGACTGTAATTTTCACCTTATATTTTATTTCCTATAGTTTGCAGTAATAAATCAAGTGACTTGCAGTCAGATAAAGGTACAAAATTTTTTCCCAATATTACAGGACTGTTGAAATTTTTTCCAGTAGAGTCCTAAGCAATGTGTAGTTTAATAACCTCATGATCTAGCCAAATCCAAATCTATGATCCAGTATGAATACAGTTTGACCTGAGCATTTGCATTTGTATTAAAATGTTAATAAACACTCTAGGTAAAAATCCTAGGTGATCATTATCACAGGTAGTCTATGAAGAATATTTTGAGAAATATAAGCAAGAACTTCTGTGCCTACACAGAGACCCTCTTGATTTTAATATAAATCACATTGATGACTAATAATTTCCTTAGTCATATCTTTAGGGCAAAACCAACAGTATTGGAAATACAATCTATACAGTGTTCTAGTCCACCTTAACAGAATTTAGGTTTTCAATAATCATTTTGAGAATAGTATTTAATAGCTCCTCTAATAAACAAAACAAAATATTTTAGTGTTTCCCCAATGAACAAGAATAATGTAGAGTACAGTTTTATCTGCTCTTCTGTCATTATTGTTGCTCTCTAATTTAATAGTGTGCAGTTAGGCTATGAGCTTCCCTGATGGCTCTGTGGTAAAGAATCTGCCTGCTAATGCAGAAGACAGAGATTCGATCCCTGGTCTGGGATGATCCCCTAGAGAAGGAAATGGCAGCCAGCTTCACAGTATTCTTGCCTGGGAAATGCCATGGACAGAGGTGCCTGGGGAGTTACAGATCATGGGGTTGCAAAAGAGTCTGACAAGACTGAGTAACTAAACAAAAACCACAACAGTTAGCCTACATTTGTTGACACTTCTCCAGCAAAGATAGATACAACTTCCATAAGAAGCATAGAGTAAAGAGCCTAGCAGGGCTGAAAGATAATGGCAAATCAACCACTGGGATAGGACAAGGTTCTTGACTGAAACAGATTGGAGAAATCTAATCTGCCACTGAGGAATTGGTACCCTAGAAAATATAAACTTATAATAGGTAGGAAAAAGTTACTCTAGCAGTTAAACAGAGTTTAGGAACTGGACATGCAAGATCAGTTACTCTTTATCCAAATTTTTATTATTAAATCAACATAGGGCTTCCCAAGTGGCACTAGTGGTTAAGAACACTCCTGCCAATACAGGAGACATAAGAGACACAGATTTGATCCTTAAGTTTGGAAGATCCTCTGGAGGAGGGCATGGCAACCCACTCCAGTATTCTTGTCTGGAGAATCTCATGGAAAGAGGAAGCTGGAGGGCTACAGACCATGGAATCTCAAAGAGTAGGACACAACTTAATCGACTTAGCATGCATGCATGCCGGGAATCAGGGTTAACTATCAACAGTCCACAAATTCCCAGATCCTAGGACAATTGACCAGCTAATCAAATCAAGGCTCTGATGCTGCAACAGAGAAAGGGGAGTTCCTATGTGGAACTTGGACATAACTGCATTCCAAACTGTAGGGTTTCTAGTTGCAAATCGTATGCTCTTTAAACTCCCACAGCAGGGAACAGGGATCACAGAGAATAAAGCAGAACTTCCATAGATAGGGTAAATTGTTTTCCTTGAAGAAAACTGATAACTAGATACCAAAAAAAGTGCACATGTTTTGACCAGACTAGCAGCCAGTTTTACAAAGTTGGTAAGTGTTGATTCTGCAAGGAATAGTGGAAAGACAACGGATAACTGCAGTACTTGATGTTGAAATGTATTTTTATGTGGTTAAAATAATTGAGTTATTGAACTGCTCAGTTTTGGCTTATGTAGATGAATCAATTTAGATTTATAAGTGAAATTACATCTTATTCAGACACTATTACATAAATTTAATCATACATTTCAGATAAATTTACTATTACCTTTAGAATATTCTCTCTCTCTTTTTTTTTAGCCTGTGGGGATGAATGTGGTATTCCTCAGTAAATCTAATTGCCAGTTTTCAACCACTACTATGAAAAAGCATTGTTTCTCCAGATATATTAGGTGAAATATTAACCTTGATGACATTTAGATGCTAAATTATACCAACAGATGCATATTTTTAATTGTAATATGTTAAAGGCTACAAGATGGGCTTCCCTGGAGGCTCAGTAGGTAAATAATCCACCTGCAATGCAGGAAACCTGTGCTAGATTCCTGGGTTGAGAAGATCCTCTGGATGGGCGCATGGCAACCCACTCCAGTATTCTTACATGGAGAATCTCACGGACATAGGAGCCTGGCACACTACAGTCCATGCAGTAGCAAAGAGTCAGACATGACTGAGCGACTAAACGCAGTACAGCAAGTCTATAAGATATAGCCACTATAGGAAGGTAGAGTCATGGGAACTGAAATACACTACCCCTTCTCCAACATGTTTAAATATTCTTACAAATTAGTAAAAGTAACTAACAAGTATTGAGAAGTTAACACAGTAATAACTCATTGCTGCAACAGTATTTACCAATTTTAGTAATAATGAGGCCAAAGAATAAATCAAATGATTTTCTCCACATCATATGATTAGAAATCATCAGAGCTGAGATGTAAAGACCAGTGCTTCACCCTAAAGTTCTTTACTTCTCTCTGTGGCAAACAGCATCTGGAATGACACACTTCACTACCTCTGGGATTGTGAATTTGATAGATTTTGCTCCTGTGATTAAGTTATGTTATAAAACCCAGTTGACTTTCAACTAGGAAGATTATCTGGATGGACCTGACTTATTCACATGAACCCTTAAAAGCAGAGTTGCTGCCAACTGATCACAGATAAGAAGTCAGAAAGATTAACTTGGTCTACTCTAGAAGAAAGCAGAAACCCCAGTTTTGAATTGTATTGGAGACAGGCAGCTACTAACAGCTAAGACCAGTCCTCATACAAGAGCTATTAAGGAATTGGAGACCTCAGTCCTACAACTACAAGAAACTGATTTCTGCCTACTATGAATGAACTTGGAGGTGGATTTTCCCCCAGAGCCTCACAAACAAGAACAGCCTGAACACCAGCTCAAGTTTAGGCTTGTGATACCCTGTCAGTAAGTCAGTCCAGTCACTCAGTCGTGTCTTTCTTTGGGACCCCAGGGACTGCAGCACACTAAGCCTCCCTGTACACCACCAACTCATGGAGCTTGCTCAAATTCATGTCCATCGAGTTGGTGATGCCATCCAACCATCTCATCCTCTGTCACCCACTTCTCCTCCCACCCTCAATCTTTCCCAGCATCAGGGTCTTTTCAAATGAGTCAGCTCTCTGCATTAGGTGGCCAAAGTATTGGAATTTCAGCTTCAGCATCAGTCTTTCCAATGACTGTTCAGGACTTATTTCCTTTAGGATGGACTGGTTGGATCTGCTTGCAGTACAAGGGACTCTCAAGAGTCTTCTCCAACACCACAGTTCAAAAGCATCAATTCTTTGGCCTCAGCTTTCTTTATAGTCCAATTCTCACATCCACACATAACTACTGGAAAAAAAAAAAACAACAACAACATAGCTTTGACTAGATAGACCTTTGTTGGCAAAGTAAAATCTCTGCTTTTTAATGTGTTGTCTAGATTGGTCATAACTTTTCTTCCCAGGAGCAAGTGTCTTTTAATTTGATGGCTGCAGTCACCATCTGCAGCCCCCCAAAATAAAGTCTTTCACTGTTTCCATTGTTTCCCCATCTATTTGACATGAGGCGATGGGACTGAATGCTGATTTTTAAGCCAACTTTGTCACTCTCCTCTTTCACTTCCATCAAGAGGCTCTTTAGTTCGTCTTTGCTTTCTGCCATAAGGGTAGTGTCAACTGCATATCCGGAGAAGGCAATGGCAACGCATTCCAGTACTCTTTCCTGGAGAATCCCAGGGACAGCGGAGCCTGGTGGGCTGCCGTCTATGGGGTTGCACAGAGTCGGACATGACTGAAGCGACTTAGCAGCAGCAGCAGCAGCATCAATTGCATATCCGAGGTTTGGTAATTCTCCCGGCAATCTTGATTCCAGCTTTTGCTTCATCCAGCCCAGTGTTTCTCATGATGAACTCTGCATATAAATTAAATAAGCAGGGTGACAATATACAGCCTTGACGTACTCCTTTCCTAATTTGGAACCAGTTTGTTGTTCCATGTCTAGTTCTAACTGTTGCTTCCTGACCTGCATACAGATTTCTCAAGAGGTAGATCAGTATTCCATCTCTTTAAGAATTTTCCACTCTTTAAGAATTTTCCACGGTTTGTTGTGATTCACATAGTCTGGATGACTGTGTAATACCCTGATCAGAAATCTAAGCCACGTGACCATGGACTACAGAATTGTGAGCTAATAAATGGCTATTCAGTATATTCCCAGCATACAAATGAGTTCCTGAGAGTGCATTCGTAAGTTGAATTTGTTCATTAAGTCCAACAGAGTTAGCCTAGAACCCAACTAACACAATTGAGCTATACAATACTGTATTGTAATAGACATAATACTTTTCATACAAATAATACATTAAAGAAACAGATATTCACAAAATAAAAAAGACTTTTTAAAAATTACAGTATAGGATATTGAAAAGTACAGTAGTACAGTACAACAGCTGGCATATCGTGATGGGCATCAGTGAACAGGCAAGAAGAGTTACATACTGGAGGAGGTTGAGGAGTCAGGAGACGGTAGAGCTGAAAGGTTGTCATTAATAGGAGATGGAGGGGAAACTGCAATTTCACTCATATCACAGGCTTGAAATAGAGATATTGTATTATTGTGCTTTATACAGTGCTCAAGAGTAAAGTACACAAAACACAACCACTTGTAGAAGATGCATGCATGTGACAACAGTGTACACCAGAAACGTGAACTAACTCATGTGACTGGACATTCAAATGCGTATTCACTTCTTTGAACGTTTGCAACTTGAATGTTCATATGTAGGGGACTTACTGTAGTTAAGTTTGTGATCAGTTGTTATGCAGCAATAGAAAACTAATTCATCTCCTGTTTGCTACCCGTATGAAGGAGCTCTACCCACTTTGTATTTCTACATGCTGATCTTAATGCCAGGCTCTAAAGGTACAAAGAACAGTCTGGGTTGTTTTACTATCAGTGAATCAATTCACAGCTGGTGTCAAAAATAGTCAAAGGCGGTAGAACATAACTATTTTAACAGAAAAACTGTTTGAAAAAATTTTAAGATAAGTATCAAATGCTTTTCAATATTTCCTGGCTATGTCTTCATCTCTCCCTATATAATCCTATGGTGAGAATATACCTATGTCAGTGTTGGCAAGGATACTATAAAATAAAATTTCAGTCTACCACTTATCCCAGAAAATCTGTGCTACCTTTAAGAATGATCTAAATTTACCTTTGTCTACAAACCTGAGGTTTTCTAGTCTTTCCTTATCATTGGCTTATATTTGTTCCTTATTAAATGACAAGAAAATTAGAAAGTATATAAATTCTTCATCATCAGAGGGATAGCTTTAACTGGCATAGTCTGATCAAATTTTGTTTTCAAGCAAATTCTTAGGAATCACTTTGTCTAATTAGTAGTTTTGTTATGACATATGCTGATGCTGTTCTTTACTGATTCCCTTTTAATTTTTGTTTTCTGCAAAGTATGTCAAAGCAGCTAATATTCTCTAAAGTACAAGAGATTAATCGATCTTTAAGAACTAAGAAATAATTAAGTTCAAATATCTCATACTTCCTTATAACAATCAGATGAAAATTATTATCAGTGATACAAAAGCATAGATAGATCTGTATGAAAATAATATTACAGTCCAATTTACTCTGATAAGTTATAAAGTTGATTATGAGTTATTAGCAAGTCTGCTTTCCAGAAGGAAAACCAGCAGTATCAACACTATTGGCAATATTTATATTGTAATTATTGTAAAATTTGAAGCATCTCAATTAAGAAGATGCCCTGGAGCAAGTTTTCTTATAGAAAACACAAATGAAGAAAGCTGAACAAGCTTAACTGGTTGAACTTCTTTCTTAAGGGACTTAAAACCTTCATGAACCCCATATAAATTCTGGAGGGAAAAATGCAGTAAGTATTAATTAAATATTATATTATGGTTTATTGTAGTAGAATATGAACATAAGCTCAATTCTGACATTTTAAGTGGCATGTGCACGTTTAAGTTGAACTAAGCCTCATGAATAAATGAATAATGTTACAGCTGAAAAGAACCTGAAGGTCTTCTAATTTACTTCTCTAAGTCTTTGTTTCAAGACAGAAAATACGTCCATAACATCAATAACTACTCAAAATTACATATATATGTGTGTATTTGTGTCAAGTCGACTTTCAACCAAATCCATTTCAGAGAAATCAAAGCCCTCTTTCCATATTCTTCCTCAGAATCTATTCATTCCAATGACTTTCAAAAAGTTCTCTTTGTCCAAGACAACCAAATCAATATTTTTAACCCTGACCTCATATCCAGCTTTCTGATCAATCTTTTCTATTATTCCTACAATATCTCCAGCTGTTTGTTTTTATTTATTTCAAAATCTTGATTTTAGAATTGAAGTTTTCAAAACTACATATTCACATTTTATGGAACTTGGTGTACCACTGTGAGTGAATAAGCCCTTTGCAACTGTATGTTTGTTTAAACATACAAATCTTTGCCTTATTTAAAGCAGAAATCTTGGTCAGAAATTCAGCTCTGGAGTCAGTTTCTGAGGAAGTACAATATTGTTTACGACTTAACTACCAGCAATATTTGAGGGAAATGTAAGGACTTCCTCCATTTTCACAATTGTACCTATTCTGTTTTAAAAAAATGAATTTAGAGAGTGAAGTCAGAAACAGCAGTTATTTCAATATCATTTTTTTTTTTTAAGTTAGAAACCTACTTTCTATAATCCTATAATCCTGAAGGCTAACTGTTCTGATCTTTAGGAATCTCCTCATTAGTTAGAACTGGAGCATATGTCAAATCCTCTTTGAAACTCGGGAGAAGTATTTCACTTTTTGCTGTGTTATGATGGATCTGTGCTAACCATTTAATTCATTTAGGATAACAATTCATTTTGTCTTTCTACCCAGCCCTATTGTGTGTTCCTTTTGAAAAGAACCTGAATTCTCACTTGTGAATTCAGTGAATTACACCATAATTATTGTCGAATTAATGATGGGCTTGTGATGTTATTTCTGAACAAGAAAGATAGCTTAGAATGGCTAATAGGTGATTTTTTTCTTTCTTTTTTTTTTACTTCTGATTTCTCTTCCTCTTTTTCACGTTCCTGTCTTTCATGTTCTCTACTCCTCTACCCTTATGCAAATGATTGTACAGTCTTTGTACTGCAGTCACAGGTTTATCCTTTCATTAATCAATAATGGATTTTCAAGGCTTTAAAAATGTGCAAATTACTGTGACAGATCTGCTGTGATAAAGAAGATAAAGAAGGCATTGTCTCCTTCAAGGAAAGGGAAAGGGAAGTTGCCCAGTCGTGTCCGACTCTTAGCGACCCCATGGACTACAGCCCACCAGACTTCTCCATCCATGGGATTTTCCAGGCAAGAGTACTAGAGTGGAGTGCCATTGCCTTCTCCAGTCTCCTTCAAGGAGCTCATAGTCTAATATGCAATCTGTGGGCCAAATTCAGTTCACCACTTGTGCATGCATGTAAATTTGCTTCAGTCACGTCCGACTCTGCATCCCCATGGACTGTAGCCCACCAGTCTCCTCTGTCCATGGGATTCTCCAAGCAAGAATACAAGAGTGGGTTGCCATTTCACCATTTTTGTAAATTAATTTTTTAATTCAATTTCAGTCATGCTACTTATGTTACATATTTTCTGTGGTTGTGTGTGCACACCACAGTGCCAGAATTGAATAGTTATAACAGAAATTGAATGGCCTGAAAAACCTAATAATCACTCTCTGATCATTTACAGAAAATGTATGACAATCCCTTGCTTAGTAGATACTACAGCACTGAAATATAAGAATGAGCAAAAAGTTAAATATGGGCTTGAAAATGTTATGCAAGGTAGAGTTTAATTAAAACTGTAGGTATGGAAGAAGATTCTGTGAGCACAATTTATGTGAACTCTGAAAAACAAGTAGGCTTTCAACTGAAAGCACTGAGATGAAGAGATCACTGGTTGCTGATAGTTTTGAAGTGCTATCAAAGACAAAGCATATATCTCCATCAAATACACTCCTAATTATGGCCCAGTAGTAGAGGAAGATTTTTTCCAGGCAATAATAAAATGAGTTTTGTGGTAACTTTTAAGATGTATTACAGGCTCCAGTTACTTCTAGATGTTGTTAATGTGATTATACCAATTTCTTAGAGCCACATCAAATGCACGCTAGATTTTATTTACTATTAGAGTTTATCTCAACCATTAGAAACATTAACATTTTTACTTACAGAAATAAGGGTTTATGTTAACAAATAAAGCTTTTTACAAGCTATATGCTTTTGGACTTCCTAAATATATGTTTAATTAGTCTAAATGAAGCATTTACTTTAATAAATACATAGAAAATATCAAAACACAATTATTGGAGAGAGAAGAAAATATATAATTAGTTGTTTCAGATGTGTAGACATTTTAAGAGTGATAATAATAGGTAAATGTTCATAATGGTTCAAGGGTCCAAAAATTTTTGCAGGAATCATATATTAGAATTAGTATTCTCACTTTTGCTTAATTATCTATTGTCATTATTCTTTAACTTAAACATCTCACAATTTATAATCTCACATGATATTCTTCAGAGTAAAATTAAATATTTTAACTTAGATTGTCTCCTAAATTGTCTCCTAGAATTCACAACTTTGTGTTCATTTTCCAGTAATTAAGGCAGAAATTCCATAAATTATGCTTTATTTATGATTTACACACAAATTAACAATTTACATAACATTTATTTTAGTCAGTACTTTAAGAACAACAACAGCATATACAAGAGGCTGTGTATATTATTGGGAAATTACTATCTCAGTAAATGTAATTGAAAACTATAATACAGTGGGAAAATGTTGCCATAAAATTATTTTAATACATTTTGAAAATGAAATGATATTAGAGAAAATATAATTTCCAAATAAAATATTCTAAAATGTTAAAATATTTATTTGATCTTGAAAGAAGGTTAAACATGTAGGTCTCATGTATAAATCATAGTACTCATGCATTTGGGGTAATCTTGGAATATTTTATTTTTTGCTCAGTGTATGCAAATAATATGAAAACAAACCTTTGGTAAGAATGAAGCTAATATTCCAGCATTAAGCTCATTTAGGTTCATTGGGGACAACAGCAAAGAATGCTATCTAATTAATTAGAATGATAGGAAACTGCATGACACATTTCTTATGGCTGGCTGGTTTAACATTCTAAAACCCTCCTGTTGATTAGAACTTGCATGTTTTAAATAGAAAAGGATGTTAGACATCCCATCTGTTGTGTAGCAGAGCTTCAGAAAAAAAAAATTTTTAAAGGTACATACAAGTCTCAATGAGTTCAAGTCAGCAGAATAAGACATTTGTAACATGTTATCTGATACCCAACATAACAGGCTAACTAATTGCTTCCAAAATTCTTTTGTTTTCCATCAAGCTGTAGTTAAGGAAAATGACTCTTAGAAACCTTGGCATTTTGACCATATTTGTCATATAGCAGAACACCTACTCAATCTCAAATTTTTTTCCTCCATGTGTGTATGTGTCCACAACAGGCACAGTTGAAGAAGTACAATTTCTTTTACACCCAACACATTATGCTTGCTATGGTACAAACTGTTACACAGAACTTAATTTCCTATTATGCACATTTCTGGAGAAATTTCTTAGAAAGAATGAATTTAAAAATATTCAATTCTATTTCATGGCTGAAAACACTAATGAAAAAATCATGTACTTTTTATATATTCTCCATATATTTGACAAATATATAGATGGAAAATAAATGGACATATTAAACCCATCTGAATTAGGCTGAAATGAGATTTCCTGTACATTTGTGTGACATCATATGCATTGTCTTATGAAATATGAGTATCTAATTGTACTATGGGTCACATTTGTCCCAAAACACAACTGAACTTAAATTCATAGTTATTTACCAAATCAGTATTAGCTGAGGGAGGACCACATATAATGTCTATGAAATTCTCATTCTCATAGAACTACTCATGAGAAATAACTAGGAGCAAACTCTAAAAATGAAATTAAAAAGAAAACACCTTTTTTACCTTTTCATTTTAATTTTATGGAAATACTTTCCTTTAGTTTTAAAATAAAAATCATCAACTATTCAACATTAGATTTTTCAATGTTCATTTCTAACATTGTTAATTTCATGGTTAATTTCTAACTCATATGCAAAACAGTGCTAGGACCACTAGGTAGACTAAGGACAGAAGCTGAGAGGGAATTTATCTTGGAATATAATGAAAGAGGAATAATGGCAAGTAATTGCCACTAGCAAAATTTCAGCTCATCAAGGCAAATCTGCCAAATGTTATACTTATCTAGATATGAGGTCAAAATGAGATATCATCAACTAGGAAATGGAAGTCAATTAGAAGTTCAAGATATAAGTTATGTATGCATGCTAAGTCACTAAGTCGTGTCCAGCTCTTTGCGACCCCAGGGACTCTAGCCCACCAGGCTTCTCTGTCCATGGGATTATCCAGGCAAGAATCCTGCAGTGGGTTGCCATTCCCTTCTCCAAGGGATCTAAGTCATAGGTGTCCCCCCAAAAAGCAGATCTTATAGAAAGCATAAACATGAGAGGCAGCAAAATTAAAAAGTCAACAATGATGTGCTTGTGGAGAAAATGAGGAAATATGTATGTATATTCATTCATAAACACACTGTGCACACACTTGTTTACTCCCCAAACAAGTCAGAGCACGCAGTAGATTGAAACTTCTACAGTGGCAGTTTTCTGTAACTGTAGCAGCATCTGCCCGAACTCACATGGAGTGCCTGCTCTGGGTCCTCTAGTTCTCATTAGCTCCCCAAGAAGGAAAAGGTTGCTCTTAACAACTACAGTTTGCATTTGAGACAGACAGAGCCAGAGTAGACCCGGCACTGGCCCTGAACAGAGCAAGGGTGGCCATTAGTAGTGCTCGTGAAACAGCAGAACACTAGTGGTTTGGAACTCTGACTAGTGTGCCACAACCACCCCAGCACATGCTGTAACCTGCACTGGGGCCAGCTCTGGCCCATCTTGCTTCAGTGCTGCCCCCCTTGGTTCAATATTCAGTTCAATATCAGGACTCAGAGTGCTGATCTGGGAGTGGAGAGAGTGGACCTGCCTGCTCAGTCACTAAGTCATGTTTCTCTTTGAGAACCCATAGACTGTAGCCCTGGAAGGCTCCTTTGTCCATGGGATTTTCAAGGCAAGAATACTGGAGTGGATTGGAGAGGGACACTTGAAAGGAATGGACCCAGCTCAGACCCAAGTCTCAGGGATTCTGCCAGAACTTTGGGACTGCACAGTGTCCCCAAGAGGGCAGTGTTGGCTACTGAGCATCCCTGACTCCCACCTGGTTCCAGTTCTAGATAATTGATCTTCAGCCCTACCTGCCACCAAGGTGATGGCAGACAGAACTCCCTGAAGTAAGTATGACTCGTGCTAACTTTAGATCCAGGTCTCCCACAGAAGCACTGGGCAGAGGTAGATGGCATAGGGATATTTTCATACAAGTACACCCTAAGAACAAGAGAAAACAACTAAAAAACAACTAATGAAACAAAAAGAAAAACTTAGCTGATAAGGTGTTCAATGAAATGGTAATAGGAATGGTAACTGAACTAAGCAAAAGAATAGATGATACAGGCAGGAATACAAAGAATTATAAAAGACTATTGCAAGTAACTGTATGACAATAATATGGACAACCTGGAAGAAATGGACAAATTCTTAGAAAGGTATGATCTCCCAAGACTGAATCAGGAGGAAATAGAAAATATAACAGACCTATCACAAGAATTGAATTTGAAGTTGTGATTAAAAAGCTCCCAGAAAACAAAAGTCCAGGACCAGATGCCTTCACAGGTGAATTCTATCAAACATTAAGAGACGAGTTAAAAGCTATCTTTCTGAAACTATTCTAAAAAGTTGCAGAAGAAAGAACACTCCCAAACTCTTTCCATGAGTTTTGATATCACACAAACGCCAATATACAACAACAAAAAAAGAAAATCATAGGCCAATATCACTGATGAACATAGAGACAAAAATCCTCAGCAAATTATTAACAATCTGAATCCAACAGTACACTAAAAGGATTATACACCATAATCAAGTGGAATTTATTCCAGAGATTTTTCAATATCTGCAAACCAGTATGATATAGCACATGAACAAAGGGAAGGATAAAAACCATATGATCATCTCAATAGATTTTGACAAAAGCTTTTGACAAAATTCAACATCCATTTATGATAAAAAAAAAAAAATTCTCCAGAAGGTGGGCATAGAGGGAATATATCTCAACACAATAAGAGCCATATATGACAAACTTACAGCTAGCATCATACTCAAAAGTGAAACGCTGAAAACGTTCCCTCTAGGATCAGGAACAAAACAAAGATGTTCATTCTCACCACTTTTATTTAGCTTAATTTTAGAAGGCCTAGCTACAGCAATCAGAGATGAAAAAGAAATAAAAGGAATCCAAATTAGAAAAGAAGAAGAAAAAAAAGCTGTCACTGTTTGCAGATGACATGATATTATAATAGAAAATCCTAAAGATACTACCAGAACTCATCGGTGAATTCAGTAAAGTTACAAAATTAATACACAGAAATATGCTGGATTTCTATATACTAACAGTGAAAGATCAGAAAGAGAAATTAAAGAAATAATCCCACTTATCATCACATCAGAAAAAGTAAAATATCTATAAATAAATCTACTTAAGGAGACAAAAGACCTATGATCCAAGATCTATAAGATGCTAATGAGATAAATTGAAGACAGTACAAACAAACAGATGTGTGAACAATTATTTGATTTATTTCCAAAATAACTATGTTTCTGAAATTAAAAAAGTCAAATTTTAAAAATGAAAAATAGAGTGGGGAACTATAATTATTTGCCTATAAGAATAGCTGTGAAGATTAGAGATTATAAATAAAAAACTCCTGATTTTATAATGAAAATAGCCAATCCATTCTGCACTTTCCAAAAGAAGCTTAATTTTGGAGTTTTAATAACTTGATCAGGTTACATAAATAATAAATGATAGAATGGGAATATCACCTACACAATTTTTCCCTAGCATGCACTGAGACTTACCAATAATGCAGCTTTCTAAAAATGGGAAAAGGATGTTATTGTACAGTCACTCAGTCCTGTCCCACTCTTTGTGATCCCATGGACTGCAGCAAGCCACGTTTCCCTGTCCTTCACCATCTCCTAGATCTTGCTCAAACTCATGTCCAAGTGTTGGTGATGCCATCCAACCATCTTGTCTTCTGTTATCCTCTTCTCCTCCTGCACATTTGCCAGCATCAGGGTCTTTTCTAATGAGTCAGCTCTTCATATTAGGTGGCCAAAGTATTGGAGTTTCAGTGTCAGTATTGGTCCTTCAAATGAATATTCAGAATGGATTTGCTTTAGGATTGACTGGTTGGATCTCCTTGCTGTCCAAGGGACTCTCAAGAGTTTTCTCTAACACCATAGTTCAAAACCATCAATTCTTTGGTACTCAGCCTTCTTTACGGTCCAGCTCTCACATCCATACATGACTACTGAAAAAAACTATAGTTTTGACTGTACACAACTTTGTTGGCAAAGTACTGTCTCTGCTTTTTAATGTTGTCTAGGTTGGTCATAACTTTTCTTCCAAGGAGCAAGTGTCTTTTAGTATCATGGCTTCAGTCACCATCTGCAGTGATTTTGGAGCATAATAATAATAATAATGATAATAATAATAAAGTCTGCCACAGATTCCATAGTAAATTATAGCTACTAGTATAAGATCAATCTTTCAACTTTTTCCTTCCTTACAAACCTCTTCTTTGTATGCTCACCATGTAACTGATGAACAAGATTTCAACATAGACCTTGTGATTATGACTATGCCTTTGGTGACTCCATCCAAGGTGGTTCTGAGGGTAAAGAATCTGCCTGTAATGCAAGAGATTCAGGTTTGACCCCGTGTCAGGAAAATCACATGGAGATAAGAATGGCTACCCGCTTCAGTATTCTTGTCTGAGAAATCCCATGGACAGAGGATTCTGGTGAGCTACAGTCCATAGCATCACAAAGAGTTGGACATGACTGAGCAACTTTCACTGACTTCACCTGATGACTCTTACAATGGAGAGTAAGAGGAAATCTATAACCCTACAAAAGAACAAAAGAAACATATGTCTCCATAGGAGTCAGTTCCTAGTGACTTTTGATCTCAGAGAGCTCAGAAAACCATATCTTGTTGTTCACATTAGAAATGGATATGATTTAAGAGAAGATTTGCACTGGTGAGAACCACTAAGCTAATATTCATTAACTGTTCACATAACTCATCTCCAATACTCAATGCACCCCATATTTCATTCTCAAACTTCACTTCTGGGGAGCAAGCTAAAGAGAGTTGAATCAAATATTAACTTATACATCTTTGGCACTACAAAACAAGGGACAGGTGTGTGCTTGTGTGTGTGTTAAGTAATCTATACATAAAACATAAACTGCTGCTGCTGCTAAGTCGCTTCAGTCGTGTCTGACTCTGTGTGACCCCATAGACAGCAGCCCACCAGGCTCCCCCATCCCTGGGATTCTCCAGGCAAGAACACTGGAGTGGGTTGCCATTTCCGTCTCCAACGCATCAAAGTGAAAAGTGAAAGGGAAGTCGCTCAGTCATGTCCGACTCTTTGCAACCCCATGGACTGCAGCCTACCAGGCTCCTTCGTCCATGCGATCTTCCAGGCAAGAGTACTGGAGTGGGGTGCCAAGGGTGACCTTAAATCAATAAGACAGTGATGAATATGTCACCCCACACACACACTGAAGCTGTTTCCAAGTGTTTTAGGTTGGAGGAGTTGCAAAGATTCTATTTTTGGGTTTTTGAGTTTCACATAGACTCTATTTTGTACCTAAATGTTTCACAGGATGCTATTTTTGTGTTTTTAGAAAAGAGGTTTACTTAACTATTTAAATAGACAGAAACTGAGCAAAATAGATGAATGTAAATTCAACCATGGTGTCATGCATAGCACATATCAATACACTGCATATGCAAAATACAGTGTATACACTTAAAACATGAATACAGATGTATTTATCAATACATATAGGGTTAAAGGGCATTGTAAAACACTTGCCTAAAAAGACTTTTCTTTCTTTTATACTTTATGCTACTTACATTATACCAGACTCTTAAATAATATTCTTACTTTAAAAGATACTTGTTTCATTAATCAAATCAAGTTAAGAAAATATAATATACATTCAAGTAGATTGGAGAAGGAAATGGCAAACCACTCCAGTATCCTTGCCTGGAGAATCTTGTGGACAGAGGAGCCTGGAGGGCTGCTGCCCATAGGGTCACACAGAGTTGAACACGACAGAAGCAACTTAGCAGCAGCAGACTCTTCCCTAAAGAACTAAATCTTCACTTTTTAGAAATTGCATAAGAAAGGCATAATTACTGTGTGTCTAATATGGTTGCATTAAAATTATACTCTCATTGCAGCCAGTGCAAAGGGAATAACCTAGAAATTATCCACCAATTGAGAACAAAGTTTTTCAATCATATACAATCAAATACAAAGTATTTCAATCCAATACTTTGGCCACCAAATGCAAAGAACTGACTCATTTGAAAAGACCCTGGTACTGGGAAAGATTGAAGGTGGGAGGAGAAGGGGATGACAGAGGATGAGGTGGTTGGATGACATCACCAACTCAATGGACATGAGTTTGAATAAACTACAGGAGTTGGTGATGGACAGGCAGGCCTGATGTGCTGTAGTTCATGGGGTCGCAAGGAGTCAGACATAACTGAGCGACTGAACTGAACTGAACTGAACTGATGCTCTTATTTTCACAGCATCCTGTGTGACTTATGCTTCCTCTACCTGCCTTCTTCCCAAACAGTAATGTGGGATTGTGACCACTTTGATGTATCTTATTCTACAGTTTCCCAGATTTACTAATATGTGTCATATATGTTCTCAAGAATTACTTTTCTCTTTTGTCAGCCCAATGGTATTCTCTCAATTACACCAGTCACCTTCAATGCTGAAGTCTTATCAAACCAAACATAGGGTGCAGCACAAATCTGTTCTGCCTGCTTTCTCATTGTCTAAAAATTGTACTAAAAATTCCAACAGAAATAGTACATGCACTGGAGTCATCTTCTGTTAACCAAAACCATGCCACAATGAAGATACTCTCTGATTTTTAACCCACTTTCTTCAGTTCAGTTCAGTCACTCAGTCATGTCCAACTCTTTGCAACCCCATGAATTGCAGCATGCCAGGCCTCCCTGTCCATCACCAACTCCCAGCGTTCACTCAAACACATGTCCATTGAGTCGGTGATGCCATCCAGCCATCCCATCCTCTGTCATCCCCTTCTCCTCCTGCCCCCAGTCCCTCCCAGCATCAGAGTCTTTTACAATGGGTCAACTCTTTTCATGAGGTGGCCAAAGTATTGGGGTTTCAGCTTTAGCATCAGTCCTTCCAAAGAACACCCAGGACTGATCTCCTTTAGAATGGACTGGTTGGATCTCCTTGCAGTCCAAGGGACTCTCAAGAGTCTTCTCCAACACCACAGTTCAAATACTTAGGAATATATCTACCTAAAGAAACTAAAGACCTATATATAGAAAACTATAAAACACTGATAAAAGAAATCAAAGAGGAAACTAATAGATGGAGAAATATACCATGTTCATGGATCAGAAGAATCAGTATAGTGAAAATGAGGATACTACTAAAAGCAATCTATAGATTCAATGCAATCCCTATCAAGCTACCAACAGTATTTTTCACAGAGCTAGAACAAATAATTTCACAATTTGTATAGAAATACAAAAAACCTCAAATAGCCAAAGTAATCTTGAGAAAGAAGAATGGAACTAGAGGAATCAACCTGCCTGACTTCAGGCTCTACTACAAAGCCACAGTCATCAAGACAGTATGGTACTGGCACAAAGACAGAAATATAGATCAATGGAACAAAATAGAAAGCCCAGAGATAAATCCACACACCTTTGGACATCTTATCTTTGACAAAGGAGGCAAGAATATACAATGGATTAAAGACAATCTCTTTAACAAGTGGTGCTGGGAAAACTGGTCAG
>NW_011494708.1:9089837-9098146 GCF_000754665.1 Bison bison bison | reverse complement strand
AAAATATGCAAGCAACTCCTGCAGCTCAATTGCAGAAAAATAAATGACCCAATCAAAAAAGGGGCCAAAGAACTAAATAGACATTTCTCCAAAGAAGACATACAGATGGCTAACAAACACATGAAAAGATGCTCGACATCACTCATTATCAGAGAAATGCAAATCAAAACCACAATGAGGTACCATTTCACGCCAGCCAGAATGGCTGCTATCCAAAAGTCTACAAGCAATAAATGCTGGAGAGCCTGTGGAGAAAAGGGAACCCTCTTACACTGTTGGTGGGAATGCAAACTAGTACAGCCACTATGGAGAACAGTGTGGAGATTCCTTAAAAAACTGGAAATAGAACTGCCTTATGACCCTGCAATCCCACTACTGGGCATACACACCAAGGAAACCAGAATTGAAAGAGACACATGTACCTGAATATTCATCTCAGCACTGTTTATAATAGCCAGGACATGGAAGCAACCTAGATGTCCATCAGTAGATGAATGGATAAGAAAGCAGTGGTACATATACACAATGGAGTATTACTCAGCCATTAAAAAGAATACATTTGAATCAGTTCTAATAAGGTGGATGAAACTGGAGTCTATTATACAGAGTGAAGTAAGCCAGAAAGAAAAACAATACAGTATACTAATGCATATGTATGGAATTGAGAAAGATGGTAATGATAATCTTGTATGCGAGACAGCAAAAGAGACACAGATGTATAGAACAGTCTTTTGGACTCCGTGGGAGAGGGAGAGGGTGGGATGATTTGGGAGAATGGCATTGAAACATGTATCAGATCAGATCAGATCAGTCGCTCAGTCATGTCCGACTCTTTGCGACCCCATGAATCGCAGCACACCAGGCCTCCCTATCCATCACCAACTCCTGGAGTTCACTCAGACTCACGTCCATCGAGTCAGTGATGCCATCCAGCCATCTCATTCTCTGTTGTCCCCTTCTCCTCCTGCCCCCAATCCCTCCCAGCATCAGAGTATTTTCCAATGAGTCAACTCTTCGCATGAGGTGGCCAAAGTACTGGAATTTCAGCTTTAGTATCATTCCTTCCAAAGAAATCCCAGGGCTGATCTCCTTCAGAATGGACTGGTTGGATCTCCTTGCAGTCCAAGGGACTCTCAAGAGTCTTCTCCAACACCACAGTTCAAAAGCATCAATTCTTTGGCGCTCAGCCTTCTTCACAGTCCAACTCTCACATCTATACATGACCACAGGAAAAACCATAGCCTTGACTAGACGGACCTTTGATGGCAAAGTAATGTCTCTGCTTCTGAATATGCTATCTAGGTTGGTCATAACTTTCCCTCCAAGGAGTAAGCATCTTTTAATTTTATGGCTGCAGTCACCATCTGTAGTGATTTTGGAGCCCAGAAAAATAAAGTCTGACACTGTTTCCACTGTTTCCCCAACTATTTCCCATGAAGTGATGGGACCGGATGCCATGATCTTGTTTTCTGAATGTTGAACTTTAAGCCAAGTTTTTCACTCTCCACTTTCACTTTCATCAAGAGGCTTTTTAGTTTCTCTTCACTTTCTGCCATAAGGGTGGTGTCATTGCATATCTGAGGTGCCAGGCCAGGTTTGATGTAGGATACAGGATGCTTGGGGCTGGTGCACTGGGATGACCCAGAGGGATGGTACGGGGAGGGAGGTGGGAGGGGGGTTCAGGATGGGGAACACGTGTACACACATGGCGGATTCATGTTGATGTATGGCAAAACCAATATAATATTGTAATTAGCCTCCAATTAAAATAAATAAATTTATATTAAAACAAACAAAAGCATCAATTCTTCAGCGCTCAGCTTTTTCACAGCCCAGCTCTCACATCCATATATGACCACTGGAAAAACCATACCTAAACCTAAAAGTATATTGCCCAGATCCTTGATTTCTCATTAAAGTCTCAGTAAATATAACTTTCTCAGCTTGCACATCTTATTATCTAGAGTTTCATTAAGAATCAAGGAATTCCAGCCAACAAGCCCCAATGTACTAGACACACACTGTAGCTTGTAGAAAACCTTTTGGGGGCAGATTAGTTATGTGTGACCATTTTATTATTCCCTTTACTACAAACCTTCATGCAAATTTTGACTCCTACCACAGGTGGCAAGACATGCTTAGACTTCTCTGAACCCAAGTGATGTAGCTGAGATCACTTGACTTATACAAATTAATGCTTAGGGTGTCAGATTTATGAAACTGTCCTCTTTGTAGGTATTTTCTTTCTGTTACTGGTTGCATGAAAATCCTATTGAGAAACACCTTTAGAATCCATGATGTCTTACTTATAGTCAAACTCTGATATCAAGTGCTCAATGCTTAAATTAATAATGGTGAATAGCTATTTCTTCTACCTTCATTACACACAGGAACAGAGCTTATCAACCACTCTTCATAAATTGTCCTGTTACTAGATTGTCTTTAATAGCCAAAAATTCTTCTTTTAGGTTTTACGTAACCCTAACCTGCCTTTTCACAAACTATCTTTGCGATTTTCTTATATCAGTTTATGTCTTCCATAAAATCTTTGCTTGTAATGAATATAGTGATTCAATTTTATTTTCCATTTTTCAAGATAACAAAAAATTATCTCCTTAAATTTTTCCCAAATACCAAGTTAACAGTTGATATTCAGGATCTTGAACAATGAACTGGAAGACAAGATGATACATGAAAGAAAATCATGTAAATTTAATTTAAAATTTGATCAAAATAGCTGGAATACATTTTTTAGATTAAGAGACAATTTCAAGTTTGGGAACCAGCACAACACTGTAAAGCAATTTTTTCCCCAACTAAAGATAAATTATTTTAAAAAAATTAAAGAAACAACTTCATTTATAAGGCTCTATTTATAGCTATTCTTTATTTTATACAAAATTCTATGCATATTCACCAAAGCTGTCTTATTTCAAAGTGCAGTCCACTAATTCTTCACTCATAATCATGTATGCTGCTGGTTTACAAAAATACTTTTTTAGACAATGCTGCTGCTGCTGCTAAGTTGCTTCAGTCGTGTCCGACTCTGTGCGACCCCATAGACAGCAACCTACCAGGCCCCGCCATTCCTGGGATTCTCCAGGCAAGAACACTGGAGTGGGTTGCCATTTCCTCCTCAAATGCATGAAAGTGAAAAGTGAAAGACTAAATCTAGAACTATATGGGATGGGAGGTGAAGTAGCCTAGGTGACTTCAAAGCCTTCTAAAGTGCAAGTGGTTTCTTTAAGGAAGAAAGTATTTTGCATGAGTCTTTGTATTGTCAACATCTACTACAGTGACTGGAACAAAATAAAATAAATCAATAAATATTTATTACATAAATAATGGAATTGGTTGATTTCTTTGGCTGCCATTTTCTCCCACATATGGCTTTTATTCTGACATACTTCCTTTATTCTCTAGCATATTAGATGTAACATTAACTTTCTTCTCCCTTTGCTCCCATAACCTGTGACACTTGATTTTTTTCCCACTTCTTAGGCCAAATCTTTTCATTTTTATTTTTTTTTCCTAAAATATAAAATCACTGCTATTCTCACTTTATAGAAAATATACAAGTATCAAACAGGTTATGTAATTTTTTTCAAATATTAAATTTTATGTTTCAAAGTGAGGATAAAGAGACTCACTTTTTCTACTCTTTTTTTTTCTTTTGTATTTTTGAACTCATCCTTAGCACTTATCTTACATCAAACCATTTTAGTCACTTAGAAAAACGTTATAATATTAATGAGTGAATGAATGAATGCACAGATGAGTATGGTATAGGGTCCCTGCTTTGAGAAAACATGAAAGGTTGTCAGATTTAATTTCTCAGTCGTTAAAATCATAAGTTTAGTGTATATTGTGGTGGTTTTTAGATTAAATTTTAAAGGTATCTGTGACTCTAATTGTATAAGTGCAGAGAGACTTTAAAACTTTGTCTATTATTCTATCTCTAGGCCTGGGCTCAATGAACTCCTAAGATATTTTAAATGCACTGCCCCCAAAGAGGAGGTATGTTCCCCTGATTTGACCTGAGGAAGTTCTAAGTCATTCAAAGTGTTTTCTTTAGGATTGCTCTCCCTGGCTAGCCTTCCTGAGCTCAACTGTGGAAACAGATATGGATAAGACACCCTCACCCAGCTGTGCAGACATCAGCTTCACAGACATAAAGAATAGTAAGAAAGTCTCATGGTAGCTGAAAGATTTGCTCATATGACAAACTGAATCCTCAGAAGCCTTCTGGAATAATTCAGAGAAAAATAATTTATGGAACAAAGATTTAGAGGTCTCAGTGGTAAGTGAAGATGATATTCAGGAAAATGTGGGCAATTATCTTGGTGATTATTCCATAATTTTCAGTATCAAAAGAATAATAGGAATAAAACAATTATATATTTTCAAGCCACAAATTTAAGTACCACCACAATATTGTTAGGTTTCCTCTGAGAGATGCAAGCATCCCAAATTCCAGATTTGCGTCCTTTGTTTGTACATTTATGTATTCATCTTTTAATAAGCATTTTCTGAATATGCACAATGGGTCAAGCACTGTGCAACATTTTTCAGTGTAGAATTGAATAAAACAATACTTATTATCATGTAACACATAGTCTAGTGGATGATACAGAAATATAAACATATAATTATGTTGAGATAAGTTTTAAAATAATATAAAAATTAATTGTGACAACACAGAGGAGGGAGCAATAAATATGCTGTTTTATGAGCAAATTTCAAATATCTTCACTACTATTTCTCATACCCTGCTTTTTCTCTCAATGTTTCAGTTACAGGTCTTTTTTTTTTTTCCTTTTTTCAAAATGATGTATATCCATAAAGGAGCATTCATTTCAACGTTTGTCATTGGGTTAGTCATTGGGTCTCGTCTGGCTCTGCTACCCCATGGACTGTAGCCTGCCAGGCTCTTCTGTACGTGGAATTATCCAGGCAAGAATACTGGCGTGGATTGCCATTTCCTTCTTCAGGGGATCTTTCCGACCCAGGGATCGAGTCTGCGCCTCCTGCACGTGTTTGCTGAACTGCAGACAGATTCTTTGCCAGTGAGCCAGCAGGGAAGCCCTCAACACTGGGGACCATATTAATTAAAATTCATGTAAATGACCATAAATGAAAGTCTATTATGAGAAATTAGTAGTTATTTTTTATACAACAATCCACCTATAGCAGTCACTAAACTGAATCTAGAGTGATAGATTGCTATCAATGAACTTAAACAGGAGAATGATTTCCCTGTAAAAATTACTCTAATAACTTGAAAAAAAACAGAAATGGATGGTTTTATCTCAAACTGAGGAATCTGGAAAAAGCAGTCATGTTACAGTAAAAAGTGAAAATACCAGTGAAAACAGTTCAAACTTTGACAAATACTTTAGGAGAGTGCTTCCTAGGTAAAGAGATTTGTGTAAACAAAGACAGAATGAAAAGCTGCAGAGCATACCAACTGAAAAGATCTGGATAACTAAAGAAGGAGTTGCACAATTGCATAAAAATTTAACACAAACTGAGTATATATAAAAATATTATACATACATTTATATGTATATGTGTTTGTGTGTGTGTGTGTGTATGTGTGTGTTTGTAGACCAGACCACCTTACCATGTACAGTTTGTATGTAGGTCAAGAAGCAACAGATAGAACCAGACATGGAACAACAGATTGTATCCAAATTGGGAAAGAAGTATGTCAAGGCTGTGTATTGCCACTCTGCTTATTTAACTTGATGATGCGGAATATACCATGTGAAATGCAGGACTAGGTGAAGCACAAACTGGAATCAAGATTGATAAAAAATGTCAATAACTTATATGCAGAGTATATATATACTATATACATACATAGTGGAATATTATTCAGTTATGAGAAAGAAGGAAATCTTGCCATTTGTGACAACATGGATGAAACTCAGGAGCATTATGCTAAGTGTGAGACAACTCAGTCAGACAAAGAAAAATACTGTAACATATCACTTATATATGAAACTTAAAAATGTAGAATTCATTGAAGCAGAAAGTACAACTATGGTTCCCAGAGGGTGGGGAATTTTGGGAGATGTTAGTCAAAGGGTACAAATACTCAGTTCTGAATAAGTTCTGAAGATCTCATGCACAGAATTGTGATTACAGTCAACAATGTTGTATTATGTATTTAAAAGTTGCTAAGACACTAGGTCTTACATATTGTCACCAAAAAATGAAATGATAATTTTTGTGACATAATGGAGATGTTAACTGATGCTATGATAATAATAATATTACAATATATAAATGTATCAACTCAAAACTTTCAACAACTCAAACTAATACAATGTCATATGTCAACTATATCTTAATTTGAAAAAGAAGAAAAACTTGGAAAATCTGGTTGGGCTTGGATTATAGAGCACTTTGGAGGAATTTGCCTTTTGTTCAGTGTGTAAATGAGAATCACTAAAGGTTTTAATAAAATACATGAATTAATAGCTTAGAGAAATAGAAAAGGTAGAGAGAGCATAAGTGCAAAGAATTTAAAAAAGTGGGAAGGATCAAACACAAAGAACTACAGTAGGGAAATATCCCACAAATGAAGAGTACCCAGAGAGTTAGGAAATAAACAGAAGCAAAGAATTTATGACAAGGTCCATATATATAAGATTATGTCTCAACTCATCTATTAGACTTAGCATAGCCATCAGTGCCGGCTAATGGCCTTAGACCAACTAAATGGCTTGTGCTCTGCATTGTATACATTCGGGGAAATAATTAAATTAATTCTACCAAGATCAAATGTTACAAACTGTCCAGCAATAAAATGGATTGGCCTGGACATTTCATTCTCATTATTTCTTTAAAAAATAGTACAAAACTTAAAAATAAACCTGGAGTTCTGCCTTCTCAAATGAACTTATTTACAAAACAGAAATAGAGTCACAGATGTAGAAAAAAAACTTATGGTTCCAGGAGGAAAGTGGGAGAGGAGGGATAAATTGGGAGATTGGAATTGATATATGCACACTACTGTACAAAAAATAAATAATAAAGACCTACTGTATTTGTTGCTTAGCTGGTAAAGAATTCACCTGCAATGTGGAAGACCTGGGTTTGATACCTGGGTTGGGAAGATCCTGTGGAGAAGGAAAAGGCTACCCATTCCAGTATTCTGGCCTGGAGAATTTCATGGACTGTATAGTCCATGGAGTTGCCAAGAGTTGGACACTACAGCAATTTTCACTTTCCCTGTATAGCACAGGGAACTCTATATAATACTATGTGAAGACCTATATGGGGAAAACATCTAAAAAAGGGGTATATGTATGTATATATATAACTGATTCACTTTGCTGTACACATGAAACTAATACAACATTGTAAATTAACTATACTCCAATACAATTTTTTAGTATAGCAAATATAATAAAAATGACCTTAAATATGAAAATAATACAAGATGTTCTGACAGCCCTCGTTTCACATCTTTCCTTGTGTCAACAACTGGCTGTTGTCATTAGATAGCACAATGCACCAAAATCCTTACCACTCTCAGTGGAATTCTGGAAACCTCTATGGGATTCATTATCATTTATCATCAGGCTTAATACTGTTATATTCATAGAAAGGAGACATTTCTCTGTAATCATGGTTCTATCAAATGTGTAAACACTAAATACAGACCCAGGGGGAATATAGTTCTCAAGAGAATTGGTACAAACTCAATTTCAGTACCTAGAATGATTCCTGGCATACAGTATACTTTAAATAAATAATAGATTCAGTGAATGGAATAAATTTTGCCTTCTACCTAATTTTAATAACTTGCCTAAGCCATGGTAGATATTAGAATATTTGAATCAATGTCAGGGATGGACTGCAAAGGTTCTTCATTACTCAATTTATTCATGATGAATATGAAGGAAACAATTAATGACTTCATAGGTCAATCCAAGAATGATGGAATTCAAGAATTCCAAAAATATAACTTTTTTCTGCCTTTCACTTTAGTATTAATGGATTGTTTTTTTGCTCTGGCCCAAAAAGTTTGCAGCAATAGTGATCATTGACCCAACATAGCCAGTCACAATATTAACATTCAAAAAACGAAGATCATGGCATCTGGTCCTATCACTTCATGGGAAATAGATGGGGAAACAGTGGAAACAATCACTGCAGATGGTGATTGCAGCCATGAAATTAAAAGACACTTACGCCTTGAAAGGAAAGTTATGTCCAACCTAGATAGCATATTCAAAAGCAGAGACATTACTTTGCCAACAAAGGTTCATCTAGTCAAGGCTATGGTTTTTCCAGTA
>NW_011494708.1:9028258-9089737 GCF_000754665.1 Bison bison bison | reverse complement strand
GACTCTTGAGAGTCCGTTGGACTGCAAGGAGATCCAACCTGTCCATTCTGAAGGAGATCAGCCCTGGGATTTCTTTGGAAGGAATGATGCTAAAGCTGAAACTCCAGTACTTTGGCCACCTCATGAGAAGAGCTGACTCATTGGAAAAGACTCTGATGTTGGGAGGGATTGGGGGCAGGAGGAGAAGGGGATGACAGAGGATGAGATGGCTGGATGGCATCACTGACTCAATGGACCTGAGTCTGGGTGAACTCCGGGAGTTGGTGATGGACAGGGAGGCCTGGCGTGCTGCAATTCTTGGGGTCGCAAAAAGTCGGACACGACTGAGCGACTGAACTGAACTGAACTAAATATAAAATAACTGCAGTGTAAAAAATTTAAAAACTCTATTTAAAATATATATAGTCACTTATAGTCTTGAAAGATATTAGCAGAAACAATCATCAATTACTATTGATACACGTGAAACAATGTAGTGGAAAATTGTACATGTGAAAAATGTGCCTGTGGTATCTCATCTATCAGTTTCATCAATTTTTATTCCCCTCTAAACAGGTTGACTTTTAAACAATGTGTTTGTTTATTGTTCCATTTTCTTTTTCTCTGCTCAAGTTCACTGTTAGAACAGAAACAAACTTTCTGCCAAGATATAGTCCTTCCGATTTGTATAAATTCATATTCAGACATTAAAGTCCTTCATGAAACCAGAGAATGTTTATGGAAATGCTATCATCACTTTGATATGGAAATGGGATAGAATAGTGCTAGGAACTGGAGACAAAGGAGATGGAATTGCAATTAATGTATCAGTGTAAAAAATAGTGTGTTGTTGATGAGAAGCTGAATATACAAATGGACCACACATAAAAATGGACCTTGGACTCACAACCTGCAGCAATCTGCCCAGGAAACCAACATTTTATCTATAATAAACAATGCAGGAGACAAGCCAGCTGTAAATCAGATTTGCAGGAAGCCAGATTGCTATCTATAGTGACAATCCGGAAGTTAAACAATAATTGTAACAAGTGGCCCAAAATGGTCAGTACTTGATTAATAACCAACAACTTTCTTAATTTTGAGCCACTTCCAAATTAGGATCAAATTAAAAAGCACTTGGTCCTTGGAATAAATGCTATGGCAAACCTAGACAGCATATTAAAAAGCAGAGACATTACCTACAAATGTCCATATAGTCAAAACTATGGTTTTTAAAGTAGTCATGTATGGATGTGAGTTGGATCATAAAGAAAGCTGAGCACTGAAGAATTGATGCTTTTGAATTGAGGTGTTGGGGAAAACTCTTGAGAGTCCCTTGGACTGCAAGGAGATCAAACCAGTCAAACCTAAAGGAAATTAGTCCTGAATATTCATTGAAGCTAAAGCTCCCCTTTGGCCACCTGATGTGAAGAACTGACTCACTGGAAGAGACCCGGATACTGGGAAGGATGCAGGAGGAGAAGGGGATGACAGAGGATAAGATGGTTGGATGGCATCACCGACTTGGTGGACATGAGTTTCAGCAAGCTCTGGGAGTTGGTGATGGACAGGGAAGCCTGGTGTGCTGCAGGCCATGGGGTCGCAAAGAGTCAGACATGACTGAGAGGCTGAACTGTGCTGAGAGAAAACTTATTCTGCTCCCCTCAAAGTGAAGGTAAAAGTATTAGTCGCCCAGTCACATCTGATTCTTTGTGGGCCCATGGACTGTAGTCTGACAGGCTCCTGTGCCCATGGGATTTTCCAGGCAAGAAAACTGGAGTGGGTTGCTATGCCCTCATCCAGGGGATCTTCCCGACCCAGGGATCGAACCTGGGCCTCCCGCACTGCAGGCAAATTCTTTACTGTCTGAGCCACTATGCTTCCCTCACCTATCACATAAGATATCCTGTTTCTAGTTAGCTTACCTACAACTTCTCTACCAAGTCTCCTTTCAGGACACACCTCAAAGTTTCCTTTCTTTTTACTATAAAATTTCCTCATTCCTCTGTCTGTCTTTGAATCTCTGTCAAAATACAGGGGATGGTGTCTAGCCCCTTATTGGAGCAAACTTAGAATAAATTGCCTTAGCTTTTCTTATTTGGTTGGTCTTCATTTTCTTCTGAATTGAAGATGTTTAAGAAGGTGCCTAATTCAAAGATCAATAGGAAATGGCAAGAACTGTATTATAGTTAATATAATATTCAGATGAGAATACTCTTTATTTTTGATCTCTCACAATCAATTTTAGACATATTACTTATGAAGCTTATGTCAGCATGACCTACTTGTTAATTTTCTTTTGGTTTATTGAGTTTTCCATTCTCCAACTACAGATGAAAAAATGCAAGTAAACTACTTATTCCTCTTCCTCTCTCTTTCATTTACTATCAAAGTCCATTTCTCCTACATCCTTAACTTTGTCTCTCTTTGCCACTTCTCACCTGTATCTTCTTTTATCCATCATGATTTTCATTATTCCTCCAAGAAAATACTATTCAAAAGTCCATACAAGTACTAGCACATCAGTGAAGAATCAACCACATAGGATTTAAAAACAATAATACCCCAGAAGAGATCACAGAGAGAAAATGATAGGAAATTACTACTGGTTTGGTATTCTGTTCACAAACTCTCAACCAATGACCTATAATAAGAATGTGGTTAATAATTATGTAACACTCGCAACCCTTAATGAGTGTGTTAATTATCTATTGCCGGGTAACAAACTACAAACAAAACTGAATGGTTTAAAACAATCAACTTCCGTTCACTCAAAATATCCATGGGTCGGGGCTATGGAAGAGGCTTAGCTTCAGGTTTTGACTTAGAGTCTGTGAGGAGGGGGCACACAAAACAAAGGCTGGGGTTGCAGTCAAATGAAGATGTGTTGGGAGCAGAAGCAGCTACTTCCAAGAGGGCTCATTTACATGGCTGTTGTTAGGAGACCTCAGTTTCTCCCTGGATGCTAGCAAGATGCCTCAGTTTCACATCAGGTGGCCCACTCCGGAGGACTGCTTGAATTCTCTCCAAAGAGATATGACTTCTCCCATAATCAATGATCCAAGAGAAAGAGCCAGTAGGAAGCCACAGTGCCTTTGGTGATCACATTTCTGAAGTCACACCTGTCACTTCCACCTTATTCTAACTGTTGCAAGTGTGTTACTAAGTGTAGTAACCTGGAGTACTGCAGTCCATGGGATCTCAGAGTAAGACACAACTTAGACACTGAACAACAAGTATAGCTCAGTTCAGTTCAGTTCAGTCGCTCAGTCCTGTTCGACTCTGCAACCCCATGAATCGCAGCATGCCAGGCCTCCCTGTCCATCACCAACTCCTGGAGTTCACTCAGACTCACGTCCATCGAGTCAGTGATGCCATCCAGCCATCTCATCCTCTGTCGTCCCCTTCTCCTCCTGCCCCCAATCCCTCCCAGCATCAGAGTCTTTTCCAATAAGTCAACTCTTCGCATGAGGTGGCCAAAGTACTGGAGTTTCAGCTTTAGCATCATTCCTTCCAAAGAAATCCCAGGGTTGATCTCCTTCAGAATGGACTGGTTGGATCTCCTTGCAGGCCAAGGGACTCTCAAGAGTCTTCTCCAACACCACAGTTCAAAAGCGTCAATTCTTCGGTGCTCAGCCTTCTTCACATTCCAACTCCCACATCCATACATGACCACAGGAAAAACAATAGCCTTGACTAGACGGACCTTTGTTGGCAAAGTAATGTCTCTGCTTTTGAATATGCTATCTAGGTTGGACATAACTTTCCTTCCAAGGCGTAAGCGTCTTTTAATTTCATAGCTGCAATCACCATCTGCAGTGATTTTAGAGCCCCAAAAAATAAAGTCTGACACTGTTTCCACCGTTTCGCCATCTATTTCCCATAAAGTGATGGGACCGATGCCATGATCTTCGTTTTCTGAATGTTGAGCTTTAAGCCAACTTCTTCACTCTCCACTTTCACTTTCATCAAGAGGCTTTTGAGTTCCTCTTCACTTTCTGCCATAAGGGTGATGTCATCTGCATATCTGAGGTTATTGATATTTCTCCCGGCAATCTTGATTCCAGCTTGTGTTTCTTCCAGCCCAGCGTTTCTTATGATGTACTCTGCATATACGTTAAATAAGCACGGTGACAACATACAGAAGAGATTTCTAGTCTTTCCATTATATTGCTTTCCTGTATGTCTTTGCATTATTCATTGATGAAAGCTTCTTATGTCTCCTTGCTATTCTCTGGAACTCTGCATTTAGTCGGATATATATTTCCCTTTCTCTTTTACCTTTCACTTCTCTTCTTTTCTCAGCTATTTGTAAGGCTGCCTCAGAAAACCACTTTCTTCACTTTCTTGCATTTCTTTTTCTTTAGGATGGTTTTGATCTCTGCCTCCTGTACAATGTTATGAACCTCCATCCATAGTTTTTCAGGCACTCTGCCTGCCAGATCTAATCCCCTGAATCTATTTGTCACCTCAACTGTATAATCATAAGGGATTTGACTTAGGTCATACCTGAATGTCTAGTGGTTTTCCCTATTTTTTTTTTTCAATTTGAGCCTGAATTTTGCAATAAGAAGCTCATGATCTGAACCACCACCAGCACTAGGTCTTGTTTTTTCTGACTGTATAGTGCTTCTACATCTTTGACTGCAGTTAATATAGTCAATCTGATTTTGGTATTGAACATCTTGATATCCATGTGTAGAGTCCTCTCTCGTGTTGTAGGAAGAGGGTGTTTGCTACCAGTGTATTCTCTTGGCAAAACTGTTAGCCTTTGCCCTGCTTCATTTTGTATTCAAGGCCAAACTTGTTTGTTACTCCAGGTATCTCTTGACTTCCTACTTTGCATTCCAATCCCCTATCCTGAGGACATCTTTTGTATGTGTGAGTGTGTGTGTGTGTGTGTGTGTGTGTGTTAGCTCTACAAGGTCTTACAGGTCTTCATAGAATCATTCAAGTTCAGCTTCTTGGACATTAGTAGCTGTGTCATAGACTTGGATTACTGTGATATTAAATGGTTTGCCTTGGAAATGAACCGGGATCATTCCGTCATTTTTGAGATTGCACCCAAGTTCTTCATTTCAGACTCTTTTGCTAACTATGAGGGCTACTCCATTTCTTCTAAGGGGTTCTCGCCCACAGTAGTAGATATAATGGTTCTCTGAATTTAATTCCTTCATCCTGTTCACTTTAATTCACTGATTCCCTAAATATCAATGTTCACTCTTGTCATCTCATGCTTGAACATTTCATGTTCCTATGCACTATTATTCTTTACAGCATCGGACTTTACTTTCACCACCAGACACATCCACAACTGAGCATAGTTTCCTCTTTGGCCTAGTCTCTTTATTTTTTTCTGAAGCTATTTCTCTGTTCTTCCCCAGTACCATATTGGATGCTTTGATATAATTCATTTAAGAATTTCAAGAAAACAAGGAAGCTAATCCAATGTACTAGCAAATCAGTATTAGAAGTCAATCCTGGAGATTTATGCATATTTTACAATTCAAAAAGATTACTAGAGAAATGTTTTTAAAAGGTACTTATTTTAACATATTTTCTGTTCCCATGTTTTAAAGTAGGCACACATCTTTCAAAAATAACTGAATTAAGACAAATGCATAATTTAAATATCTGCTTAAAAAATAAATAAATATTTGTTTATCCTCTTAATTTCTGGTCATTTTTAACTGTTTTCCAGTCTGTGTGATGTCTGTCTAACAACATTTCTCTTGTTAGTGAGTTTGATAAAAAGTTCCCATAGAATTGATCAGACTTAGTCTTTAAGAATCTCAAAGAGACTGATGGATCCAACACCATCAGACTCATAATTTTGACCAGCTTGTTCTATTTTAATTGTGTTTGTGCATCCTAAAGCATAAAATAAAATCATGCATATGTTCTCTTAAGAAATGACAGGCCAAGCTCCCCTTAATAGATGACAGCCATGGGCAAGCAAAATCAGTCCATACAAGGGGCTAGGTGAAATTAAATGGGATTTTTCTTCTTCTTCAAATATACATTTGTGTATAACATGGGGAAAAACATACTTTTTTAACCTAATATTAAACCAGACATTCATAATCTGTCTTTAAGAAATACTAAGAAGCACGAACCTCACCTGTTTAAATGTGTGCTGGCATCCCACCAGAGACAGTACAGCCTGTGGTATGATTATTTACATGAACCCCAAGAGGCCATAACCTTCTGATGTCTGAGGACCTTAATGACCTGACTTTGACTGAATTAAAGAAAGACCAGCTGGAGACTGGGACAAAGATTGCAGGCCTAACAAATATGTCATCTCTGCATCTATCTTAACAGTTTCAAAATGGTGGAGAATATTTTTCTTTCAAAATACATATCAAGAGCAGTGCCAGAAAATGAGAACAACTACCATCCATAGGCCAAAATTTTTTGAGAAATTCCTAGAGGTTGAAAGCAGATGGGATCAGATAAATGGTGTAGAAAATCCATGAAGTATTTGCAGGAGGCCAGCAGAGCAGGCCTGCAGGGAAGAAGGGAGTGGTCAGAGGGAGGACTCGGGCAACTGACAGAGTGATGTATGGACTAACTGCCCTGAACTCTGCTGGGTTTCTAGCCACAGGCTCTCCACCCTCCCCAGAATCAGATGATTAACTGGCTGCAACTGACAAACTGTGGATGTGGGTGCTGGCACAGGGGTGGTCACAGATGGTCAGCATTCCCAGGGAAGACAGAAACATCACAGAGCAAAGTAAGCTACGGCATTCCTAAGTATGGAACTCTTCCTTCTTAAAAGACTAAGAGAGGTCCTTCTAACTAGATTTTACTGTGACTTCTTTTCTAATGTCTTTTATTCAGTCGCTAAGTCATGTCTGACTCTTGGCGACCCCGTGGACTGCAGCATGCGAGGCTTCTCTGTCCTTCACTACCTCTCAGAGTTTGTTCATATACTTTATAAGTCAATTTAGTCTCACGTATTTCTGCTTAGCAAAGGAAGTCTCAGCCTATGAAGTTTGAGAGCCAAGTGAAAAACATAATGCATTCTGACTCTAGAACAGTGAACCGTAGTCTTAATTATTTACTGCAGCCTAATGGAAGATCAGACTTCCGCTAATTCTGCTTTCCTGTCACACCAGGCACAACTTGAACATGTGGAGTCTGGATTCCTGGTACAATTCTTCAGTCAGCCTATGATGCAGTTTTTGTGTGCGTGTGAAGTACTTTCTGCTTGCTTTTAAACTCAGAGGCACCATGTCCCTTAAATGAAGGAGGCATGTAAATTTACAACTTCTAATTTTTTTTTTCATTTTAAGGCAGAATTGAAATGATGCTTTACATTGTTTACTTTGAATCTTTGGTATTTCAATAACTTTGAAGTTTTTGCAAATGGATCATAGGGACTTATTTCTTGCTAATTTTAGGTCATGAAATTTTTTCATATTCTAATAGAAATAGATGGGATCAAAAGAACTAGGGAAAAACATGGTTAGACTCTATTTCTGAATATGTACATGTGTTTCTTCCATCTGACTCTGTCTTATGCTCAGCTCTGTGATGACACTGTTACAGTTATCATTTCTGCCTCCTCACTAACTAGTAAAATCCAGAATCATGAATTTGGCTTTGACTGTATACAGAGCATCATGCTATTGTTAGGGCAAGCTTCAGCTAATGCAGATAAAATCCCAAGTATGTGAGAGGCTTCTGTGGTATTGCTTCAGGTTTAATGAAGCACATGTGGTTGAGCACACTGAGGGTTCTGGGTGGGCTCTGAGAATTCAGATGGGGACTGTAAATTTGAGGTGCTTTCCTCTTTTTTTTTTTTTAACAAATGAGTATTCTTTCAATTAAAAATATTTTGTATAATAAGATTTACATTCACAAGAAAAGCAAGGCCAATGGCAGGTAGACAAAACCACAAGTAAACAAGACTAATAAGGAATTATCAGTTTAGAGTGTTATATTTCTTTGCTGAGATTAAGGCCCATACTGTGAATGTATACTATAGTCACCAGTGAGAATATTTCCATTGGATTGCTTTAACTGTGGGATCAGGTCTGAAGGAGTATCACATATTAGATGACATAAGCAACAACAGCTAACTCCATATAGACTAAGTCTGAAAGCTCAGTAGAACCATAAAGAAAAGCAGAGAAGAAACTCACAGCTTGTGTGGTGGCTTTATAAAATCACAGAGGAAAATATCAATCTTCCTGACTATTTGCTTCACTTACTCTTCAAAATTCTTCATCTCCTGTTATAAAGATTAAGTACATTCCTCCCAGCTCCTCATTTCCCCCTTATTGTTTTCTGACCATTCAAAGAACCCTGTCATCAGCCTGACCTATTTCAAAATACCTGGCTACAAAATTAAATCCATTCCATTCCCATCCCTTCATTAACTGCTATTTCCTCAGGATAGCTGGATCTCATGCAGTCCTTTGAGAAAAGAAATATTAACAAATGAACTGGCTTTAATGTTTTATATACAGAGAAAGCAGCTCTTAGAGTTACATTCCTTCCTAAGGACACTTTTTAGTTCTCTGTGTCTCAAGGTGTATAGAATAAGGTCCCTGTCACTGAGTGGTCAATATTTTAATTTCACATGTGATGTTTGTGTTGTGTATCAATAAGTGGTGGAATTGCTGAAAATATTAGCAGACTAAACTGACTCAGTTTCAGAGAAGGACACCTTTAAAACACTGGCAAAATCATACCTCAGAACAAGTCATAATGGCCCTGGGATGGGTTGAAAAACATGGCACATCCTCCTGGAGGAGAGAAAATTGCTTTCATTTATTTATTCAGACAAAGAAATATGATTAGTTTCTCATAAGGATTTTTGAGCTTCATTGTATACATTTGCTCTGACGTATTTATAGGGTGTGCATGCGTGCTAAGTCGCTTCAGCCGTGCCCAACTCTTTGCAGCCCTATGGACTATAGCCCACCAGGCTCCTCTGTCCAGGGGATTCTCCAGGCAAGAATAATGGAGTGGTTTGCTGTGCCCTCCTCCATGGGATCTTCCCAACGCAGGGGTAGAACCTGCATCTCTCTTGTCTCCTGAACTGGCAGGCAGGTTCTTTACCACTAGTGCCACCTGGGAAGCCCATTTAAAGTGTACTTTATATTAAAAATATAAATTTATATAATCAAATTTTATATTATAAATCAATGCTAGGTGCTAAGAAGAAACAAAGATAACTAGACTTAAGTACAAAAGAAAAAAAAATGGAGTGATACAGGTAGACAGTTCCAGAAAAAATATCTCCTGGCTTCCTAACAGTATTTGATGGGGCATCTGACAACTAGAAGCAATGGTTTCAAAGACCTAGTTCCTTCTGTCCACCTGACTAGCAAATCTGATGATTTAGAGAGACCTCACTCTGCAGTGCATGTTTGTCTTGTGCCCTGAGAATGCTGGGTGTGCTTCCAGCCACAGAATGTCTTCCCATGGTAGCCAGGCCCAGCACTTGCTTTCTTCCAGGGCCTCTCTGACTCACTGGCCCATGGTGGCTCTGAGTTGTTCCAGATCTCCTCTTATCATACATTTTTGAATATAAAATTAGTAAGAGTGGTTTGAAGGAGAGTTAGGAAGGTATTAGGTATCGGACCCTGGTTCCTAACGTAAGAACTAAATTGAATTCTGCTCAACAAACTGTACTCAGTTTCTCTGATTTATCATGAAACATTTCACAGAAAAAAGCCAATTGCTCCAAAAATGACATGAGAGAGAAATGAGAGGGAAAGAGACATGAGGGAAGAGAGAACATTATTGACAGTCATAAAAACATAGCTATTGCCCATGTGTTTAATAACACCAAAGAATTTAAACTTACTCCAGAAGAATGTTATTTTTTGATCAATAACATGACCTATTTGAATAGACTGACCTGATACCCTCTGAGGTCTCCTAGTGTAACTAATTGAGGGAAATTTCATGCATTCCTTCAAACCCAGTTATAAGTGAAGGGAGGAAGGAAGGAGATGGCAAATTAAAGAAGGCTACCGCATAGTAAATGTTGGTACACATTCATACAAACTGTTTGGGGGAATAATTTGCAAGACTGGAATTGCAAAGGCTCAAATATATATGGTCCTAATTATGTAAAAGCCATCTGTACTTTAGTTACTCTACCTTACTATATTTGTTAGACATACTGTTGACCTAGATGCTGGTATACTGTCATGAGTAACTTATAATCTTTATAAATATATTCCTGTTTCCAAAGAAATTACTACCTTTACCAAAACTTATGAGAGAGATACAAGGACAGAGAGAAAATCTGCTTTCCTCACCTCTGGTTTCATAGACCCAAAGATAGTGGGCTTAAGCTTATATGAATAATCATGATTTCAAGGCATTTCCTGCAATTCTCCTGACATTCCTTCTGCCTGATTTTAATACCTATTGCTTACCTGTTTCAAAAACTAGGCAGTGAGTAGGAATGCTAATCCTGAACTCTTTTTTTCCCCCTCTATAATAGATTCAGCATTTTTGAGAAAATAATACCTTTATGTCAGTGACTGAAAAGGCCTTTTGAGACATTTCATTAAATCACAAAACAGCCTGTGACAAAACTACCGGGTACTGTTATTATCTTCAATTTGCAGATGGAAAAGCGAGGGATAGAAAGAGTGTAGTTACCTTCTTAGTAGTACCTGCCGGACGCCTGTTAAGCTGGCCTTGCAGGCTCCAGCCTGTACTCTCTCCATACACCAGGCCTGCTTGCATCTGCCTTTCCACTAAACTACACATCTCCATGTTGGAATCATACTTATTGTTTATATATTGCTGGCCAAGTACTTAGTCACCAAGTGCTTTGTGCATCACAATTTTAGCATGAGTGCTTGGCTCATGTTTCCTCGAGTGACTATTTGTCATCCAGTCTGCTAGTGATGGGTAACTGAATAAAAACTCCTGGAGTAAGTTAAGCCAATCTGATTCTATCTCCATTAGTAATTTGAAACACAAAACAAAAGACACATACATTAAACTTGTGTTGATTCCGAATGAGAGTGCCCCAGGGCAGAAGATACACACTTCTACCGCATAGCACCTGGGGACAACCTGGTTTGTAGCCTTCTTGCAGTTTCATTGTTCAGCATTTCTATTTATAGGGTACAATAATTTCCACCCATTATTTTTCCTTAAGAAGTGTACATATAACCAAGAGAAAGTTATAATTCAATATAGTTTTTGGCTCTCTTTTTAAAACAGCTATTTTATTTATTGACATCTTAAGTAATATTTTTACAAAATCATCTGAACAGATAATTACTAATATCACCAAGTGATATTTACTCTGCCATCACCAACTTTGTCACTTGCATACTTATTCACATAATTTAACTTTCTTCTTCTAAGAATTATGCTATCTTTCATCTAAGGTAACAATTCACTTAAAAGCACTTGTTCTACAAAGTTCATTTTAGCTTAAATCTATTCTTCTATTTATTGATTTATCACCAAAATTAACAAAAAAAAAATAGCTAGACAAATATAGCTACCAAATTTAAGTGGACTTTTGATGAAAGAATTTTAACACTAAAAATACAGCAGTGTTAAAAATTACAAATTCATTTTCTAGATGTTAGAAAAAAATATAGGGCAAATAGTTATATTTTTTTTCAAAATGTTTAGCAACAGCATAAGTTAATGCAAAAGGATAAACAATGAATTCAGTAGTCTTGATTCAGTATCTGAGTCTGTCACTAAGTCCCTTTATTGTCACTTTTCTGGGGTACAAATTCCTATAAAACAATGAGGATGAGAGGTTAAAAAGCCTGGGGACAGGGTGACTGTGAGATCTAGATTAAATTCTTCTGACCATTGCATTCTTAAGAAAGTTTTAAAAGAGAAGGCATATATGAATCTAATCTTTGTATTTAACATAGTGACAGAATATAATGTTGATAAATATCTTATATGTAGCTATTATAATTATTGTAGCTTATTTTCACTATCTTCAAAAGCAGCTATGAAGTTTTGAGAAAAAATCATATAGGCAAATTGAGGAAAAGCATACATACAATTGAAAAAGTGAAAGTGTTAGTCATTCAGTTTTGTCTGACTCTTTGCAACCCAGTGGACTGCAGCCCACCAAGTTTCTCTGTCCATGGGATTCTCCAGGCAAGAATTCTTGAGTGGGGAGCCATTCCTTTCTCCAGGGGATCTTCTTGAACCAGGGACCAACCTGGGGTCTCTCTCATTGCAGGCAGATTCATTAGCATCTGAGCCACAATTGCCAACCATTAAAAGTGATTAATCAAAAAGTTGTAACTGACACTATATACAGGTGTAAAAAAAAGCCCATACAGATATGCATGTATACAAATAAATAGCACATGAGATACATGAGGCATTATGATCATGAATATTTTAAAAGATGTTTTCACATTGTCATTATTTTTCTATTTTATTTGGATTGAGGGAGTAAAATTATTGGATAAGCTAAAATTAATTTTGTTGCAAGCCAGAGATGCAGAGGGTTTGACATAAGCTTTGAAATCAGTCAGATTGAGCTCAAATGCAGGCTCGGCTGCTTACTGATGTCCTCATTCTCAAAATTTCTTCATTTGTAAAAGAGAGATAATAACCATGTCATAGGGCTGCTGTGAGGAGGAAATAAAATAAGTATATAATGGGCACAGCACAATTTAAGCCTTATTCATTATCATTAGTGTTTACATGAAAAATTGTTCTATAGCACCCAGTTTGAGGGTGAGTGAGTTAGATTTTTAGTATATGAGAGGAGGGACAAGTATTCCAGGCAAAGTCAACTAATTATTCATAATATTCAATGTGCCTTTGTGTTAACCATATGATTTTAAGGAAACTAACTCAAAATAGTGCATAGTGTGTTGATCTAAAAGTCAGTGAGAAGAATCTTTCTAAAAACTTTGACTAAAATATAATGAAGTTACATATATTTTCACAGCTATTGCATTGAAGTATGAACTGTCACAAATGGCTTAAGTTGCCTAAGAATATCTGTGATTGTCCTATTTATTAAGCAGCATTATTGTTTTTCACAATAAAATATTCATATGACAAAGAATTGTCATAATTAGTTGAAAAAACATAAAATATTCATTTTATTTTCAATGTCCTTTTGAAAGGAAAAAGAAATGTAAAGGGAAGAACATCATTAATACTTAAATGATGAATATATTATTTTATTAAAGTCAGTTTATATAAAAGAATTTTGATAAATAAAATTTTTTACTTTTAGTAATTATTCAAATATTTCAATAAAATATTATAGCTGTTTTTTTGGTCATTTAGTCTTCATCTATCTTGTTCCTACTTGAGTTCACGTTTGTCAAGCAGGGTGTTACTGCTGCAGTCAAGAAAAAAGAAAATAGAGAAGATTTCTACTTCTCAATGCTTGTGAATATGAGAATGACTTCCTATAACTTCTAGTTTCCAGTATACAGTTACATGGGTCAAGCTATGCACGGATATGTGAACTCACTGTCCCTGTGGGATACATAAGAAGTGATGAAACGTCAACTTGGGCAAATATAAACCAATGCTTCTCTTAAAGATTATTGCTAACATGCCATTCCAGTGAAAACAAAAACTAAGAATTTTATTTTAAGTAATAAGTTACATCTCAAAACTTCAAACCTATTACAACAAAAGTAAAAACTTTACAATTATTACTGTGATGGCTTTTATAGATTTTAAATTCAGATAAAATTGTGTATTTCTAACAGCTAATTAGTAGGTCATTGTTGAATTGCATTGTGTGGATATAGTAAAATACCATGAGTAATATGAAATATTAATGTAGGGAACAAACAATAGAAAATTGCTCTACAGTTTTAAGAACTTTAGAGTCAAGATAAAGTAGTAATGCTGGCAATACCACTTAATTTAAATTATGTGCACATATTTTTATTTTAATACTCTCCATTTATTTGTTGTATAACCTCAAAGAAATTAATTTACCTAAATATAACTTTTCATCTATAAAATGACAGATGATGATGATAGAAAAATATGTATCATGGTTTTATAAAAAGAAGCTAGTGAAATAATTTATGTACATGGTTTAGAATATTGTCTAATGCACAGTAAAAATTAAATAAAAAGTGAATTATTTTTATTAGGAAATCTTAGCAGCTATTTTGTGGTCTACATTTTAATAAACAGACATTATTTAATGACAGGCTTCCCTGGTGGCTCAGTGGTAAAGAATCTGCCAGCCAATGCAGGAAACGCAGTTTAGGTCCTCGGGTTGGGAAGATCCCCTGGAGAAGGAAATGGCAACCCATTCCAGTATTCTTGACTGGAGAATTTCATGGACAGAAGAGCCTGGTGGCTCCACACTCCATGGGGTTGCAAAAGAGGCCAACACGACTTAGCAAATAAACAACAACAAAACAACAGAACAGAAAATACTAAAATAAACCCTTGTAAGTATAGTTAACTGATCTTTGAAAAGGAATTCAAGGCAATACAAGGGAGCAAATATAATCTTTTCAATAAATATTAACATGACCAGTACAACCTGATATCCACATATAAAAATTAATTTAGATACAGACTTAATCCTTCACAAAAATTAACTCAAAATGGATTGAAGATCTAAATCAAAAGCATAAAACTATGAAACTCCTAGAAGATGGCATAGGAGAAACCCTAGATTACCTTGAGTATGGCAATGCCTTTTTTTGAGACAACACCAAAACCATGATAGATGAAAGAAATAATTGATAAGCTGCACTTCATTAAAATTAAAATCTTCTGTTCTGAAAGACAAGGTCAAGAGGTGAGAAGACAAGCCAGAGACTAGGAAAAAATGTTTGCAAAAGACACATTTGTAAAAGAGAGTAATCTGTAATATACATATAATTCAACATTAAGAAAACAGCCTGATTAAAAAGGGGAAGATAAATAATGAACACCTTAGCTAAGAAGATATATAGATAACACATAAACACAGAAAAAGATGCTCCAAGTCATGTCAGTAGAGAAACTAAATTAAAACAACAGTGATGTACTAGATCACACTTATTAGAATGGCCAAAATTCAGAACACTGCCAACATAAGAAGCATGGCAAGGATGAAGAGTTACAGAAAATCTCAATGATTGCTATTCAGAATAGAAAATGGTCCAGTCACTTTGGAAGACTGTTTGAAAGTTTCTTACAAAACTTACTTTGGCACTTATCCAAGCAAATAGAAAATGTGTATCTATACAAAAACCTGCACACGAAAGTTTTTAGGAGATTTATTTGTAATCGTCAAAAGTTAGAAATAACCGAGAAGGCCTTTAGTAGAAGAACACATAAACCATGGCACACTAGATAATGAAATATTATTCAGTGCTGAAAATAACATCCATTAAGCTATGAAGAGACATGGATGAAATTTAAATACTTATTACTAAGTGAAAGAATCCAAAAGGACTATATACTGTATGATGTGGAACTTCCCCTATGGTGCAGTGGTAAAGAATGTGCTGCAGATGGAAGAGATGAGGGTTTGATCTCTTATGGACTTTGAGTGATTGTATTCCTTTAGTTCATCAATTGCTACAAACGCATCACTCTGATAGGGGATGTTGATAATAATACGTTTGGCTATATTTGTGGGGCTTCCCAGTTGGCTCCCTTGGTAAAGAATCTGCCTGCAATGCAGGAGTCACAAGAGACACGGATCCAATCCCAGAGTTGGGAAGATTCCCTGGAGGAAATCATGGCAATCTACTCCAGTATTCTTGCCTGGAGAATTCCATGGACAGAGGAACCTGGTGAGCAACAGTCCATGGGGTTGTAAAGAGTTGAAAACGACTGAAGCTACAGACCATGCACACATGCATACATGTGTGGGGTCAGACACCATATGGGAAATCATACTATCTTCTCACTTTGCTCTGAACCTAAAACTGCTCTAAAAGAACATTATTTTGATAAAATGTTAAAAAAAGCTCATAGTTCAAATGAATGACCAATACTTTTGTTCTATAAACATTGTTTAATAGCAGTGCAAACATATTACATACTGAAATCAGACTGATTATATTTGCAGCTGAAGATGGAGAAGCTCTATACAGTCAGGAAAACAAGACCAGGAGCTGACTATGGCTCAGATCATGAAGTTCTTATTGCAAAATTCAGACTTACACTGAAGAGAGTAGGAAAAACCACTAGACCATTCAGATATGACCTAAATCAAAGCCCTTACGATTACACAGTGGATGTAACAAATAAATTCAAGGGATTAGATCTGATATACAAAGTGCCTGAAGAACTATGGCTGGAGGTTCCTGACATTGTACAGGACACAGTATGAAACAATCCCCAAGAAAAGAAATGCAAAAAGGCAAAATGGTTATCTGAGGAGTCCTTACTAATAGCTGAGAAAAGAAGAGAAGCAAAAGGCAAAGGACAAAGGAAAGATATATCCATCTGAATGCAGAATTCCAAAGAATAGCAAGGAGAGATAAGAAAGCCTTCTTAATGATCAATGAAAAGAAATAGAGGAGAACAATAAAATGAGAAAGACTAGAGATCTCTTCAAGAAAATTAGAGAAACCAAGGGAACGTTTCATACAAAGATGGGAACAATAAAAAGCAGAAACGGTACAGACCTATCAGAAGCAGAAGATATTAAGAAGAGGTGGCAAAAATACACAGAACTATAAAGATCTTAATGACCCAGAAAACCACAATGGTGCAATCACTCACCTAGAATCAGATGTTCTGGAGTGCAAAGTCAAGTGGGCCTTAGGAAGCATCACTACAAACAAAGCTAGTGGAGGTGATAAAATTCCAGCTGAGCTATTTCAAATCCTAAAAGATAATGCTGTGAAAGTGCTGCATTCAATATGTCACAAAATTTGGAAAACTCAGAAGTTACCATAGGACTAGAAAAGGTCAGTTTTCATTCCATTCGTAAAGAAAGACAATGCCAAAGAATGTTCAAACTACCACACAATTGCACACATTTCACAAGCTAGCAAAGTAATGCTCATAATTCTCCAAGATAGACTTCAGCAGTATGTAAACCAAGAACTTCCAGATGTTCGAGTTGGGTTTATAAAAGGCAAAGGAAACAGAGATCAAATTGCCAACATGCATTGGATCATAGAAGAAGCAAGAGAATTCCAGAACAAAAACATCTACTTCTGCTTTACTGACTATGCCAAAGCCTTTTGTGGATCACAACAACTGTGGAAAATTCTTAAAGAGACGGGAATACCAGACCACCTTACCTGCCTCCTGAGAAACCTGTATGCAGGACAAGAAGCAACAGTTAGAACAAGACATGGAACAACAGACTGATTCCAATTTGGGAAAGGAATACAGCAAGGCTGTATATTGTCACCTTGCTTATTTAATTTACATGCTGAGTACATCATCAGAAGTTCTGGGCTGGATGAAGCACAAGCTAGAATCAAGACTGAAGAGAGAAATATCAATAACCTCAGATATGCATATAACACCACGCTTATGGCAGAAGGTGAAGAGGAACTAAAGAGCCACTTGATGAAAGTGAAAGACAAGAAAGAAAATGTTGGCTTAGAGCTCAACATTCAAAACACTAAGATGATGGCATCCGGTCTCATCACTTCATGGCAAATAGATAGGGAAACAATGCAAACAGTGAGAGAATTTGTTTTCTTGGACTCCAAAATTACTGCACATGTTAACTGCAGCCATGAAATTAAAAAACACTTGCTTTTTGGGAAAAAACCTATAATCAACCTAGACAGCATATTAAATAGCAGAGACATTACTTTACCAATGAAAGTCTGAATAGTCAAAACTGTGATTTTTTTCCAGTAGTCATATATGCATGTTAGAGTTGGACCATAAAGAAGGCTGAGCACTGACAAATTGGTGCCTTTGAACTGTGGTGTTGGAGAAGACTCTTGAGAGTACCTTGGACTGCAAGGCGATCAAATCAGTCAATCCTAAAGGAAATCAATCCTGAATATTCATTGAAAGGACTGATACTGAAGATGAAGCTCCAGTACTTTGGCCACATGATGCAAAGAACTGAGTTATTAGAAAAGATCCTGATGTTGGGAAAGATTGAAGGCAGGAGGATAAGGGGACAACAGAGTATGAGATGGTTGGATGACATCACCGACTTAAGGGACATGTATTTGAGCAAGCTCTGGGAAATGTTGATGGACAGGGAAGCCTGGTGTGCTGCAGTCCATAGGGTCTCAAAGAGTCTGACACAACTGAGCGACTGAACAACAACAAACATATTGTATAGAAAACTGCCTACTCAGTGTTTTGGTTTTGCTGTTTTGGCATTGGGGGGATGTTGCTTGTATCAAAATAGTAACCTATAGTTATTTTGCCATCATCTCTTCCATAAGCCTGACATAAATGATGCCATCATATTCAACCCATGCTAGTAGCAAAGGCAGTGGCACCCCACTCCAGTACTCTTGCCTGGAAAATCCCATGGCTGGAGGAGCCTGGTAGACTGCAGTCCATGGGGTCGCTAAGAGTCGGACACGACTGAGCGACTTCACTTTCAATTTTCACTTTTCTGCACTGGAGAAGGAAATGGCAACCCACTCCAGTATTCTTGCCTGGAGAATCCCAGGGAAGGGGGAGCTTGGTGGGCTGCTGTCTGTGGGGTCGAACAGAGTCGGACACGACTGAATCGACTTAGCAGCAGCAGTAGCTGCAGCAGTAGCCAAAGAAGTGACTGTAGAGTGACTGTCAGTTGTACATTCCAGATGTTTTATATCTCCTTGATAATGTTCTAGCCCAAAATAGGCCTTTTACCCTTAATTTGTAAGAACTCTGAGTCTAAAAAGAAAGCAAAATGGACTTTGATTTAGTTTATAACTTAAAAAATGCACATTTAACTCTAAATCAGATATGTAGATACTTTCTCCACATCCTCCTCCACACTCACTCAAGTACACACAGCCATACACAGATTTATTCTGCTGGTTGCAATTTAGTTATTTTCACCGCTTGTGTAATGCAACAAGGATACCTTTGTTTGCTAGCTTGCTTCTTCATTAATTTGAGATTAATGCATTCTAAAACCAACCAAAAAATGTTACCTTAGGATTTGAGATTATTGTAATGTAGTTTGGCATTTAGTGATTCTTATAAATGAAACTGAATTGACACCAAGTTCAAAAGTACCATGAGCATATTTAAATATTTCTCTGATGAACTGTGAACATTCACCAATTAATCCTCTGAATACTTCCAATCAGTTAATTTTCCAGCAATTGAAAAGCAGAGAACTACATAAAGGCATGTTCCCAGTTTGATGTGTGTGTCTGTTTTATCCATTTACTGTAAGAATAAATTGCTCTGTATTGAACTACTTATCCCTTTTATTCATAAGTTTTTCATGTAATCATGTTCTTTTCATTAGAGATTAGAAAGCTAAAACTTAGTATATTGTAATATGAGAAAAGCTTGGTGTTTCATATTTTTCAATTTCAAGTAATACAGACACATGACTTTTGTGCAAAATCTTCAAAAGGCACAACATGAAAAAAACTATAATCAGTCAACTTAGTACATATCATTTTTCATTTAACATTTTTTCATTTTTTGAAATGTACCGATATTAGTACATTTCACTATTTGGTCAAAAGAGTAGATAATGGTAGTCTCATTATATGTAATTATTAAAACTAATGTATTTTAATGTGTTCCTTTGTGGAGAAATTAATCTCATTTAAAATTAAAAGGATAGATTTTGCTTTTCTATATCCTTTGTGCGAGCACATTTCACAGGCTTCCATGGTTACATCTGGGTGCTTAGTACTGAGTATTTTTTTAAGTTTAATTTAGAGTTAAAAATAATAGTTCGATTAGTGACAAAATCTGAAAATAATAGTAAAATATTAATTAATATTGTGGATTAAGCACAAAAAAGAAAATAAACTTAAAGTAAGATTACTTACTTATAAGGATTTTCTCTCACCAACTGTACAGAGCTATGCTGTGTATTGCCATGCTGTGTTGTTTTTTTTTTTTTAGTATTATTTTGAACCAACCACTTCACTTCTTTTTAGTAATAACAAAACTGATTAATATATCTTCCACAATATAAGTAGAGACTATAACAAAGTAAACAATAACAATAAGGCATTAATTTAGCACTGATTTTTTCCAAGTGTTCATTATGTCATTTAAACCTAATTATAAGCCAAAAGTTTGAAGTCAAGTGGGCCTAAGGAAGCATTACTATGAACAAAGATAGTGGAAGTGACAGAATTCCAGTTGAACTATTTAAAGTCCTAAAAGATGATGCTGTTGAAGTGTTGCGTTCAATATGTCACCAAACTTGGAAAACTCAGCAGTGGCAACAGGGCTGGAAAACGTCAGTTTCATTCCAATCTCAAAGAAAAGCAATGCCAAAGAATGTTCAAACAGCCACACAATTGCCTCATTCCACTTGCTAGTAAGGTTTTATTCAAAATCCTTCAAGCTAGGCTTCAGAAGTACATGAATTGAAAACATCCAGATGTTCAAGCTGGGTTTAGAAAAGGCAGAGGAACCAGAGATCAAATTGCCAACATTTATTGGATTATGGAGAAAGCAAGGGAACTCCAGAAAAACATCTATTTTTGCTTCATTGACTATGCTAAAGCCTTTGATTTCATGAACCACAACAGGTTTTGGAAAATTCTTAAAAAGCTGGGAATACTAGACCACCTTACCTGTCTCCTGAGAAACCTATATGCAGGTCAAGAAGCAACAGTTAGAACTGGACATGGAACAATGGACTGTTTCAAAATTGCGATAGAAGTACATCAAGGCTATATATTATCACACTGCTTATTTAACATATGTAAAGTACATCATGCAAAATGCGGGGATGGATGAAGCAGCAACTGGCATCAAGATTGATAGGAAAAATATCAACAACCTCAGATGCTCAGATGATACCACTCTACTGGCAGAAGGTGAAGAGGAACTACAGAGCCTCTTGATGAGTGTGAAAGAGGAGAATGAAAAAGCTGGCTTGAAACTCAGCATTAAAAAAGCTAAGATCATGGCATCCAGTTGGTGCCATCACCTCATGGCAAATAGAAGAGAAAAAATGGGAGCAGAAAATAAAATGTCACTGCTTGGGCTTTAAAACCACTGCAGATTGTGACTACAGGCACAAAATTAAAAGATTCTTGTTGCTTGGAAGGAAAGCTATGATGAACCCAGATAATATATTAAAAATTAGTGATATCACTTGCTGACAAAGATCTATATAGTCAAAGCTGTGGTTTTTCCAGTAGTCATGTACAGATGTGAGAGTTGGATTATAAAGAAGACTGAGCACCAGATAATTGACTTTTTCAATTCTTGATGCTGGAGAAGACACTTGATGGTCCCTTGTACTGTAAGAAGATCAAATCCTTAATGAAATCAACCCTGAATGTTCATTGGAAGGATTGATGCTAAAGCTGAAGCTCCAACATTTTGGCTACTTGATGTGAAGAACCAATTCATTGAAAAAGACCCTAATGCTAGGCAAGATTGAAGGCAAAAGGAGAAGGGGATGAGAGAGAATGACATGGTTAGATGGCATCACTGAATCAATAGACATGAATTTGAGCAAACTTCAGGAGACAGTGGAGGAGAGAGGAGGCTGGTATGCTGCAGTCCACAAGGTCACAAAGAGGTGGTCAGACATGACATTACGACTAAACAACAACAATAACAAGCCAATGAGTTAGGTCTTACTGTTAAATTTATTTTCTAAGTGAGGAAACTGAGGCTTAGAACATTTCTAAATTGATCAAGGCCACACAGCTAAAAGGAGAAGGAACAAGGATTTTAGGTTAAGGTTATCGGGTTATCTGATTTTACAGTCTATCCATTTAACTATTCATTATAGTACTTACCTTTTTACTTTCTAAAAGTTCAGGTTTTCTGGATGATAATTAACTATGAATAGATATTAGAACATTATTTCTTTCAATTATACCTTTTTGTATCAGCATTAGATTTCTTTATTTAGCTTACATACTTACCAAAAAAAAAGTATTAATGTTTTAAATTTAATTAATATAATATTTTATTATAATACACATTACAATGTGGAGTACAATTGAAATGCATACAAGTATTAGTGGGTGTGTATGTGCTCAGTCATGTCTGACTCTTTGCAACCCCATGGATTGTAGCTTGCCAGACTCCTCTGTGCATGGAATTTTCCAAGCAAGATCACTGGAGTGGATTGCCATTTCTCCTCCAGGGCACTTATCTGATCCAAGGATCAAACACACATCTCTTTGTCTCCTGCATTGGGAGATAGATTCTTTACCACTAGAGCCACATGGGAAGCCCTAGATATTTGCACATTATTTCTTACAATTATACTTTTTGTATTAGCATTTCATTTTTATATTTAGCTTTCATATTTACAAAAAATTAAGTATGAAACTAAGTACAATTAATATAATATTTTATTACAACATACATTTTAATGTGGAGTAAAATTGAAATAAATACAAGTATTAGTCATAGGCTGTGCATGAAATCTCTCATTAGTAAATGTTCTAATGTTTCTTTTGTGTTGATTAGATCTCTCTTTCCTCAAACTCTATGGTTTTAAGATCTTACTGAGCATTTGTGAAAGTCTTAAACAATGACTATTTCCCATAGAAGTTTTAAGGCCAGCGGCTTATCTTTACTATTGCTGTGCTGAATTCAGTAAGAATAGTTTTGTTAGTCAAGCAAAAAGTTTTTCTGCCTTTTCTGCAAGTATATTTTCTTTCCTTAGAGGAAAACCAAGTAGATGTGTTAGTATGTTGGCTAGATAGAATCTTAAATCCCTATTGTTTTAGCAATTTTTTAGTTTCCTAGCAACATATCAATTGCTTTAGTATTTAATACTTGGTCATTCTAATCTCTTCCAATTAGATAACTAAATCTTAAATATATATTGATTATTTTATGAAATAATTAGTAGACCCAGAGTTTCTTAGCCTTTGACACTAATAACCTGAAAAGCTGTGTAGTAAAAAGACTTATTTAAAAAAGCAGTTTGTAATAAATTGTATATTTTCTCTTTGTTTCAAAATTTATAAAATGAAAATAATAACTGTTGGTTATCAGGAGTTAAATGTATGTAAAAATACTTTCTGTCCATTGGTCACATTTATAAATATAGGAGAAGGCAATGGCAACCCACTCCAGTACTCTTGCCTGGAAAATCCCATGGATGGAGGAGCCTGGTGGGCTGCAGTCCATGGGGTCAGTAGGTGTCGGACACGACTGAGTGACTTCACTTTCACTTTTCACTTTCATGCATTGGAGAAGGAAATGGCAACCCACTCCAGTGTTCTTGCCTGGAGAATCCCAGGGACGGGGGAGCCTGGTGGGCTGCCATCTATGGGGTCACACAGAGTCAGACACAACTGAAGTGACTTAGCAGCAGCAGCAGATAAGAGAAGTTTGGTTAACTTTTTCTATTATGAGTCAGATAGTAAATATTTTATGCTCTACAGATCAGGTGGTCTTCGTCTCAACCACTCAGTTCTCCTATTTATTATGAAAGGGGTCATAGACAGTATATAAATGAATGTGAGTATGTTCTGATAAAATTTTGTTTTAAATAATAGGCAGCAGGTCCTGAATTATATTTTAAACATCAATTTTAACATTTTAAAATTCAATTAATAGTCTATACTTTGCTGTATAACATAAGCATATAAGGAAACCTACAGAGAGTTCTAGCTATCAGGAGGACAAAAATTCATATACACATGTACAAACCAATACCATTCATAATTATATTTTATTATAAATTAAATGATGTAGATACAGTGATCAAGAGATCAGCATAGACTTAGGTAGTGGAAAAAGTCAGCCAGGATAGAAAATATATTCAGATATTAAGCAAAGTAAAGAATTGGTCTGCAAATAATTTTAAACATTTTTTTTGAACCAATGCTTCCATACATTTACTTTTGTCTACAGCCCAACTAACCTACTACTATTTCCCCAATCTCTGGAATGCTTCTTTGTCCCTTGCCTTTTCTTCTCTGTCCCACACTAGGGCTCATCTCTTTGCCTTGACATTATATCCATTTCTCAATTATTGTGTCAAAATATATATCCTGCAGAAATCACTTTCAGATTCTTTCAAATTACTCCTTACTGCTGAATATCCAGATCATTTTGAACTATTCACATTCTATATAATAATATCACTTAGTGTTTCTCCCCCTTTCCAACTAGTCTTTGAGTTTCTTGAGGATCTTGCTTATTTGTATAGTTTGATGTTGTGTAGCCACCAGACCAAAAACTGAAATGCAGAATAGTGTATCTATTGAATTGAATGCCTTCAGTATTAATTGAAACAAAGGGGTAAGCTCCTATGCCCAGGGAATCAATAAAGGCTTGAAATATAGTGCTACAAAGAGCTGAATAGCCTCTGACTTACAACTGTATCTAATCTTTTAATTGGCTGTATCTAAGCCAATTTTAATGGGCTCAACTGGACCACCATCATGCTGGTAGTATCCAACTTGACAAACATTCTTTCAGCATTTTTGTTTTCATCAGTAATATAAAAGTATTAATTCTGTTGAATACATCCCCTTTTAGCTACTGGCAAGGTTTTCTGAGGGCTTCCCAGGTGGCACAGTGGTAAAGAATCTGCCTGCCAATGCAGGAGATGCAAGAGACACGGATTCTATTCCTGGGTCGAGAAGATGTCCCTAGAGTAGGAAATGGCAACCCACTCCAGTATTCTTGCCTGGAAAATTCCATGAACAGAGAAGTCTGCAGGTTACAGTCTATGGAGTCACAAAGAGTCAGACACTACTGAGTACACACACACACACACACACACACACACAAGGTTTTATGAATCATCTAAATGTGAAAATGCCTTCTACTCTATTGGAGCACTGACTTTTATCTCCACAGGAACCTTTCAACTTATCATCTAACTGCAAATGTTTTATGGATGTGGTAACTATGTCATTCTCTAGTACTTTACCAATTTATGCTTTTGATGTTGGAGAACTTTCAGTTTCAAACAAATGTTTGCAACTGGTATCTATCCTGTCCATATTTCACTGTCATTTCAAAAATCATACCTGTGATTTTTGCATCCATGATCAGTACAGAATACATACATAGTCGACATTAGTGTAGCTCATTAGATTTTTCCTCTTTCCTCATTTCTTGCCTCAGAATAAGATTTCACCCCCTTCCCTATTTGAAGGTGGGTAACACCTTGTAGGGAGTTACCTGGTGGCTCAGAGGTTAAAGCATCTGCCTGCAATGCGGGAGACCTGGGTTCGATCCCTGGGTCGGGAAGATCCCCTAGAGAAGGAAATGGCAACCCACTCCAGTATTCTTACCTGGAGAATCCCATGGAGGGAGGAGCCTGGTGGGCTACAGTCCACGGGGTCGCAAAGAGTCGGATACGACTGAGCAACTTTACTCTTGGAAAAGGCAATGGCAACCCACTCCAGTACTCTTGCCTGGAAAATCCCATGGACAGAGGAGCCAGGTAGGCTACAGTCCATGGGGTCACTAAGAGTTGGACACGACTGAGCGACTTCACTTTCACTTATCACTTTTCACTTTCATGCATTGGAGAAGGAAATGGCAACCCACTCCAGTGTTCTTGCCTGGAGAATCCCAGGGACAGGGGAGCCTGGTGGGAGGCCATCTAGGGGGTCGCACAGAGTCGGATACGACTGAAGTGACTTAGCAGCAGCAGCAGCAGCAACACCTTGTAACTACTTCTAGGTAAAACATTTATGTATCAGGGTGAAATCCTTCAGAGCTACACTTTCGCCCTGGCAAGATCACTGGCAATGTTTGGTGTTTGCTCTTCTGACAGTCGTGATCTCAGAGTGACATAATTAGAAGAATTGTTAATCTATGATCATATAGAATGAGCAACTGTAACTATTTGATGCTTGAGTCACCAAAATTTGAGAATTGACTTTTGCCATAGTGTAACCTAGTCTATCCTGCATGACATAGAAATCAAAACCAGAAAACAGATGCTTTTGAAAAAAACAAACCTGAACACATGCAGTATCTTAAGGACGGATCATCTAAGATAAAGAAACTGAGAAATGGAAATTCATGTAATATAGACCAATACATTTGGCTAATTGGTTACCTGAGATTAGATTGAAATTCAGATTATACAATTAATGATGTAGTGTTCAGAAAAAAACGATTGGACAGTTAGAATGATTATAGTCAATGTTAGATGTTGTTAGGTTTATTTGACAAGATAATTGCAATTAATAAATGGCTTCAGTAAATAATTAGGCCCTTTTCATATATAGAAACAATTTTAAGTAGGAAGTGGCTGTAACTTCTGAACTCTAAGAAGATGAATAATAAAATGAGAAACGTCATAAACAAAAATATCAATTAAAGTATAATTTGCCCAAAGATCACATCAGTTGGAGAATCATTACACTAAAAATCTAATAAGTAATACTCTTCTTAGAAAAATCTCTTTTATTGAGAAAATGATTTAGGAAAAGATTTAGTGATATAACATACCCACTAAAGCTGGTAAACTCGAATTATTTGTAATTAAGTGAAGAGAAAGAAAGGTGTTCCAAGCAGAACTATGATTGTAGTTATTGGCACATGCAACTGATTTCAGTTGTTAAAAATGTTAAGCTAATGAAAGAGCTAGAGTGCCAGAAGAACCACAATCCAGACTAAAAAAGACTGTTACTGTCTGAGACTTAAAATGATTTTTCTCTGGAAAGACATCCATCTAATAATGCTACTCAACCCCCAGGAGAATAGGATTTTCCAATCTGAACTTCAGATGTGGCCAAGAATATAACAAAGGGTAAATCTCTGAAAGAGCTACAAAAAGCTATCAAAAACAAGAGACTAACTGACTCATTCCACAAAGCAGAATCAGGGAATATTCAAAAAACAGTCCTTACTACTAGGGTAGTGATACCTCAAAAAGTTTGCCCACTGGTGATTTCAGAATTGCTATAGATTATTACATGCTGTGCCTCACAACTTCCTTTTATCTAAATATAAGTATTGATTGCAGCTTTCCAGTAGTTTTTGGACCATCACATATTGGGTTGTATATATCTGGATGAAGGTGAGTCATTTCTGATTTAAAGCTAATTTCACATATCACTTGCAAAGACCTACATGCATCACCCAAAGATCCTTATCTTTTAGGTTAATATTGTGATGAGTTAGTACTTAGGAGTTGTTTACTTTGAGAAGCAAGTATACATTATATGCAGAAAGGAGAGCAAATCAGCTATTCGATGAGCAGAAAGATGTAGTAGTTGTAAGTGCTCTTCAGCTCATGTTTCTGGTTCTTCCTCTTTTCAGGTCTTGGTAGGATATACATTTTAACCCACTTCTAAGTGAGTAAAGTCAAGAAACTGGATATAGCTTTTGAGTTGTGAGTGGAGGGCCTTAAGCATAACCTTCTTTGACTCTGGACCAGTGTCACTCTGGACTGTGACCAGTAAAATTTTAGATGGTATCCAAATGTCATAGATGACTATGAGGAGTAGAGTGGTTGAGCAAGCCTCAGTGGAGATAATTGACAGCAAGAAATACAATTCTGCAGTTTTCAAGTCACTGTGATTTTTGGAAGGTGTTTGTTACTATAGAGTAATGCAGACTACTGCAAAGCTGATTGACCTTTCCCAAATCAATAGTATAAGTTGCTTTTTGATACATATGTATATTTTTCCAGAAAGAACTAAAAATAGATTCTATGCATGAAAAAACTATTTTAATGACTTGATATGAAGAAGGAAAATGTATGCTTATATCAAGCTAATACACTACTCTCTGTAACGTAAAATATCAATTTTACAATTGATATTGCAATACATTATCAATTTTACAACTGATATTTTAATACAACATCAATTGTGTTCATGCTTAGTAGCTCAGTTGTGTCCATCTGTTTGTGACCTCATGGACTGTAGTCCACCAGGCTCCACTGTCCATGAGATTTTCCAGGCAAGAATCCTGAGGTGGGTTGCCTTGTCCTTCAGGGGATCTTCCTGAATCAGGGATTGAGCCTGCATGTCCTGCATTGGTAGGCATATTCTTTACCATTGAGCTACCTGTTAAACCCAGGATTTAATCACTGGGTTGGGAAGATCCCCTGGAGGAGAAAATGGCAACCCACTGCAATATTCTTGCCTGGAAAATTCCATGGACAGAGGAACCTGGTAGGCTACAGTCTGTGAGGCTGTAAAAGAGTTGAATATAACATAGTGACTAAACAACAAAATATCAATACCACAAATAAATTTAACTTAAATATACCTATTATTAATGCCTTATATTTTATACCATATCAGTATAGGCCATAAAAAATGGCATACAAAGAACAGAGTTGTCACACTGAATTTAGAAAGGCAGTCAGAGCACTTTAAGGATGAGGCTTATAATTATTTTCACTGTTTGAATTTTTGAAACTAACTCAAATTAGTCTAAAAATTGAACCAGTGTATTTTTAAAAATACATATCTAAAGAATTATTGCTTTTTTTTTTTCCTGTACCAGACTGACAAAGAGCGCTATCTCTGAAAGGCTGTTATTTAACTGATTTCTCTTTGAAAATGAAAAATATGTAAACTGCCCAATATTTCTCCAGTGTTTCAAAAGAACTAAAAGCTCTACTGTTAATAGTGTTGATTGTCAAAAGAAAAATCTTATCAAGATAAATTCTTTAGCATTGAAATTTCCCTAAAGGTCATCAGATCAAGGCCTTCAAATTCAGAGATATTTCACAACAGCTATTTTTGTTCCCAGTTTTTGCTATTGCTTTTCCCACTAATTTACTATAAAGAAGATAATAAAGGTAGAATTTCAAAGGCATTTTACACTTATTCAACTAGATATGCAGCTCCAAAATCAATGTAGCAAGTATCTTAAGGAAAATTGGAGAAAAATAGAGCCACAGATGTTCTGCAAAAAAAAAAATGAAAACAAAACCTTAGCAAATTGATTATTCACATATACAGAGTTGCGGGAACAATGACCCTGACTGAAGGCATTTTGCTTTGTATATACACACTGCTATAAAGCCATCATTAAATTATCCTAAATACATTATTTTTTATCTGTTCTTTTTTTCTCTTTTTCCTTCAGTCCATTTAAGGATACAAAAACATTAAGTTTTCAGTCTCTTAATATTAAAATAAAACACCTCATTTGTCTCAGAAATAACTTTTTTTTTTTTAATCTTCTGGGATGGTTTCTACTGTACATCTAGATTTTAGATGAAGTTCAAGAACACTAATACTTCACTCAACCCAAATTGTGAGTCCAAGTTATGGTGGAGAAACCAGAAACATATAAATGAGATGAGTCAACTGGTGATTAATTTCTCTGCTGATCTGCCACTTTTACTGCCACAATAACTTGTGTCATTAACACTGTAATTAAAAAAAAGAAACCTGTGAGTGCTCCTGGCTCTGGTCTGCATCCATAATTCAATCATATGTGCTGCACCATTCTTGACTGCTCCAGGTTGTCCCCAGGTAAATCCTTATTTTTCTCAGCAGTTTTTGTTCCAGATTCCAATTTACATAGTCTCCTTTATTTTCAAAAGCTGACCTATTGGCACATCATGCTGACCTACTGGCACATTTTAATTGAGGAACATTTTTGTGAAATGACTATATATTCTTTCTTTTTTTCTATTTTCATACTGATTTTTAAAAAAGCTATCTAAAATAAAAATCACATATATTAGATTCTTAAATCTGTTTCTCAGTCTTCTCTTGCCTGTATTTCACTCTTCTTAACGTAAGAACAAAGTTGAGTCCAACAAGTTCACATTTTTGTATTTCGTTCCAACCCTCCCTATTTTGCTACCACTAAGGCTTGGAAGATAAGAACTATTACTGAAGCATAAAAATTTTGAAAATAACTTTATTTCCAGAATTATAGCTGACTATAACCAATGAGCAATTGGTTAACTTTTCTACTAAGTTGCTTGATTATTAAACATTTAAAAATCTTTTCATTTTATCAATGATCAAGATACTGAAATCTTAAGGCCAAAATATAAGTGAACTCACAGAGGTAAGTAAACGATAAAGTCTGTTTTCATCCTGAGGCTATTTGCCCAGTTGTGCTCTTTAGTTTTAACCTCCTTTTGGGAGAAAATACACAGGTGGTAAAACCTGGCCTTGTCCCAATCAAGAACCCCGCAAGGTGATTTATTGTTAGACTAAGAATGAAATTTACAACTCCCACATTCCTGAAGCAGTGGGTAAGAAGTTGGGAATGTGCCTTTCTTGGGTACTTGTGCTAGAAGGGAAAAAAAAAAATAGAAAAACATTTTCCTATGAAATATAACTATAAGCGAGACTTGAAATTAAATTCACAAGATAGATGATTGCAAGGAAAAGATACTGCAATATTTGTCTTAAAATTGTTGTAGGTGGTCAACAATTCTGTTAGTAGGAAATATAAATCACCTTGAGAAGCAGAAAAAACTACTTCACTATCAGGTCTAAAATAATTCTCACTAGTAAAATTCCAGTGAATATGAGCTCTCGACCCATGAAAAGACTGTCAACTCAAAATTTTATAACTAGCAAAAAAAAAATTACAAAACAGCACTTTCAATATAAGGAGAAAAATGAGAGTAACAGAGATTTTTAGACATAAACTCAAGAGTTACCAGGAACAGATTTACTTTTCAACAGGAAGTTCTATGAAGTAGAAGTGTTAGTTGCTCAATTATGTCTGACCTTTTGTGACCTCTTGGATTGTAGCCCACCAGACTCCTCTGTCCATTGGATTTTCCAGGAAAGAATACTGGAGTGGGTTGCCATTTCCTTCTCCAAGGGATCTTCCCAACCCAGGGATTGAACCCTGGTGTCCTGCATTGCAGACAGATTCTTTACTGACTGAGCCACAAGGGAAGACCATGGCAATTCTATGGGATAGACTTTTTAGGCCAATGTAATTTAGTAATTAAGAATAATTATTCTAAATAAATTATGCAAAGTACATTAATTTCAGTGGTTTATTAAAAGTAATGTGTAAATAAAGAAAAAGACAAACATATATATAATATGATTAATTATATAATATAATAATATGTTTAAAGTTTATAAAATAATATAAATAATTAATTAGCAATATAATTTTATAAATTAAAGGGAGGGTGATTAATTTGTGCCAACATTCTTGAAAAATCTGGAAGAAGGATGGAGTTTTATAAACTTTAGAGTTTGATATATTAAGTTATCAGGTTAACTTTTCTAGAAAAATCATTAAAAGAAAGGAGTAAAGGGAGAAAAATGAAATAGAAAAACATTTTTAAAAATTAATCAGTCACCACCCAACCCCCAGAAAAGGCAAGGAAGGGAAAAACAAAATAAAAGGGAGAGTCAAATGATCAATGATATTAAATAGTAATCCAGAATGGGCATTATTTTAGAAACACCAGATTGGCAAAAATATTAAGCTTAAATAATAATGTACTATAGAGGATACAAAGCAATGAGAGCACTTTCTAATGACATATATGTGTGAGTATCAGTTGGGGTAACCATTTTAGAAAACAAGTCAGCATTAATTTATAAAGTGAAATGTGTAAATATGCTTCACAAAAGAAAGTCACACCTAAGTTTAAACTTAGAGAAGCTTAGTTCCTACATGCATGAATCCCCAAACATGTATAAAAATATCCAATCCCACTGGCTGGATGAAAACAACCTGGAAATAACCATCATGAATATAATGGATAAACAAATAATGATATAGTTAATTAAAGAATTCTCAATATCTGTAAAACTGAATCAAAAATGCTACATTCAGCTACATGGATCAACATCAGAATCAACATTGAATGATAAGGGCATAGATTCCACATCTATGAAGTTCCCCAAGCTTCTAAAATTATATAGACTTTTTAGTGATAAACATCTATATCAGTAGATACAGTAAAACTCTAAAAATTAAGTTAAAATGATAAATCCCACATTCAATTAACGGTTAATGCTGAAGTGGAAAAATAGAGATGTATATACAAGGTGACTTTAATGTTAGAGTTGGACATGACTGAGCAACTTCACTTTCACTTTTCTCTTTCATGCATTGGAGAAGGAAGTGGCAACCCACTCCGGTATTTCCTGGAGAATCCCAGGGATGGGGGAACCTGGTGGGCTGCTGTCTATGGGATCGCAAAGAGTCGGACATGACTGAAGTGACTTGGCAGCAGCAGCAACAGCATACTCTTTTTAAAAATGGATTATTATATTTTAAAAATTTTTCCCTACTTTGTTAGTATTTTTGTATGTATTATTGAAGAGAAATGACAAGTAAAATTTCTTGTATAAAGTAGAAGTTAGATATGAAGCTGATAATTTTGAGGAAAAGTTGCCTTTATTAGTATAATTTGGGCTCCAGTTTGTTCTGTAAACATTTTATATTAATTCAATCTTTCAGCCTGTGGTTTGCCAACTTTCCTTTCTTTCCCTTTTTTGTCAATATGTCTTTCATGGATATAATAACCTGTGTATTTTCTGATAGTGACAAATATTCTAACAATCCTAAAAGTATATTGGAATTTTAATTTTTTGAAATATATTGACAAAATAATTATTTTCCTCCCATGTAATGCCAAAGGGCAGTCACATCATAATATTTGTGTGGTTTCATTTGTACATTGATTGGCAATGCTATGTCTTGATTTCATCTATAAAGTTTTGATTTGCTACTGGTTATCAAATTAAAACCCAAGAACTGTTTACTGGCTTTCAGCTTATTTGAAGAAGCATTTTTCTCCCCACACTCTAAATTTTGGGTTGGAGGATCAGGACTCCACATGTCTGAAAAAGTGCTATAAACCTTAAAGTGCTCTCTGTTTCCTGATTTTTCTTTCTTTTTAATGTAAACCATGGCTGTTCAATAAATCCTAAATCTTTCAACTTTTGTCTTGAAAATGAAAGATTTACACTTTATACTGTATCATCCAGTAAGTAGCTGTTTTCATTTATCTTTATTTTTTTCTGACAAGAAAAAAAATTGTAAGAATTTCACAGTAAACCTTTCAGTTTTATACCATTGTTTTTGGCATGTAAAGAATTTGTAGGTAGATTACAGCACATCCAAAACTATACCCGTAGATCAATGTGGAGCAAATACAAATGATTAATATTTGAATGTAAATATTTTTTAAAGCAAGTCACTCCTTTGCATTGTTGGCCTTTAGTCTAAACAGAAATAAAACATTCAAACAGAATGTAATCAATACATTCTCGATATTGGTGTTTGTTGGGAGAGTTATTTCTCGTCATGTCCTGATTATTTTCTGAAGTCTCCAAGAAAGTGTTAAATCTTATTTTCATTTCTTACAAAGGTCTTCTGTACCCATAAGTAGATTTAAATCCATTTGGTGAAGACACTGTGGAAGATATTCAAATATTATGGTACTATGATCAATTAGTCTTCATCAGAAATTAAGGAAGACACTTCTATTCACAATTAAATAGGAGTTTGAAACTGCCAAAATTTCAAGTGCGATTATGTTGCAAAAGAGAAGAAGTTGAGGAAGATCAATAATGAAAGAAAGGAAAAAATAATTAAACAAATGAATACATGTACCCGTATATTTCAAGTAGCACTATTTACAATAGCCAAGATATGTTACTAACCTAAATGTCCATTGACAGATAAATGGATTAAGAAAATCTGGCACATATAAATAATGGGATACTACACAACCATAAAAAGAATGAAATAATATCATTTACAGCAACATGGATAGACCTAGAGAGTATCGTAAGTGCATTAAGTCAGAAAAAGAAAGACAAATACCCATATTATATCATTTACATGGTAAATCTAAAATATGACATGAATGAACATGTTTATATAAACAGAAATAGACTCAGACATAGAGAACAGACTTGTGATTGCCAAAGGAGAGAGGGATGGATGGATCAGGAGTTTGGATTAGCAGATGCAAAATATTTTATATAGAATGGATAAATGACAAGATCCTACCGTGTAGCACAGGGAATTATATTCACTATCTGATAATAAACTATATTTTAAACAATATGAAAAGAATTTCCATGTAACAGATTCACTTTATTATATACTAGAAACTAATACAACATTATAAATCAAATATACTTCAATAAAAATAAATTTAAAGAAATGGGAGAATGTACACTCAAAGAAAAATACTACAACAATATGAACAGGTTTTCAAATAAAAATTCAGAAAGACAAGGAATGGAATTATTTCCTTGAAGCAATAAATCCAGATTATGATATAAAAGAAAAATATGACAGTAAAAGGAACAGTATGATATACTATAAGTAATTCTTAAAAATAAGGTATAGCTTTTGAAATTAAAAATATGAGGCAAATTAGCTGACTAGACATCACTGATGAGACAATTGGTGACCAAAGAGCAAACTGAGGCATTATCCCAGAATGCAACGCAAATATACGTACAGATTAAATCAAGTGATGTCCAATGAGTCAGAGTATCAATAGTTGTAAGAATTTTCAGAAAAAACAGCAAAAATGGTTAGAAGAAAGATAGTTAAGAATTTTCTAGAACTGAAAAAGTGAAATTTCTCATACAAGAAAACTTGGTGAGTACTGCCTAAGTAATTGAAAAGAAGAAAAAAGGGAAAAAGAAAAACACATACTGACACACTGCAGTGAATCTCATAAACATTGAGACAAATAATAAGACTCCTGACATAACATAATGTAAAGACAAATTACCAAGAATGAAATGAGAATGAGTAGTGATTTGTGTGTGGGTGTGGACATAGTCGTATCAGACTCTCTGTGACCCCATAGATGGTAGGCTGCCGGGCTCCTCTGGTCATGCAGTTTTCCAGGCAAGAATACTGGAGTGCGTTGTCATTTCTTCCGCCGGGGATCTTTCCAACCCAGAGATCAAACCTGCATTTCTGGCATCTCCTACATTGGCAGGCAGACTCTTTATGACTAGAGCCACCTAGAAAGCCTGAAAATAAGCAGTATTATGTTTTTATCAGCAATATTTGATAGAGGAAAAATGAGAAAATATTGTCAAAGTGTGACATAAAACGAAGTTAAAATACATTTTAAGTCTAAATGTTAATAATAAGCTGAATTTATTATTAATGCAAAATATATATACATATTAAATATATAATAAATACATACATGATAAATATATAATTTATTTATTATTGATTATTATTAATTTTCAACTGACATAAATGTGTACTGATGAATGCCAGTGAGGTATGAAATTACTCAAAGTCTTTGATTTCTAAGTGAAAGAATAGCAAATCTGTTTAATTTCAATATGTATTAAGTAATGAAAGATTGTATATTAAAAATATAAGCAAACTCTAGGAAAAATAGATATAGAAACTAGAACTTCTAATCAACCATAAAGTATAGGAGAAAAGAAAAAAGAAAACATGATAAATACATACTTTTATGGACAGCTATTGGCATTTCTTCTTTTGCTTATGATTAACTGGGATACCGCAGAGCCGTTTTAATAATATTATTACTGTTTAGAGTGACAGGATCACTGGCTCTTCAGTAATTACCATTTTCTCTGATGTTATGTAAACAGTGTACTCTAAATTGTAAAGGTGATATCAAATCTGATGGGATATAATGATTTTTTATGTAATTTATTTTACTTATGCAAACAACTTTTAATGATGTATAGATATAATTCACATGCTATACAAACATCCATTTAAAGTATACCTTTCGATGATTTTAGTACAGAGTTGTGTATACATCACCATAATCAATTTAGAGCATTTTCTTTACCAGCCCCCAAACATCCCAGCTCTCCCTAGCTCTCTCTCCACAACCCCTCACCTTCCCCAGTCATAGGCAACCACTAACCTACTTTCTGTCTGCAGATTTTTCCTATTCTGGATATGTCACATGTGGAATTACACAATTTGTGGTTCTTTGTGTCTGGATTTTTTCACTAAAAATAATATTTTCAAGGTCCATCCATGTTGTAGCATGTATCAGTACTTTGTTTCTTTCTTGCCAAACAATATTCTGTTATGTAGGCATACCATATTTTATTTACCATTTCATTGGTTAATAGGCACTTTTTTTCCTAACTTTTTGGCTACTCTGAATAATATGACTAGTCATGAGGAAGTTTTTGCCAGAACATATGTTTTCAGTTTCCTTGGGTCTCTGTATCTAGCAGTGAAATTCCTTGGTCAAATAGTTTAACCATGTGAGGAACTGCCAGGATGTTTCTCAACATGGCTGAGCCATTTTACATTCCTACCAGTAGTTTATGAGAGATTCAGTTTCTTCACATCATTGCCCACACATGTGATTATCAATCTTTTCTAACCTTCAGAGTGGCTAGGAAGTGCTATCTTATTGTGGTTTTGATTTGCATTTCCCTGGTGGCTAATGTGAGTTGGACTGTGAAGAAGGCTGAGTGCAGAAGAATTGATGCTTTTGAACTGTGGTGTTGGAGAAGACTCTTGAGAGTCCCTTGGACTGCAAGGAGATCCAACCAGTCCAATTCTGAAGGAGATCAGCCCTGGGATTTCTTTGGAAAGAATGATGCTAAAGCTGAAACTCCAGTACTTTGGCCACCTCATGCGGAGAGTTGACTCATTGGAAAAGACTCTGATGCTGGGAGGGATTGGGGGCAAGAGGGGAAGGGGATGACAGAGGATGAGATGGCTGGATGGCATCACGGACTCGATGGACGTGAGTCTCAGTGAACTCCAGGAGTTGGTGATGGACAGGGAGGCCTGGCGTGCTGCAGTTCATGGGGTTGCAAAAAGTCGGACACGACTGAGCAACTGATCTGATCTGATGGCTAATGACATTGAGCTTCTCTTCACTTGCTTTTTAGCCATTTATTTATCTTCTTTAGAGAAATGTCTATTTAGGTACTTTGTTCATTTTTCATTGAGTTGAGTGCTGTGTGTGCTAAGTTGCTTCAGTCATCTCCAACTCTTTGTGACCCTATGAACTATAGACCACCAGGCTCCTCTATCCATGGGGATTCTCCAGGCAAGAAACTGGAGTGAGTTCCCATGCCCTCCTCCAGGGGATCTTCCTGACCCAAGGATCAAACCCACATCTCTTTTGTTTCCTTCACTGTCAGGCAGGTTCTTTACCACTAGCACCACCTGGGAAGTTCCCTTTATTGAGTTATTCTTTTTCAATGATTGGGTTTTAATATGTCATTTTTGCACATGTTAGATAAAGGCACACACCCTTCACATTATTCTCAAATTCTCAAACCCCAAAAATTAATTTAAAATTGAACCTTAGATAAGCAAGATCCTTACTTTTGTGACAACATGGCAAAATTTCTCCTATAATTTGCATTCTGACTCAAACATTAAAATCAATACATCTTGACTGATTAATCTTTTCCAGAAATGTATAGAAATTGTTACTTTTCTCATTTTTCTAATCAACAACTACCTTTCTTTCCATTTTTCATATATGGCTGTCTCAGAGTTAATTGGGAATACTTTTAGCACATGGTTCTAATAGAGCCAATATTTCACAATAAACATATTTAATTATGGCTACTTCTTCAAAAGCTGAATACTGATCATTTTTTAAAAATAATCTACTCTAATTATACTTCTTTCTCACTTAAATTAAAAAAGGTATGTCTTAACAGAGTACACCATATTATATAAGGTATTATAAATTTACTAACATCTCTTCTTTTAATTCAGACTAGTATTCCTTATTCATTTTGGTTCTCTGTTTATTGGTATTGTCACACCTTAGGACTCTACACTCCCCTACTTTCCTAGTTTATTTTTATCTCTGTCCAGTAACTGTGCAATTTCAATTTTTTTTTCCAACTAAGAGAGATGTTCTTTTTCTAACATATTAAGTATTCTGGTCATCTGTTAATCAGCTCAAGCTTCTGTTTTCATAAATATAACTTTTATCATTCTTCTAGTATCTTAATTGATCCAAATTAAACTGAGATGTGTACTCTGCATTTCCAATGAAATGCACTCAAGTCCTTCCAGAGAATCAGGCCAGGCCTCCCCTATAAAGTGTAATTCTTCTTTTGTACAATAAGCTCCTCTTGGAATCATTTTGAATGCATAGGTCTCACAAATTTAACTCCACAGAAGCTAACCTTTTAAGTAGTATCAATACCACTATTATCTTAAATGTGGTTCTGAAAGTAATTTTAGTTTCTAAGTAAATTAAAACAGAAATATATACATTTTTTTACTTTCATAATATAACCAAACTGTAAGTGTATTAAGCATCTATCTTGTACTTTGAATTGTGCCTAAATGCCACAAGACACATAAGTTTTGAAAAACTTCAGCTCAAAAGCCAGTGGTGTGGGGGGAAAAAAACACAGAGCATTTAGAAACTTTTATCTCATCTCTAAGAATATTTAAGATATCTATATTCTAAGCCATCATAGTACCTGTATTCTTAATTTCAGGTTTAAATTATGGCTTATAATTTTATATATTTTAAATATTTATGTATTTCTAAATTTTTGAACATATATATATATGAATGTTTTCATGTATCATGCTTTTTTATATATCCTATTATGTAATATGCATGTACAATTCATATATTCAATAGAATGTTATTTGCAAAAGTCATGTTTGACTTGCTGTTATTATGTATCAGGAATTAAATTATAATAAATAGATCTTAAAATATATATAATGAATCAACAATTGGAGAAAGGAATCAATGGAAGCTTGAATAATCTTAGCATTTTTTGAAGAGGTAATTAAGCTAGGAGGAACTGAGAAAGATGTTGAAATGTAAAGAGTAAAAAAAAAAAGTGTAAATGAAAGGAATTCTAGTGTGAGAGACAAATTAAGTAAATGAAAACAGGAAATTGTATGGTACTCTCATTTGATAAAAAGGGACATTGACAAGAATAGTGTATAATGGTCGTGTGTAGGCAATTAAATTAGGTATATTGTATGAAACAAAATTATAAACGGTTTTAAAATTAGATAGTTTAGACCCCTGCAATAGAACAAGGGAGTCATTGAAGATTTTTACCCTGGGAGTGACACAAAGGAAGCAATAGTTAAAAGAAATATTACTTGCCACATTTCTGGTAGTTTTCTGTCCTGAAGCTATGTGCAGAGTGAATTGGAAGATATTTGAGTCTGGGAGATAATTCAAAGCTAAATGTTTTCCTCAGATCTAAAAGTTTCACTTAGCCTAGATTTTTTGGGGAAAAAAAAAGTCATATGTAACACCCAAAACTATTCATTATTCCACACTTGTCCTTACTTATCTTTTTCAGTTTTATTTTTTCTAAGAGATAAAATAATACACATCTTTTTTTGAATTGGCAATGTATAAATAAATGAAAGCTATAAATATATGGAATGAGAATCAATTATAATTGCTCACTTAGAAAAGAGCTACCATATTCAAACATGAGACCATGAAACCCTGGATAACATTGGTGACACAGGGACTGTACAAGCATATATGAGAGATATTTCAGAAAACACATATCATGAATATTTAGGAAGAAAAAGAATATGCATTACATATAATCAGAGGATGAGTTAAAGATAATTTTGTTTGTGTTACCTCCTGGGAATTTAACTGCTATATGGAAAGAGAAAACAAAACTAAGATGAACAGATGAAGCAATTGGGTTTTAGGATTTCATGTGACCACAAAATATTCAAAAGAACATATCCAGGAAACAATTTCAAGCAGAGAAGAATTTCAATGAGAAACTTGGGAGCCAGCAGCATAATGAAAAAGGTGATGTGTGTAAAGCTACTAAAATAGATCGGATTTATAAAAGAGAAGGGGCATATAGCAGAAAGAGCAGAGGGGTGGGATTTATTACTACATAATTTCATATAATGACCATGATGACTGGGTTGGAGTAAGAGGTATTTATTTTCTTTTACAAACAAGGAAATTAGAGAGTGTTAATGTATCTCCAAGGTAACACAGGTAATAACAGTGGCACAATGAGGATACAACAAAAAAAAAATCCCCACTGCCCCATCCCCCATACTACAGGTGGCACCATAAACTCCAGTAGACTTTCTGTGGAGAATGGGGCAGTGTGTATCAAAATTCTTATAAATGCTCATGTATTTTGAAACAGTAATAACATTCTTGTTGATTTTCCCAAGGAATTGAACACACAAACATGAACACACACACATACACACACATTTATTTGTATCAACATTCACTGTAGTCGTATTATTAAGAGTAAATATTAAAAGCAGTATCTGTATCTAACAGCAAGACATTATTTACACATGTTATCTCATCTATATAATACAGTACTATGCAACCTTTATAATTATGTTCTTAATGTACATGAGAGAGTGGAAATGCCAGAAATATATACAATGAGAAAAGCAGTATAAACAGGAAATAAACTATTTATTAAACTGCTATTTCAGGAAAAATAAAGTTTACAGTATGTTTTTAATTTTAAAAGAAAATTACTTTATTATATTCCATGAAGAACATTTTTATTAAAGTTTAGATTACTTCATTAAGTAAATGAATATTAAGAAGAAAATTACACTACATTATAGATGTTACCATAGGATTAATAACCAGAAATGTTTAAATAATTACTCTTTTCTGCAAGTGTGTTCAGTGTTCAAATTCATTAATTTCATTATCAATCTGTGGAATAAGCCATCTAGAAGGTATAAATGAAGAACTTAGCTCTGAAAGATGAAGTCCCTTGCCCTCAATCACATAAGGATTTCATAGTAGTTTTGCTAGGTCAAGAATCATCATTCTTTAAATCCTAGGTATTGAGAACCTGTTATATTTAAATAATATTTTAATTTTGTATAAATAGTAATATCTTTATTTTATGTAAGTAGTTCTTATTCTATCAAATAGAAATATTACATGTAATATCCCTAATTTCATCCTAAATTTCACAAATAACAATAAGGTATCTTTACTGGGCTTCCCTGGTGATCCAGTGGTAAAGAATCCACCTGAAGATGCAGGAGACGAGAGTTCAGTCCCTGGATTGAGAATATCCCCTGGTGAAGGAAATGGCAACCCACTCCAGTAGTCTTGCCTGGATAATCCCATGGAGAGAGAGACTAGTGGGCTACAGTCCATGGGATCGAAAAGAGGCAGATATGACTTAGCAACTAAACAACAACTCTATATCTACTATTATATAAAATGTCTCCCATAAGCATCATGATAAAATTAAGTCTAAGCTTTATTCAAATTCTTAAGTTTTTATAATTGTCTGAATTACCTGAGATTTCACAGTGAGGGGGTTTATTTTCTATACCATGTTCAGGGCCTTGAATTCTTTAGTTTCTTTAAAATGCAAAACATATCTTCAAAGCAGGTGATCAATTCTAGGATTTTGTTTGCATTTCCTCTGGTGAAATAGAGTTTCACTTTATTCCATTAATTGAGTTATATATTCTTAAAAGTAAAATATCTGTGTTGAGAGTCATCCAGAGACTTCTGATGGATATTCAGTATAAGAATTACACTTTTGCTAGACACAGCCTTCTAGCCATAATTTTTCTGGGATCTACTATAAAGTGAAAGTTACTCAGTTGTGTCTGATTCTTTGCTACCTCATGGACAGTATGATCCATGGAATTATCCAGGACAGAATACTGGAGGGGGTAGCCTTTCCCTTCTCCAGGGGATCTTCCCAACCCTGGGATCAAACCCAGGCCTCCTACATTGCAGGTGGATTCTTTTCCAGCTGAGCCACAAGGGAAGCCCAAGAATCCTGGAGTGGGTAGCCTATCCCTTCTCCAGTGGATCTTCCTGACCCAGGAATCTAACCAGGGTCGCCTACGTTACAGGCGGATTCTTTACCAACTGAGCTATCAGTGAAGACCCGCTTATAAAAGACTTAAAAATACCTGCAAGCTTTAGTTGCATTGCCTGGTATGTGACCATCTTCTCCAAGTTTATACTTCTTGCAATACTGCACCATGCTGTGACTTTTGGAAAACATTTAAAATAACGTTGGGTTTTACTAATTTAAATTAAAAAGTATATGTGGTGATAGCAATGCAAACAATCCAAGGCAGCTAATCACTGAGTACATAGATATGGGCTTCATATGACTGATTTTGCCCATGCCATGTCATAACTATTAATAGGACATCATCAGTTACTTTCAGATTAACAAGTGATGAAATTATTTTAACCTGACTATACTAAGAGTTCTGATTCTATAAATATATTAGTAATAGAAGGTGCTTTGTGATCTAGCATATCTAATACTTTATTTAATGCTATATTTATTGCAAACTGTTGATTATATATATTATGTTATGTTTAGAGATGCTGTGATGAGTAACGTGGTCCCCTTCCTTCCAATCAGTCAGTTCTTCTTCCATGTTGATTTTCCTTCTCCTGTGGTTGAAAGATTTGCTGATGGCTTACACTGGTGGGTGTATCTTTCCTTTTCTCCTTCACATTTAGCTTCTCTTCTTTTCTCAGCTATTTGTAACTCCTCCTCAGACAACCATTTTGCCTTTTTGCATTTATTTTTCTTTTAACCTGCCTCCTGAGAAATCAGTTTGCAGGTCAAGAAGCAACAGTGAGAACCGGACATGGAACAAAAGGCTGGTTCCAAATTGGGAAAGGAGTGGTCAAGGCTGTATATTGTCACTCTGCTTACTTAACTTATATGCAGAGTAAATCATGAGAAAGGCTGGGCTGGATGAATTACAAGCTGAAATCAAGATTGCCTGGAGAAATATCAATAACCGCAGATATGCAGATGACACCACCCTTATGGCAGAAAGGAAGAACTAAAGAGCTTGATGAAAGTGAAAGAGGAGAGTGAAAAAGCTGGCTTAAAACTCAACATTCAGAAAACCAAGATCATGGCATCTGGTCCCATCACTTCATGGCAAATAGTTGGGGAAATAATGGAAACAGTGAGACACTTTATTTTGGGGGGCTCCAAAATCACTGCAGATGGTGCAGTGCAGATGGTACAGCCAAGAAATTAAAAGACACTTGCTCCTTGGAAGAAAAGTTATGACCAACCTAGGCAGCACATTAAAAAGCAGAGACATGAGGTGGATGAAACTGGAGCCTATTATACAGAGTGAAGTAAGCCAGAAAGAAAAACACCAATACAGTATACAAACACATATATATGGAATTTAGAAAGATGATAACAATAACCTTGTGTACGAGACAGCAAAAGAGACACTGATGTATAGAACAGTCTTATGGACTCTGTGGGAGAGGGAGAGGGTGGGAAGATTTGGGAGAATGGCATTGAAACATGTATAATATCATCTATGAAACGAGTCGCCAGTCCAGGTTCGATGCACAATACTGGATGCTTGGGGCTGGTGCACTGGGATGACCCAGAGGGATGGTATGGGGAGGGAGGAGGGAGGAGGGTTCAGGATGGGGAACACACGTATACCTGTGGTGGATTCATTTAGATATTTGGCAAAACTAACACAATATTGTAAAGTTTAAAAATAAAATTAAAAATAAATAAATAAATAAAAAGCAGAGACATTACTTTACCTACAAATGTCTATATAGTCAAAACTGTGGTTTTTAAAGTAGTCATGTATGGATGTTAGAGTTGGACTATAAAGAAATCTGAGTGCAGAAGAATTGATGCTTTTGAATTGTGGTGTTGGAGAAGACTCTTGAGAGTCCCTTGTAGTGCAAGGAGATCAAACCAGTGAATCCTAAAGGAAATCAGTCCTAAGTATTCATTGGAAGGACTGATGCTGAAGCTGAAGCTCCAATACCTGATTCGAAGAACTAACTCATTGGAAAAGACCATTATACTGGGGAAGATCAAACGTGTGAGGAGAAGGGGATGACAGAGGATGAGATGGTTGGATGGCGTCATCGACTCGATGGACATGAGTTTGAGCAAGCTCCAGGAATTGGTGGTGGACAGGGAAGCCTGGTGTGCTGCGATCCATGGGGTCGCAAAGATCCAGCCACTTCTGAGCAACTGAACTGAAATGAACTACACTGGTGGGGAAAGAACAAGCTATACAAACAGGAGCATCTCCTGTCAGTAAGGCCAGTTTCAACAGATGTACTTCAATGCCAGCCATTTACCAATCTAGCAGTGTATTCTTGAGCTCTGAAGCTGCTCCTGGTGCCAGAGGACACTGGGCAGCTCTCATGTTGTCTCCATTCTGGTATGAACACACACGACCTCTCTTGTTATGGGACCCTCTCACTGATCTTTACCTTCTACCTGGGAAGCAGTCTCCCTCTGCCACAAAGCATGTGCCTGGGCACAAGTACATATCTTTTTGCATATCAAGGGTGGAAAATGTATCCAATACATACACACATATTATCCACCTCAGTCGCTATTAGCAGGACCACTGTAAGCCTATTCACCCACTTTGTAAACACTGTATATTGACATTGTCCATGATAGTTCTTCCTCCATCCCTTGTATCCAATCCATCAGCAAGTTTATTCCAAAGTTCATCTTAAATTAGACCATTTTTCACATTCTCTGTTGCTACTCTTCCCTAGTGGCTCAGTTGGTAAAGAATCTGCCTGCATGAATGAGAGCTGGGTTTGATCCCTTGTTCAGGAAGATCCCCTGGAGAAGGAAACGGCAACCCACTCCAGTACTCATGCCTGGGGAATTCCATGGACAGAGGAGCCGGGCAGGCTACAGTCCATGGGATCGTGAAGGGTCAGACACGACTGTGTAACTAACTTTCACTTTTTTTTCCCCTGTTGCTACAGGTGAAATCAGCACTATTTCTTTTCTGAACTATTAGAATAGTAGAATAGGCTTCTAATATTTTTATGTTACTATTGCCTCTGATTCTCTCTCTTCAAATAGCATGGTCTTTTAAAATATAAATCATATCCTAAAATTCCTTTTCTTAAAATCCTCCAGTGATCCTCATCACATATCCAGACATATTATCCTGGTTTATGTCCAAACATAATACACTGTTTTTTAAAGGTTTCCTTGGTCCTGTTCCTTATCATGTCTCTAACCTCAATTCTTATTGACTTCATTTTTTATCTTTATTTTGTCAACCTAGATTTTTCCCTGATCTTTGAGTTGGAAGATTTCCCCCTTGACCTTCACAAGACTGCTTACTAGGGCTACTTCCTGTTAGGAATATCTCCCTTAACTGCCATTTATTGAGACTTTTTCTTACCTACCCAGGCTATAATTGATTCCTTGTCAATTACCATAATATTACCATAGCATTTACTGTTATGTAGCATTTTGATATATTTATATGTACTTATGCATTTATTGTCTATTGCTTCTAATTAGAACATGAACTGTTTCATGAGGACCTTGTCTGCCTTCTTCACCTTTGTGTTTCTAGTAATAAGTTTATACCCCTGAACTGGTTTGGCAGTGACCTCTGTGATATTTGGGGCCTCGAGAAAACAGGACACTAAGGGAAAGAGAGAAGGAAGGAAAGCGGGGACGGGAAAAAGAAGAAAAGAAGGGAACAGGAAAGGAGAGGGGAGGAAAGGAAGAAAATAAATTGGGCAGAAGCATCTTAGCTGTAGTGCAAGTCTAAGGAACATTCAGCAAGGCCACTGGGGAGTGTTTGCACCAAAGTTGCCCATGAGAAGGGTGATGATCCCCAGAAATTGGCTTGCCTTCACATCCGTGCCTTGCTTAATTATCAGCTGAGAACAGCCAGAGGGAAGCACAGCCTTGATGCCAATCACGTGATGAAATTAAGAGCCCACTTCCTGGGCTGCATAGTGACTTTTCTCCCTGCAGTTGTAAACTTTAAAAGTTAATTCTCTTGGCCACTACAAAAGATAAAACTTAAAAGTTTTATTCTCTCATTATAGATGGTTCCACATAATATGAGTGTATGTGTAGGAGGTGTTCGAAGGGGATGTATACTCACCTATACATGCATACACACACACACACATACACACAGACCACTTAAAATTCCTCGAATACAATGAAATTAAGAGAAGGAAATGATCACAAACATGTTAAAATTGTTCTTTTCAAGTGGTGGAATAATAATTTTTATTTTCTACTTTCTTCTCTTACATATTATACATTTCCTTAAAAAACTAAAGCCTATTATGAACAAAGGGCCTCCCTAGTGTCTCAGATAGACTCTGCCTACAATGTGGGAGACCAGGGTTTGATCCCTGTGTCAGGAAGATCCCCTGGAGAAGGGAATGGCTGCCCACTCCATTATTCTTGCCTGGAGAATTCTATGGACAGAGTAGCCTCATGGGCTACAGTCCATGGAATTGCAGAGTTGGACACAACTGAGACTAACATAGCCATATTATGAACAGGAAAAAGTGAATTTAAAAGAATAGGGAATAATGTGACAAAGAAATGAATAAAGTGTTTTTTTTTTCTCCCCCTTTAGGTCCATATCATAAAATCCCAGAAATTTGAGGTTGCAGAGGTCCTAAAAGATTGTATCTTACATTCAGAGAATATGGAACTATATTATTTTAAGTATTGAAAATAGGAAGTTCAGTTGAATTTTGTCCATGGAACTATCCTTAATGTAATTTCAAATACAAAATGTAAGTAAATTAAAATACTGAGTTCTCCCCTTCATGAAAGGTGATTAGAATCTGGATACAAGCATGAATGTTAATGACAAAAAAATTAATAGTTAATGTTCTTACCTGGTTCTTTGAAAGCATTGCCTTCACTGTATTAAATTATAACTTTTCATAATTACAATTGCCAAATTAAGTGAATAAAGTATACTGTATTCACTTGTAAGGGCTTTCAAAACAAAATATCACAGATTGTGTTGATAAAACATCTGAAATTTATTTTCTCGTAGTTTGGGAGCCAGAGCTCTGAGGCAAGGTTGCCAGGGTTGGTTTCTTCTGGGGTCTCTCTCCTCGGCTTGTTGGCGGCCATCTTCTCCCTGTGTTTGTACATGTCTTCCTTCTGTACCTATCGATGTCCAAATTTCCTCTTTTTATAACAACACCAGTTATACTGGCCTATCCTAATAACATCATTGTAACTTAATTATCTTTTTATAGCATCTATCTTCAAAAATGGGCTTCCCAGGTGGCACTGCTGCTGCTGCTGCTAAGTCGCTTCAGTCGTGTCCGACTCTGTGCGACTCCATAGACGGCAGCCCACCAGACTCCTCCGTCCCTGGGATTCTCCAGGCAAGAACACTGGAGTGGGTTGCCATTTTCTTCTCCAATGCATGAAAGTGAAAAGTGAAAGTGAAGTCACTCAGTTGTGTCCGACCCTTAACGACCCCATGGACTGCAGCCTTCCAGGCTCCTCCGTCCATGGGATTTTCCAGGCAAGAGTACCCTAGGTGGCACAGTGGTATAGAATCTGCTTGCCAATGCAGGAGAAACTAGAGACATGGGTTCGATTCCTGGGTCAGGAAGATCCCTTGGAGAAGGGAATGGTAACCCACTCAAGTATTTTTGCCTGGAGAACCCCATGGACAGAGGAGCCTGGTGGGCTACGGTCCATGGGGTTGATCAAGTCCCACATGACTAAGCGACTGAGCACACATGCACATCACCAAATACAGTCACATTAAGATGCAGAGGGGGATAGAACTGCAGTGCATGAATTTGGAGGGAACACAATTTAGCTTGTGACATATACTAAACAAATATCTACTGTTTTTGTGAAATTCAAATTTAGCTGTGTGTCTTTTACTGTATGTGACTACTCTATAGGAATCCTGAAATTGTCATCTAATCTACAATGTCATGTATTTTCATTTATTTTCTGTATCTTAGCCTCTATTTTTGGTGGTAGTTATAAAAGCCCTAGAAAAAAATTTATTTGAAATAGATATTTTTTCATATTGCTAACAAGGAAATTCCTTTGATTTAAAAATGAATGCCTATTAATTTGAAAGCAAATACTTGAGCCTGTATCTTTTCCTTATTAAAGGTTAATCACATGTAAACTAAGTAAAATAATGCCATACTTAATTCACCTTGTGTGGGCACTTCCATTGATTAAAACAAGAGAATCTCTTGGAATACTTTAATATCTAATCACCAAAGACCCCAGTTTAATGATACTAGTATCACCTACTTTAATTATCTCAGTTTGTAAAATCTGAAATCTTTGACATTATAGTTAAGTAATCACCCAACAGAAAATTTCTGCTAAAAATTCTTTTTTATCTTTAGTAAATTAGTCTCTCTGAATTTTCTTTACAATTCTTGTTTTTTTCCATAATCTCATGTAAGGGTCACTTGGACTTAGGTATAACATCTAATTTCATATGCTAGAAGTATTAACTTTATCTGAGCTGCACATACTAAGAATATATATATATTTTTACCCAGATCCATTCTCTTAAAGGGGCTTCCCTTATGACTCAGTGGTAGAGAATCTGCCCGCCAATGCAAGAGATGCAGGTTCAATCCCTGGGTCAGAAAACCCCCTGGAGAAGGAAATGGCAACCCACTCCAGTACTCCTGCCGCAAAAATTCCATAGACAGAGGAGCCTGGCAGGCTATAGTCCAAGGGATCTCAAAGAGCCAGACATGACTTACTGACTAAACAACAACATTTTCTTAAAAATAAGATTTCTCAGTTATAACTTATTTTATATTTTTTAAAGACTCATGTATTACAAATGATGTTGATATTGACATTAATACACTAGAATTTTGCACTTTCCTAGGAGCTAACATCACTATATTTTTTTCCATTCCATATTATATTATTAATTGAAACTGTTTACAGGCAATGCAATGCCAGTTATAACAAATGGAATCAAAATGTTTTTAAAAAAATGAAAAAATAATTGCATGTGAAAAATGATTTATGAAATCTAAATTTTAGCAGCAGTAAAAAGAACATGAACATTGGAATGAGATAGTTCAAAATTCTTTCAACCTTGATGCTTAGTGTTAGAAATAAGACAAGAGGGCCAAAATGGAATGGCTTGTGCCAAGCACAGGTGACCAAACCAAGACTTAACTACAGTTTTGACTCTTTCAAAAATAGAATCTTAAACCAGTCAATCAACTGTCTGATTAGCCTTAGTTAATTAATCTGCCTGATAGACTCCTGCCATCTCCTAAGGGAAACTAATTTTGTAATAATCAACCCCCCCTCTCCCTTTTTTTTTTTTTGCCTCATATCTTATTCCTGTTCCCTTCTACCCATAAAAGTTTTTTTCATTTTGGAGGAGCTCCACAGACCTCCTTTCTATCTACTAGATTGTATGTTACTTCATTTGAATCAATTTTACTCAAAGAAATTCTTGAAAATTTGATATGCTTTGATTTCATCTCTTAATCATAGCAACCTTGACTACTAGATTTAGGTCCTTTGCTTTTTAAATGGAAATAACTCTTTCCATTGTAAGTTTGATCTAAGAACAAAATGAGTATTAAGTATCCGAAGGCTCTTATGGCTGTACTAACACTCCCTATGGGGAAGAAAATTCATCAGTGCCAAACTGATAGAATTTGAGTCTAAGATTTTAATTTAATATGAAGATAATTATGTTTAGTAATAGCTCAGGAACTGATGCTACAGGATTTGGTAAGATATGATTCAATGCTGTGGTAATTTTGGCTAGCTCCTTTAAACCAAATTAAAACTCCTTAGGATTTTAGTGTTTCAATTTTTTTCTAAATGTGTCAATCATTCATTTTCCAGAGGAGTGCCATATAATGTCATATTTGAATAAGGTGAATAAGAATTTGACATTAAGAAAATTTGAATTAAATAAAATTTTTCTTATAAAGGGCTTCCCCATTGGTTCAGCAGGTAAAGAATCCACCTGCAATGCAGAAGACACAGGATATGATGGTTTGATCCCTGAGTTGGGAAGATCCCCTGGAGAAGGAAATGGCAACCTACTCCAGGATTCTTATCTAAAAATTCCTAAGGATAGAGGAGCCTGGTGGGCTACAGTCAAAAGGATTGCAGAGTCAGACACGATTAAGTGCAAATGGACTTCTTTAAAAAAAAAAAAAAAACACATAGAACTAGAGAAGTATAATTGTAATGAAAGAAAACACAATAATGTGTTCCTACACATCTCAAAATGTATGTCACAGTACATTTTTCTTAATAATTCATATTAAGCATTGATGGAGCTCTTATGTATCAGATACTTAATAGGTGCTTAAGGTGGTTTTCTTATTTAACCATCACAAAATCCAGGTATTAATTGTTATTTTCTTTAATTATTTTTGGTAAATAGGTTTCTCCTGAATAACTTTCTCAAAGACAAATTGAAGGGAATCAAGTATTTGACTATATTTTTTCAATTAATGACATTAAATAGTCTGTCAAACTAATAAGAATAGATATTATTTGACATAAACAACAGTATTTTTTGAACCAGTAAAAAATTTAGTCCCCTTTCCAAATCTTTGGCAACTTGAAGGAAAACAGTTGTATAAGTTGCACCTAGGATTCATTTGCTGCTGATTCATTGGCAAGAGGCAAATGTAAGTTAGGTTTAAAGAGTGAACACCCATGGTCAGTCTGGAGCAGCACAACTCTAGAATGTATTGAAGCTACACAAAGTTCTGTAGAGTTAAATCTACTTTACAGATTCTTTGTGTTATAAGTCCATCTTCAAAGTCTGCCAAATATTTCCACTGAAGCTCTTTAAGTGTGTGTGTGTCTGGGAGTGGGGGCGGGGCAGGGGTTGTAAGTTGTTCTCATTCGTGTATCTTAGAAAATACCAAGTTACCATTTATATTATTCTCCTACGGCTGCGATGATAGGATACCATACCACTATTGGGGTGGCTTAAAGAATATAAATTTATACGGCAGTCTGAAGGCTGGAAGTCCAAGACCAAGGGGCCAGCAGAGTTGGTTTCTGGTGAGATTCTTCCTTGCTTGCAGATGGCTGCCTTCTCACTGTGGTCTCACATGGTCATTCCTCTGTGCACAGGAAGAAAGAGTTGTCTCCCGTCTCTTTTTCTTAAAGACAATTGTCCTATCATGTTAGAAGTTCAACTTTATGACCTCATTTAACCTTTATTACTTCATTAAAGTCTCTACATATAATCCCATGGGAGACTAGAGTTTCAATACAGGACTTTTTGGGGGGAGGGAGGAGGAATGACACATTTCAGTCCATTACAGCATTAAATTGGAATCTCCCATTTACATGTAGCATTTAATCATTCATGTTATTTTCATCTTTAGAAAAAGGAGAATAAAGCTCCCTTTGGAAATAACTGGCTCACTAACAAGAGTTGATGACTTAAGTATGGATGAGGGCACAAGGAAGAGCAACAGGATTTTGGTATACATGGGAAAGTTCTTGAATAAAAATACATGCCAAACTGGAAAGATGAAAAGCATTCTTGGCTTTTGATACAGCATAAAAGTGAAAGTGAAGTCGCTCAGTCGTGTCCTACTCCTAGCGACCCCATGGACTGCAGCCTACTAGGCTCCTCCGTCCATGGGATTTTCCAGGCAAATTAGATGTTATCTATTGCAAAAAAAAGAGCCACTTTTGGAATGTCAAAATATGCAAAGAACATCCAAGTTAATGTATTCTGCTGACAAGAAAATAAACTTATGTTCCCTTTAACTGTTCAATGACAACGGTAACTAATCCTTCATTCGGTAGCTTATTATGCATTGTCATGAAATAGATAATACAATTTCCACAAACCTCTTCTGATTTCATGTCAAACAAATTCTATCAAAGCCATTTAATAAATAAATAGAAAAACAAAACTTGAAACTACAATTTGTGTAATTGATTGCTTTGAGCCATCTATTACTCTTTTCACGAAACAGATGTACTTTTCTACTCAACTGAGAGAACTTTTTCCAAATTGAGGCTTAGATAAACTGCACATTAAGAAAAAAATTAAGACAGCATACTTCTTTAAAATAAAAATTAAGAATATATGAAATTCTTTCTCATATTGAGAATCAATAAGCCATTTAATTAAAACTCTCACTGCTTGTGAAGACATTGGCTCTCTAGCTCTATCTCTCTCTTTTTTCAGAAACATGTTTAATAATGCATAATATACTCTAGTTGTATAAAGTGTCTTTTGAGTCCTTGATTTTACTATATGTTATTTTCCTGCCTGCAATATCCTTTCACATTCATTTTCTACAGGGCAAACTCTGACTTTTCTTTAAGATTTAGCTTAAAGGTGTCTCTTCTGTGAAGACCTCTTGAACTCTCTAACCTGTAAATATTTGGCATTTCTGCTTTTTCTTTCTTAAAAAGTTATTGCTCTCCATTAGTTTTATGTGTATCTAGGATACTACCCTACAATCAAGACTCATATCCAACTCATCTTTATTTCTCCCTTGCCTAAAATAAACTTTAGTCCAAGGTAAGCATTTGGAGAAGACTCTTGAGAGTCCCTTGGACTGCAAGGAGATCTAACCAGTCCATCCTAAAGCAGATCAGTCCTGAGTGTTCATTGGAAGGACTGATGTTGAAGCTGAAACTTCAATATTTTGGCTACCTGATGCAAAGAGCTGACTCATTGGAAAAGACCCTGATGCTGGGAAAGATTGACGGCAGGAGGAGAAGGGGACAACAGAGGATAAGATGGTTGGATGGCATCACCAACTCAATGGATATGGGTTTGGGTGGACTCCTGGAGTTGGTGATGGACAGGGAGGCCTGGTGTTCTGTGGTTCATGAGGTCGCATAGAGTCAGACATGACTGAACAACTGAACTGAACTGAAGCATTTAATAAATGTTTTGCAAAACACAACCAATCAAGTAAGAGTACAGGATTTTTATCAGAGAAAATTACATTTGAATTTCACCCTATGCCATTTAGTTTGTTTTTCTGAGCAAATTGCTTAAAAATCTCTAAATTTTAGTTTATTCAAACAAAAGAAATTATACTGCTTATATATTGTGTTACTGTTTGAATTAAATGAGATTATAGAGAGATAAAGAGACAGAAGGAGAAAGAGAGAAGGTGAGAAGAAAAAGGAGAATGATGTCAAGCTTAACATAGTATCAGTATATAAAATTTCTTTTTGATTTTAACAGTTATTTCCCTGAAAACATAAGTTATACGATTTACTATCTGTTTACTACTTACTATTGCCACACAAAACAAAAACTCCTGTGGATATATTGTGACTACCTAGTTAAGTCTCTCTCTCTCAGTTGTGTTTACCTATATTTAGGTTATCATAGCCTTTATGTTTTAGAAAAGCAAAAGCTAAAAATTAAATAAGATAATTATTTTTACTAACTTCATTTAATGTAATTAAATATAAAAATTATTTTCTACGAAGACTTTTGCAAAAAAATAATTTATGTAAGTTTTGAAGCTTTCCAAGTATTTTATAGACATATATGTGACTGATGCATTTATATTTGACACTTTCGACTAGATCTCCCTCTGCTATGTCATTGGTTATCACAATTGTAATTAATCAATTATGTGATTTTCTGTTCAATGTCTACTTTTCCCACCAAAATGTAAGTTCTATAATGGAAGAGACCATATCTACCCTGTTCATTAGCATTCCCTCAGTATTTCTTAGAGTTCCAGAGCCCAGTCTTTATTCAAGTTCTTAAAGAAAACCCCTAATCAAAATAGAATACTGACCTGCTTCTTCTTCTCCAGTGCCAGGCTCCAGAGTTTCCGTCAGCAGCCCCAGTCTCTGAGCTCTCTCCCTTTAACAGGATCTCTGTGGGATGCTTCCTTGTGTCACAGCCAGGCAATTATCCACAGACAGAGATCTGGGCCAAATACAGAGCTCGTAATGTACATTTCCCTCTTCTCTTCTGCCTGAAAACAGTTGCAGCATACATTTTGTACAATTTAACAGTTTTTAATGGCAGGGGGACTGTGGAGAACCTGTCACAGTTCCCCACAGGTAATTTTTAATACCATTTTTAGGACCATTTTCTAGAGTGAATGAGCTTATGAATACAAAGTATGTGTGCAGCACAGCTTCATCTTAACACAGGTAGATAAATTTAGCATACCTCACAATTCATGTCAGTCCTTTTCCTTGGGTCAATTTGGTGGTGGTGGTTTAGCCTCTAAATTGTATCTGACTCTTGCAGCCCCATCAACCACAGTCTGCCAAGTTTCTCTGTCCATGGGATTTCCCAGGCAAGAATACTGAAGTGTGTTGCCATTTCCTCGTCCAGGGGGTCTTGCTGACCCAAGGATCTAAACTGGGTCTCCTGCATTGGAAGCAGATTCTTTACTGGTGAGCCACCAGGATTCCTTAAGGTCAATTTATGTGATATCAAAATTTTTGAAGTCCAAATATACTATTTGGTAACTCTCAAAAGGCTGAATGTACTGTAATCCTCATATCTTTTAGTCACATTTGATTTCTGAAAGTAATTTCTAATCCATTTTTGTCAGTGCAAAATAATCACACATTTGTATTTCAACTGTTATTTGTTGTTATTGAAACAATTAAATTATAATTTTGAGCATTAAACTTAATTGAACTGAAATTAATTCTGTTTAGTATAACCATGCAATTCAACATAATTACTTTGCCCCAAGAGTTTTCCTCCCTTCACTCAAACTACTTAATAATAGTAAAAAGAAGAATACTACTCCTATCTTTCACAATGCAAAAGGATTAACCAAGTGGTAAGTTCCAAAAGAGTGTTGGATCAGATAGTGATAGTTATTTCCTAATAACACATAGAAAGAGAATCCTTGTGGATAATTTTCTACTAGATGTACCAAGTAGCCAATTTATTATGTCCATAAGTGTTTGAATACAAGCACAAATAAAATTGTGTCAAGATGGGAAGATTCAAAAATCTGATTCAAAAGGGTTGGACCCATGAAGGATCTATAATTATAATCATCATATTATACAAATAAAGATAAAATGATCTATGTAAAATCTGTTCATCCCATTTTACCTCCTCTGGTAGGTAGGTAAAATCAAGGGGAGCATCGCCTTCACACAAAATGAGTGGTGTTTGAGCCATAATATAGACCAGGCCATATTTTCTATTCATGTATGTGTTCAGAAAATATTTTTGATGACCCACTCCGTTCTAGACAGAGCAATGCCTGGGGAAGCTGACATAATCCCTGACTACTCTGGCAGGAAGAATAACACAGGGAACAGCATAGACACGGAAGCCAAATTCTGTAGAGCTGGGAAAGTTAGAGTAGATTTCAGAGAAAATGGCACTATAACCTCAGACAAAATTTTTTTAGAAACACATTGGAAAACAATTCCTTCAACTGTCCATGTGCTGAAGTCATGAGACTCAAATATACATTTTCCCTACCAGAAAGTTTGTAAAAGGAGAAAGAGTTTTGTCAAATAAAATGTCATTTGAGGCCAAAGTTTTGTTTATTTGGAATTATAAAACATTATACTAAAAGAGAGTTCAAGTTTCTGAATAGCTGGCCCTTGCTGCTGGTGAGTGGCACAGAAAGGGAGTAAAAGAGTGAGAGAGAGGGAGAAAGAAAGAACAGTTTTATGTTTTTCCCTTTGTGAAGCAAATTGTTTCCAGTTGACTTGTAGTACTTTCTGAGATTCAAAATGACAATTTATAAAAATACTTGCTATAATGTAATTCAACTTATATGAACACATATTTACATTCTCATAACTCCAGTTTCTGGAAATAATAGTGATGTAATTAAGTAATTAGCAAATTAATTGGATAAGTAAATTTTAAAAATAAAGTTTTCCATATAAGATGCTTTAGTCACAATGTGAGATTTACACCATATTTCTAAAATTTATCATATTAGGTACTCATGAGTTGTATTTCTTGTGCAACCAAGTTCAGTTCCCTCCAGTAAACCTCTTGATAGGTTCTCTGGCAAACTGTTAAAGAGAAGCTCATAGACAATTTTTGAGTGCTGAATGGCATTTTACTTACAATAATAAAACCTAGTGCAAAGAAATTCTGCTTTGAATAACATAAGCTCACAAAGTAAAGAGAGCATGTGTGCATACATATAATATGAATTATTATATAATAGTCAAATTCTGTTTGACCGGCTTTGTGATCAACTTTGTAAAAAACATTTAAAAGATTCATAATGTTTGATAATTTGAAGGAGAAGGAAAGAGAGAGGAAGGAAGGAAGGAAGGGAGGGAGGAAAGAATGTAAAGAAAAAGAGATAAATGACACCAATATAAAAACAATTAAATACTTAAGCAAAAAATAAATAAAATTATTTCAGGATGTAAATATTTCAAAAATGTCATTTTATCTTTTGGAATGCAAGGCTTTTAGGAATATAGATGGTCTGGGATCAAGGGTACTTGATGTATTCTAGGTCTAACAAGGCTAAAACTAATCCATGGGAATATAAAACACAAATTTCACTGTGTCAGTTTTCATTTGAGAAATGGTTTCTCAATGAGAAATTTCATTTGAGAGACATGAAATGCCAGGTAAACAATCAAGACTAATCGGTTCTTTCTTTAAAATTTGAAAAGCAGTATTAGAAATTATACTCCTATCAGCCAAAAGACTATCATCATTTATCAATAAGTATAAAGTAAAATTGTTAAAATTAACCTTACTTGTTACATGCATATGTCTGAATTCATCAAATCGTATATATTAAATATGTGCAGTTTTTTTGTAAGTCAATGATACCTCAATCAAGTGGTTAAAAAAAAAAAAGCTTGTTGTTTCATTAAAAAACACTATATTTTTCTTAAAAGAAATCATTGAGGGAGAAAGCATATAAATTCTGTTTCTCAGTTTAATGAGCTCATAGGGGAAAAAAAGGAGTTTGGGCCATGAGTGCCTAATCACACCTTGCTGTGGGTTACTGTAAACGCAGGCAAAATTCTTCAGAAGGAATAAATGCCTCCCTCAACATCAATCTTAAAAACTCTAAAAAAGTAAGTGATGTCAGTCATCAAACAGACAGAACAATAAAAGGTAAATCTGGTTTGAGAGTTTGCCCACTTAATGCTCTTAGGAAATTAAAGGATTTATATTTCATATGAAATCCAATAATATTTTAGAAGCATTTTTGTAACTTTCTAAGTGAGAAAAATTATTTTAAATATTCAAGAACAAGCAGCTATGATCATCTTTTAGGGCCATTAACTTTTTCTTCCTATAGTATTAAATGTACTTTATCCTTTTATTAATACATCCTTAATGCTACGACCAAGAAAAGAAATTTGATGATAAATAAGCTCCAGGCTAAGCACTTGACACTATCATTTAATGTTTTGCTTGAATTGAAGCACTCCTAGCTATTCACATAGTAAATCCTTATCCTTTACAGAACAGTTCAAGTTTAATCCTTATTCCATTTCTTCTGGGTTTTAAAACATCCCATGAATGCCTTAGTAGATTTTGCATATTTGTTTTGGGGGTTTTAATAATTTGAAAGAAATCATGTATTTTCTATTTCAGTTTATGTATTTGAATATCTGCCAGTATTAAAAATCTCATGCTGATATACACAAGCAGAAAAAGATGCACTGGGTAGGGATTTGAATGCATTGTATAATATATTATAATTTTGTACTATATATTGTCAAGTTTACATATTTATACACATATATAAGCAGAATAAGACAAACTGGAAATAGCAAATTATCTAATATTGCATATATAGGTTGCTGTGTGTACATGAACATACTAATATGTGCATATTACCACTTTTGTATTTATACATATAGTATATATTTATATGTATTATAATTATATACAGTATTTATATCATATGTTCAGCTCTTTTTACAAATGTCTTTTACTTTTAATTTTATATTACATTAGAAATGAAATAAACCATTGATTTTATATTTTCCTATTGAGTATCATATTTATACATCCATTCAGTCCATGCATCCATCCATACAATTATGCATAAAATATACCATTCAGATAAGAATATATACAAGATTTGATCTATCTTCAATAGAAACAGTGGAACTTAATTTCAATAAAAATGAGAATTAATGCTCTGAATAATTATAATACATATATATGGGTCATAATTTCTTTTAAAATTTGACCTTGTCTTCAGTTTCATTCTTTCATAAGATGAACTTTCTTTCAAGTCCTTCCTACAGTGTTTTGATATATACTCCATCAAAAATAAAACAATCACAAATATCAAATCACCAGTTGTGCACCCAAATTAATATAGTGCTATGTCAATTATATGTATAAACGTGTTAGTTTCTCAGTCATGTCCAACTCTTGAGACTCCAGAGACTGTAACCTGCCAGGCTCCTCTGTTCATGGAATTCTCTAGGTAAGAATACTGGAGTGGGATGCAATTCCCTTTTCAAGGGCGATCTTCCCAACTCAAGAATCAAACCTGGGTTCAATCAATTATATCAAAATAAGAAGAGAAATAGAATATCAAATTATTTTTTTTCAAATGACCATGGCAATTATCATTGACAAAGATCAAAAAGATTTTCATGATCCATATAACCACGATGGTGTGATCACTAGACTAGAAGCAGACATCCTGGAATGCAAAGTCAAGTAGGCCTTGGAAGCATCACTACGAACAAAGCTAGTGGAGGTGATAGAATTCCAGTTGAGCCATTTCAAATCCTAAAAGATGATGCTGTGAAAATTCTGCACTCAATATGCCAGCAAATCTGGAAACCTCAGCAGTGGCCACAGAACTGGAAAGGGTCAGTTTTCACTCCAATCCCAAAGAAAGGCAATGCCAAAGAATGCTCAAACTACCACAAAATTGCACTTACCTCACACACTAGCAAAGCAATGCTCAAAACTCTCCAAGCCAGGCTTCAACAGTACATGAACTGAGACCTTCCAGATTTTCAAGCTGGATTTAGAAAAGGCAGAGGAACCAGAGATCAAATTGCCAACACCTGTTGGATCATTGAGAAAGCAAAGGAGTTCGACAAAAACATCTACTTCTGCTTTATTGACTACATCAAATCTTTGACTGTGTGGATCACAACAAACTGTGGAAAATTCTTAAAGACAAGGGAATAACCAGACCACCTGACTTGCCTCCTGAGAAATCTGTGTGTAAGTTAAGTAGCAACAATTAGAATCAGATGTGGAACAACAGACAGATTCCAAATTGGGAAAGGAGTACATCAAGGCTGTATGTTGTCACTCTGCTTATTTAACTTATATGCAGAGTACATCATGAGAAATACTGGGCTGGATGAAGCACAAGCTACAATCAAGAATGCCAGGAGTAATATCAATAACCTCAGATACGCAGATGACACCAGCCTTATGGCAGAAAGCAAAGACATAAAGAATCTCTAGTTGAAAGGGAAAGAGAAGATTGAAAAAAGTTGGCTCAAAACTCAACATTCAGAAAACTAACATATTGGGCTCCAAAATCACTACAGATGGTGACTGCAGCCATGACATTAAAAGACACTTGCTCTTGGAAAAAAAGTTATGACCAACCTAGACAGCATATTAAAAAGCAGAGACATTACTTGGCTGACAAATGTCCATCTAGTCAAAGCTATGGTTTTTCTGGTAGTCATGTATGCATGTGAGAGTTGGACTATAAAGAAAGCTGAGCACTGAAAAATTGATGCTTTTGAACTGTGGTGTTGGAAAAGACTCTTGAGAGTCCCTTAGACTGCAAAGAGATTCAACCAATCCATCCTAAAGGAAATCAATCCTGAATATTCATTGGAAGAACTGATGCTGAAGCTGAAACTCCAATAGTTTGGCTACCTAATGCAAAGAACTGCCTCATTTGAAAAGACCCTGATGCTGGGAAAGATTGAAGGCAGGAGAAGAAAGGGATGACAGAGCATGAGATGGTTGGATGGCATCACCAACTCAATAGACATGAGTTTGAGTAAACCCTGGGAGCTGGTGATGGACAGGGAGGCCTTGCATGCTGCATTCCATGGGGTTGCAAAGAGTTGGACACAACTGAGCGACTGAACTGAACTGAACTGAACATTATGGCATCTGCTCCCATCACTTCATGGCAAAGAGATGGGGAAATAGTGGAAACAGTGAGAGACTTTATTTTTGGGCCCCTAGATCACTGCAGATGGTGAATGCAGCCGTGAAATAAAAAGATGCTTGCTCCTTGTAAGAAAAGCCATGACCAACATAGACAACATATTAAAACACAGAGACATTACTTTGCCGACAAAAGTCCATTAGTCAAAGCTATGGTTTTTCCAGTAGTTATGAATGCACGTGAGAGTTGGACTATAAAGAAAGCTGAGCACCGAAGAATTGATGCTTTGAACTGTGGTGTTAGAGAAGACTCTTGAGAGTCCCTTGGACTGCAAGGAGATCAAAACAGTCCATCCTAAAGGAAATCCTGAATATTCATTGGAAAGACTGTTGCTGAAGCGGAAACTCCAACACTTTAGCGATCTGATGCAAAGAACTGAGTCATTGGAAAAGACTGTGATGCTGGGAAAGATTGAAGGCGGGAGGAGAAGGGCACGGCAGAGAATGAGATGTTTGGATGGCATCACTGTTTCCATGGACGTGAGTTTGAGTAGGCTCCAGGTGTTGGTGATGGACAGGGAAGTCTGGCTTGTTGCAGTTCATGGGGTCACAAAGAGTCGGATAGGACTGAGCGACTGAACTGAACTGAACTGATGGAAATTATGATCATGTCTGAATTTTAACAACACTGGCGTATGTTTTTTTGTGTATTTTCTACAATATTGACACATATACATAACAAAAGATAAAGCATCATTGAGTGATTGTATTGACAGATGTGGTAGGTAAAATAATGATTCCCCTTCAATGATTCTTAGATCCTGAAATCTGTGAATACATTTTATTACATGGGAAAGATTTGAATTAATAAATGAAATTAAGGTGTATCCTTAGCTAACTTTGAAATGGAGAGGGAGTCCTGGAATATCCAGATCAGATCAGATCAGATCAGTCACTCAGTTGTGTCCGACTCTTTGCGACCCCATGAATCGCAGCACACCAGGCCTCCCTGTCCATCACCAACTCCCGGAGTTCACCCAACTCACATCCATCGAGTCAGTGATGCCATCCAGCCATCTCATCCTCTGTCGTCCCCTTCTCCTCCTGCCCACAATCCCTCCCAGCATCAGAGTCTTTTCCAATGAGTCAACTCTTCGCATGAGGTGGCCAAAGTACTGGAGTTTCAGCTTTAGCATTATTCCTTCCAAAGAAATCCCAGGGCTGATCTCCTTCAGAATGGACTGGTTGGATCTCCTTGCAGTCCAAGGGACTCTCAGGAGTCTTCTCCAACACCACAGTACAAAAGCATCAATTCTTCGGCGCTCAGCCTTCTTCACAGTCCAACTCTCACATCCATACATGACCACAGGAAAAACCATAGCCTTGACTGGACGAACCTTTGTTGGCAAAGTAATGTCTCTGCTTTTGAATATGCTATCTAGGTTGGTCATAACTTTCCTTCCAAGGAGTAAGCATCTTTTAATTTCACGGCTGCAGTCACCATCTGCAGTGATTTTGAAGCCCAGAAAAATAACGTCTGACACGGTTTCCACTGTTTCCCCATCTATTTCCCATGAAGTGGTGGGACCGGATGCCATGATCTTCGTTTTTTGAATGTTGAGCTTTAAGCCAACTTTTTCACTCTCCACTTTCACTTTCATCCAGAGGCTTTTGAGTTCCTCTTCACTTTCTGCCATAAGA
>NW_011494708.1:9026006-9028158 GCF_000754665.1 Bison bison bison | reverse complement strand
CTTCCAGTCCAGCTTTCTCATGATGTACTCTGCATATAAGTTAAATAAACAGGGTGACAATATACAGCCTTGACATACTCCTTTTTCTATTTGGAACCAGTCTTTTGTTCCATGTCTAGTTCTAACTCTTGCTTCCTGACCTGCATATAAATTTCTCAAGAGGCAGATCAGGTGTTCTGGTATTCCCATCACCTGAAGAATATTCCACAGTTTATTGTGATCCACACAGTCAAAGCCTTTGGCATAGTCAATAAAGCAGAAATAGATGTTTTTCTGGAACTCTCTTGCTTTTTCCATGATCCAGCAGATGTTGGCAATTTGATCTCTGGTTCCTCTGCCTTTTCTAAAACCAGCTTGAACATCAGGAAGTTCACAGTTCACATATTGCTGAAGTCTGGCTTGGAGAATTTGGAGCATTACTTTACTAGTGTGTGAGATGAGGGCAATTGTGCAGTAGTTTGAGCATTCTTTGGCATTGCCATTCTTTGGGATTGGAATGAAAACTGACCTTTTCCAGTCCTGTGGCCATTGCTGAGCTTTCCAAATTTGCTGGCATATTGAGTGCAGCACTTTCACAGCATCATCTTTCAGGATTTGGAATAGCTCAACTGGAATTCCATCACCTCCACTAGCTTTGTTCATAGTGATGCTTTCTAAGGCCCACTTGACTTCACATTCCAGCATGTCTGGCTCTAGGTCAGTGATCACACCATCGTGATTATCTGGGTCATGAAGATCTTTTTTGTACAGTTCTTCTGTGTATTCTTGCCATCTCGTCTTAATATCTTCTGCTTCTGTTAGGTCCACACCATTTCTGTCCTTTATCAAACCCATCTTTGCATGAAATGTTCCTTTGGTATCTCTGATTTTCTTGAAGAGATCCCTAGTCTTTCCCATTCTGTTGTTTTCCTTTCTTTCTTTGCATTGAAGAAGGCTTCTTCAATGCTGAAGAAGGCTTTCTTATCTCTTCTTGCTATTCTTTGGAACTCTGCATTCAGATGTTTATATCTTTCCTTTTCTCCTTTGCTTTTCACTTCTCTTCTTTTCACAGCTATTTGTAAGGCCTCCCCAGACAGCCATTTTGCTTTTTTACATTTCTTTTCCATGGGGATGGTCTTGATCCCTGTCTCCTGTACAATGTCACGAACCTCATTCCATAGTTCATCAGGCACTCCATCTATCAGATCTAGTCCCTTGAATCTATTTCTCACTTCCACTGTATAATCATAAGGGATTTGATTTAGATCATACCTGAATGGTCTAGTGGTTTTCCCTACTTTCTTCGATTTAAGTCTGAATTTGGCAATAAAGAGTTCATGGTCTGAGCCACAGTCAGCTCCTGGTCTTTTTTTTATGACTTTATAGAGCTTCTCCATCTTTGGCTGCAAAAATATAATCAATCTGATTTCGATGTTGACTGTCTGGTGATGTCCATGTATAGAGTGTTCTTTTGTGTTGTTGGAAGAGGGTGTTTGTTATGACCAGTGCATTTTCTTGGCAAAACTCTATCAGTCTTTGCCCTGCTTCATTCCGTATTTCAAGGCCAAATTTGCCTGTTACTCCAGGTGTTTCTTGACTTCCTGGAACTTTTGCATTCCAGTCCCCTATACTGAAAATGACATCTTTTTTGGGTGTTAGTTCTAAAAGGTCTTATAGGTCTTCATAGAACCGTTCAACTTCAGGTTCTTGAGTGTTACTGGTTGGGGTATAGACTTGGATTACTGTGATATTGAATGGTTTGCCTTGGAAACGAACAGAGATCATTCTGTCATTTTTGAGATCGCATCCAAGTACTGCATTTTGGACTCTTTTGTTGACCATGATGGCCACTCCATTTCTTCTGAGGGATTCTTGCCCACAGTAGTAGATATAGTGTTCATCTGAGTTAAATTCACCCATTCCAGTCCATTTCAGTTTGCTGATTCCTAGAATGTTGACATTCACTCTTGCCATCTCTTGTTTGACCACTTCCAATTTGCCTTGATTCATGGACCTGACATTCCAGGTTCCTATGCAATATTGCTCTTTATAGCATCGGACCTTGCTTTTATCACCAGTCACATCCACAGCTGGGTATTCTTTTTGCTTTGGCTCCATCCCTTCATTCTTTCTGGAGTTATTTCTCCACTGATCTCCAGTATCATATTGGGCA
>NW_011494708.1:9021786-9025906 GCF_000754665.1 Bison bison bison | reverse complement strand
GAAGTGGTTTGCCATTCCCTTCTCCAGTGGACCACATTCTGTCAGATCTCTCCACCATGACCCTCCCATCTTGGGTTGCCCCACAGGCATGGCTTAGTTTCATTGAGTTAGACAAGGCTGTGGTCCTAGTATGATTAGATTGACTAGTTTTCTGTGAGTATGGTTTCAGTGTTTTTGCCCTCTGATGCCCTCTTGCAACACCTACCATCTTACTTGGGTTTCTCTTACCTTGGGCGTGGGGTATCTCTTCATGGCTGCTCCAGCAAAGTGCAGCCATTGCTCCTTACCTTGGACGAGGGGTATCTCCTCATTGCCGCCCTTCCTGACCTTCAACGTGGGATAGCTCCTCCAGGCCCTCCTGCACCCGCCCTGGAATATCCTGGTGGTCCCAATGTAATCATGAGCATCCTCATAAGTAAGAAGAGTGCCAGAAGTCAGAGAATCTGCCTCTAGTGGCTAAAAAAAGGGTGAGGTCAAGAACTCTCTCTTTGAGCACCGAGAAAGGAGGGAAGCTCTGCTGATATCTTGATTTTAGCCCAGCGATACTTAATTTGGACTTCTTACCTCCAGAACTGTAAGATAATATACTTCAATTGTTTAAACTCACTAAATTTGTGGTGATTTGGTACAGAAGCAAAGGGCTACAAATGTAACAGGCATTTCTCAGCTGAGTAGCCTTAAAACTTTATTGTGCTTGGGAGAAGTAGACCCAGAAAATCATAAGCCTTGTGCAAAGTTTCATCACTTATGTTTATGTGAAAAATGCCCAGGAAGACTTTAAATGATAAGAAATTGTAACATTAAAATTTTACTCTATTAGAAGTGTGATGCCCCAACTTGCATTAAAAATGATGATTTATCAGTAATTTATTTTACCTAATAGTAAATAATGACTCAACTGGCATTGTGTTCTAAATATATCACAGAGAGAAAGTTGTTTCATGTCCACATTTTCTATTTGAGCTCTTTGTGAAAAGTGGAAATGTTAATCACTCTGTCCTGTCTGACTCTTTTGCAATCCCATGGTCTATAGTGCACTAAGCCCCTCTGTCCATGGGATTCTCAAGGTAAGAACACTCTAGTGGATAGCCATTCTCTTCTCCAGGGGATTTCCTTAACCTAGAGACTAAACTCAGGTCTCCGGCATTGCAGGCAGATTCTTTACCATCTGAGCCACTAGGGAAGCCCATTTGAGAAATTTGAGCTCTATAATAGTATTTAATTCACAAATTTATATTTCTTTATTGGGTTATATGTTCTCAAGTTGTAAAAAATATTCTCATAGGTTTTTTTTTTCTTGACTCCCAGGGGTAATTTCCTTGTGCATCTTCTAATGATGGGAAAGGCAGCAGTTGGGAATAGACAGGATATATTAAATATATAGATTTATTTAGCATTCACTATCACATTATGTAATAGTGCATATAATAAAGTGCTTAATATATATTTGATTGCAGGATTCAACCTTAATTTTCTAAGAGGAAAATATGGTATGGTTCTGTTTTTTTTGAGTAGCATTAAACATTTGGTATAATTCACTGGTAAACTGGTGGCAGGTATTACAGGGAGGAGTTTTATAGGAAGCTTTCTATTGAAATGTATGAGTACAGATAAGTGTATTTACACCTGGCAAGAATACAGTTTGATGAATTGTCAGAAACTAAAACACCCATATAACCTGCTCACTGCTCAAGATACAGAAACTAACACCCCCAAAGCCCCCATCTGCTTCTCTTCCTCTGGGCTTTACCCTCAAACAAATATAATCACCTTCCTGCCATCTAATGCCATAAGTTGATGTTGCCAGTTCCAGTTGTTCCTGAAGCTGGCTTGGCCTTTTTTGTGTCTGTTTCTCTCATTTTCATCATTCTGGTAGATGTGAAGTGATATTACATTGCATGTTTCACATTTATTTATTTTGTAATGAAGCACACGTTTAAAAACATTTCATATGTTTGAGTGTGTATAGTGTTTGAAAGAGCCTTTTGCCTGTTTGTAAATTCTTTTTTCTTAATCAGTTGTAAGATTCTGTTAAATATTCTGAGCCTTTTATTTATTATATATGTTTAGAATTATCCTGTCCCAAACAGTGGCTTTCCTTTTTACTGTCTTCATTTTTTTAATAAATATTTTTTTTTCCTTCAGGTTAGTGGGTTTTTTAAAAATATTCAGGTTAAGCAAAGTTTTCTTATAAATGTTTTAAATATTCTTCTGTTTCCTTCTAAACATATAGTTGTTTCATAAGCAACTGACAAAGATTTTATTCTTCTGTTTTGTTCTAAATATATAGCTGTTTCATAAGCACTTGACAAAGAATTAATCTCTGAAATATGCATACAGCTCATGCAGCTCAATATAGAAAAACAAATAACCCAATCAGAAATTGGGCAGAAAACCTAAATAGATATTTCTCCAAAGAAGACCTACAAATGCCCAACAAATAAATTAAAAGTTGCTCAACATGATTAGTTATTAGAGAAATGCAAAACAAAACTACAGTAAGATCACAACTACTGTGAGGTATCACCCCACACCTGTCAGAATGGCCATCATTAAAAAGATCTACAAACAACAAATGCTCCAGAGGATGTGGAGTAACCTTCTTGCACTGCAGGTGGGAATGTAAATTGATAGAGCCATTATGGAGAACAGTATGGAGTTTCCTTTAAAAACTAAAAATAGAACTACTATATGACCCAGCAATGCTACTACTTAGCATATACCCAGAGAAAACCATAGTTCAAAACTACACATGAATCCCAATGCTCAATACAGCACTATTACAGTAGCCAAGCCAGTCAGTTCAATTGCTTAGTTGTGTCCAACTCTTTGTGACCCCATGGACTGCAGCATGCCATGTTTCTCTGTCTATCACCAACTCCCGGAGCTTTCTCAAACTCATGTCCATTGAGTCAGTGATGCCATCCAATCACCTCATCCTCTTTTATCCCCTTCTCCTCCTGCCTTCAATCTTACCCAGCATCAGGGTCTTTTCCAATAAGTCAGTTCTTTGCATCAGGTATCCAAAGTATTGGAGTTTCAGCTTCAGCATCAGTCCTTCCAGTGAACATTCAGGACTGATTCCTTTAAGATTTAGCCAAGATGTAGAAGCAACCTAAATGTCCATCAACACAGGAATGTATAGAGAAGATGTAGTATGTATGTTCAGTGTAATGTTACTCAGCTATAAAAAGAATGAAATTAGATCATTTGTAGAGATGTGGATGGACCTAGAGACTGTCATACGGGGTAAAGTAAGTCAAAGAGAAAAACAAATACTGTATATAAATGCATATATCTAGAAGCTAGAAAATGATATAGATGATTTTATTTAGAAAACAAAAATAGAGACACAGAGATAGAGAAGAAACATATGGATACCAAGGATGGAAAAAAGAGATGGGATGAATTGAGAGATTGACATATATACATTATTGATACTATGTATGATTTCCCAGGTGGCTCAGTGGTAAATAATTTGCCTGCCAATGCAGGAGACTCAGGCTTTATCTCTGGGTCAGGAAGATCCCCTGGAGTAGGAAATGGCAATCCACTCCAATATTCTTGTCTGGAAAGTTCCATGGACAAAGGAGCCTGACAGGCTACTGTCCATGGGGTCTCAGTCAGTCAGGTATGACTCAAAGCTCTGTGGTGACTTAAATGGGAAGAAAATCCAAAAATGAGGGGATATATGTATATGTAAAGGTGCCTGCAGCCATGAAATTAAAAGATGCTTACTCCTTGGAAGGAAAGTTATGACCAACCTAGATAGCATATTCAAAAGCAGAGACATTACTTTACCAACAAAGGTCCGTCTAGTCAAGGCTATGGTTTTTCCTGTGGTCATGTATGGATGTGAGAGTTGGACTGTGAAGAAGGCTGAGCGCCGAAGAATCTATGCTTTTGAACTGTGGTGTTGGAGAAGACTCCTGAGAATCCCTTGGACTGCAAGGAGATCCAACCAGTCCATTCTAAAGGAGATCAGCCCTGGGATTTCTTTGGAAGGAATTATGCTAAAGCTGAAACTCCAGTACTTTGGCCACCTCACGTGAAGAGTTGACTCATTGGAAAAGACTCTGATGCTGGGAGGGATTAGAGGCAGGAGGAGAAGGGGACGACA
>NW_011494708.1:9017075-9021671 GCF_000754665.1 Bison bison bison | reverse complement strand
TCACCGACTCGATGGATGTGAGTTTGGGTGAACTCCAGGAGTTGGTGATGGACAGGGATGCCTGGTGTGCTGCGATTCATGGGGTTGCAAAGAGTCGGACACGACTGACTGACTGAACTGAACTGACTGAAAGCTGATTCACTTTGTTGTAAAGTAGAAACCAACACAACATTGCAAAGTATTTCTACCCCAATAATAATTAATTAAAAAACAACAAAAAAAAACATTGTTGTTTCAAGGACATAGACTATTTGGGGAAGCGGTGGTCATTATGCTACCCCAATGGATATTTATGCATATTTATGAGTATGACTTTCCTAGTGGCTCAGAGGGTAAAGCATCTGCCTGAAATGCTGGAGACCTGGGTTCAATCCCTGGGTGGGGAAGATCTCCTGGAGAAGGCAATGGCAAACCACTCCAGTATTCTTGCCTGGAAAATCCCACGGACAGAGGAGCCTGGTAAGCTACAGTCCATGGGGTCACAAAGAGTCGGACAAGACTGAGAGACTTCACTTTCACTTTCATGAGTATAACAAAATAATGAAATAATTATATATAGAGTGTAAGATATGTATGGACATGAATATCAAAAATAATTACTAAATGAGTTGAAGCAACAGGAAAGAGCACTTTATTTTGCACTTTTGTGGTTAAAATCCTTTGGAAATATTTTCCTTTTATGCACAATAAATTTTTAAGCATTAAATGGGCCCCAGGAACCAGTTTTTATTGTTAAAGTGCAGACCAGTTAAAAATGTCATGGATTTTTATTTATTAAATTGCATACCATTGAGACACATAAAATAAAACTGGTAAAAATATTAAGCGAACTTACATACCCTTCTCAGTCTTTAGCCAATTAAGCTCACATAATCTCCCAAATACAATATTTATGTCACAGCTTCACTTTTTTAAAAAGTGGAACAGTAAAATCTCATAAAGTTTTTTGAATTTATATTAATTAGGTTAAAAACTCAATTACATCTTAAGCAAAGAAATTAAAAATAGTGCCGGTGACTTCAAATTAAGCACAATGGATTGGATGTGATTTTCAATCTATATTTCTTCCAGAAAACAAGAGTTTTACAAAAACTTAAAATTCACAGCAAAAAACAGAAAAAGTCAATCAAGCAACCAGAGATGTTATCTCAAGATAACAAAAGTGAACAGGACAGTAAGTCTTTTATCAAAAGAAAAGAAAAACCAAGATGATATCAAAGTGTCGTTAGGACCAATGGGCATAAAAATTAACTTTTGCTGCTTTTTCCTGGAAAGATGAAGGGAGGGACAAATTTTATTGTCTGATAAGGCAAAAGTGAGAGGTGAAACTGTAAAAGTAAGATTATTGTATTGGACCAGGAAAACTCATAAATCTCCATCTATTCAGTAAGGACAAAATCTACCTCCTACCACACAGCAGGGGGTGCATGTTCCCTATATGAAACTGAACTAGAGTTTATAGCACACAGAGACACAAGACAATAGGCCTAACGGCTGAGAGCACCCATATCAGAATCAGGGTGGGCATTTTTGTGTAAGAATTCAAATAGTTAATCCTTTAGGTTTTGAAGTTCTGTGGTTGGTTGCAATAAATTGTGAAGTTGTAGCATGATGGCTCAGATGGTAAAGAATCTGCCTGCCATGTGAGAAGACCCAGGTTCAATCCCTAGGTAGGGAAGATCCCATGGGGAAGGGAATTGCAATCCACTCCAGTATTCTTGCCTGGAGAATTCCATAGACAGAGCAGCCTGGTGGGCTACAGTCCATAGGATTGCAAAAAGTTGGGCACAACTGAGCAACTAATACAACACAGCATGATGAAAGTTATAGATGTTATGTAAATAAGTAGGTATTGTTGTGTTTTAATAAAGTTCTATAATAACAGGCTAGATTTGGCCCACAGGCAATAGTTTGCTGACCTTTGAATCAACTTCAAGTCCATACATTTAAGAGTAATATTGCTAGCAATCTTTCCCAATTAGATATTCAAATGTATATTAACCAGACATAGAAATATGTTTACTATCCAAGTTACAACTAGAAAATTCCTCTCTGAAGGTACTAACTATCCAAGAGAGGAGAAGTACTTACAACTGCTGCTTGTGGCATCGCAGACAGACAATTCCATCTCTCCTGATCAATCTGAAGTGAAGTCCTACCATGTAAACATTGCATTTAGAGCCTCTAACAAGCTTTATAGTACCTTGCTCCAGTGTTCTTGCCTGGACAATCCCAGGGATGGGGGAGGCTGGTGGGCTGCCGTCTATGGGGTTGCACAGAGTTGGACATGACTGAAGCGACACAGCAGCAGCAGCAGCTCTTGAGTAATGTTGCTGAGAAAAAACTCATTAGATATTTGAGAAATCTCTAATATGAAAAACAAAAGAAAATAAGAGTAAGGAATTTAGAGGCAAAAATAAATAATAGTTTAAAATTTCGATGCACTTAATTATCAATAAATATCAATATTTATATTCTCTGAAAGAGAAATAAAAATTTATTCAGTAAACAAACAGATATACAACTGGAATCACTGATCCTTTCCAGTGACAAATATTTGACACCTACTATGCTCAAGACTCAGTTTAGGTATTTGAGATACAGCAAAAAACAAAATGTAAAAATTTATCTAATTATGTAGTTGATATTTTGATAGGGGAGGTAGAAAATAAACATAGTAACAAATGTGACAATAAATGTCAGAAATGATATGAAGAAAATATAAAACAGGATAAGTCAAATCAGTTATGGTCTTAAATAGCTTGGTCAGAGTAGCCTCATTGGTAAGGCAATGTTTGAAAAGTGGTTGAGTCCGGTGTTAGACATTGAGAAGTGAGCCCTTTGGATATCTTGAAAGACTGATTTAGGTAGAGTGAGCACCCAGTGCAACTTCTAAAGGTAAGGCTAGGTCCAAAATATCCTCACAATAACACAATTTTGCCATTTTTAGTTTTGACATTTACACTGATGGTGCAAAGTGATGTCAGAACTGTGGTTACAAGAGGTGGGGCTTAGGGAGAAAGGGAACTGGATGAAAGGTGGACAAAGGTACAAACTTCCAGTTATGACATAAATAAGTACTAGTCATATAATGAACAACATGGTCAATATAGTTAATACCTTTCAATGTCACATATGAAAGTTGAATTCTGATCAGGAGGAAACAATATTTTTTTACCTTGTATACTTTTTTGGATTTGTTTTTTATTTTGTATTTATATGAGATGACAGATGCTCATTTCTTGTGGTAATCATTTCATGATACATGTAAGTTAAGTCTTTATACTGTATAGTTTAAATTTACACAGCACTGTACATCAATTATTTCTCAATGGAGCAAAGAAAAAAAAATGGACAATCTCTAACACACATTATCCTAAGAAGTTTACTAGTCAGAGTCCTTCATTTTTGTTTTCAATAGAATTTTTTGCTGACTATACAAGCTAGGTTAGGGGAGATACTTATGAGCTCACATAGCACCCAGCACTTCTCTTATACTTCCACTTCAGATCAGATCAGTTGCTCAGTTGTGTCCGACTCTTTGTGACCCCATGAATTGCAGCACGCCAGGCCTCCCTGTCCATCACCAACTCCCGGAATTCACCGAGACTCACGTCCATCGAGTCCGTGATGCCATCCAGCCATCTCATCCTCTGTCGTCCCCTTCTCCTCCTGCCCCCAATCCCTCCCAGCATCAGAGTCTTTTCCAATGAGTCAACTCTTCTCATTAGGAGGCCAAAGTACTGGAGTTTCAGCTTTAGCATCATCCCTTCCAAAGAAATCCCAGGGCTGATCTCCTTCAGAATGGACAGGTTGGATCTCCTTGCAGTCCAAGGGACTCTCAAGAGTCTTCTCCAACACCACAGTTCAAAAGCATCAATTCTTCGGCACTCAGCCTTCTTCATAGTCCAACTCTCACATCCATACATGACCACAAGAAAAACCATAGCCTTGACTAGACGAACCTTTGTTGGCAAAGTAATGTCTCTGCTTTTGAATATGCTATCTAGGTTGGTCGTAACTTTCCTTCCAAGGAGTAAGCGTCTTTTAATTTCATGGCTGCAGTCACCATCTGCAGTGATTTTTGAGCCCCACCAAAATGAAGTCTGACACTGTTTCCACTGTTTCTCCATCTATTTCCCATGAAGTGATGGGACCAGATGCCATGATCTTCGATTTTTGAATGTTGAGCTTTAAGCCAACTTTTTCACTCTCCACTTTCACTTTCATCCAGAGGCTTTTGAGTTCCTCTTCACTTTCTGCCATAAGGGTGGTGTCATCTGCATATCTGAGGTTATTGATATTTCTCCTGGCAATCTTGATTCCAGCTTGTGCTTCTTCCAGCCTGTGTTTCTCATGTAGTACTCTCATATAAGTTAAATAAGCAGGGTGACAATATACAGCTTTGACTGTATATTGACTGTATATTCACTCCTTTTCCTATTTGGAACCAGTCTGTTGTTCCATGTCCAGTTCTAACTGTTGCTTCCTGACCTGCATACAGATTTCTCAAGAGGCAGATCAGGTGGTCTGGTATTTCCATCTCTTTCAGAATTTTCCACAGTTGATTGTGATCCACACAGTCAAAGGCTTTGG
>NW_011494708.1:8999811-9016648 GCF_000754665.1 Bison bison bison | reverse complement strand
TCTAGGTCAGTGATCACACCATCGTGATTATCTGGGTCGTGAAGATCTTTTTTGTACAGTTCTTCTGTGTATTCTTGCCATCTCTTCTTAATATCTTCTGATTCTGTTAGGTCCATACCATTTCTGTCCTTTATCGAGCTCATCTTTGCATGAAATGTTCCTTTGGTATCTCTGATTTTCTTGAAGAGATCTCTAGTCTTTCCCATTCTGTTGTTTTCCTCTATTTCTTTGCATTGGTCACTGAGGAAGGCTTTCTTATCTCTTCTTGCTATTCTTTGGAACTCTGCATTCAGATGTTTATATCTTTCCTTTTCTCCTTTGCTTTTTGCTTGTCTTTTTTTCACAGCTATTTGCAAGGCCTTCCCAGACAGCCATCTTGCTTTTTTTCTTTTCTTTTCCATGGGGATGGTCTTTATCCCTGTCTCCTGTACAATATCACGAACCTCATTCCATAGTTCATCAGGCACTCTATCTATCAGATCTAGGCCCTTAAATCTATTTCTCACTTCCACTGTATAATCATAAGGGATTTGATTTAGGTCATACCTGAATGGTCTAGTGGTTTTCCCTACTTTCTTCAATTTAAGTCTGAATTTGGCAATAAGGAGTTCATGATCTGAGCCACAGTCAGCTCCTGGTCTTGTTTTTGCTGACTTTATAGAGCTTCACCATCTTTGGCTGCAAAGAATATAATCAATCTGATTTCGGTGTTGACCATATTGTGATGTCCATGTATAGAGTCTTCTCTTGTCTTGTTGGAAGAGGGTGTTTGTTATGACCAGTGCATTTTCTTAGCAAAACTCTATTAGTCTTTGCCCTGTAAATTTGTTAAGTGGGTCCATATCCTAATTTGACTGTAACTTCTATAAAGACAGCACACCTGCCTTTGTCATCACAGTATCCCCAGTACTTAACTAGCATTGCTAATAACCTATTTTAGCATGATGTATTGGAATTAACCTGCTTTTCTTTTTTAAAATCTCACATTTCAATGATGTAGTAACATGCATTGCCTCAGAAGTGAAAAAAAAAAAAAGTAAGGCAAATATATGTATCACTCAGCTCTGATTTACAAATGTTTATATGTTAAATTATCATAAAACAGAAACATGATATCCAATGTTCTTTTGGTTCTCAAAATGAGTGAGAGTGTTTGTCATTCAGTCATGTCTGACTCTTTGCAATCCCATGGACTGTAACCTGCCAGGCTCCTCTGTCCATGGGATTTTCCAGGCAAGAATACTGGAATGGGTTGCCATTCCCTTCTTCATGGAATCTTCTTGACCCTGGCTCTCCTGCATTGCAAAAAGATTCTTAATAGTGAGGCAATTGAGAAAGAATATTTTGTCTTAAAATGAAATTCTAGAGATCATAATTTCTTTATCATAAGCTAAACCTGAGAAGCCTAAGAGTTAGAGTTTATACACATGACCTACTAGATTAGAAATAATGTGGCAATTAAATTAGAGCTGTTCTGAAAATAAGGACAGAACAAATCTCTGCTGGGGCTGGAGGCTTGGAAAGGATTAGTAAAACAGAATACAGTTTAGATTCCAGTGTACACACTGAACTCTTATCTGTCTCTCAAACACCAAACCCAGGCATAGTATGGGGCATGGAATCTCTTGAAGTCAATAGTTAGGTTTGGGATCTGAAAAATTTGGGGACTTTTGGGCTACTGATCATATAGAACTCTTGATGCATACATCCTCAGTCATGTCCCAATCTTTGCAGCCCTAAGGACTGCCAAGCTCTTCTGTCCATGGAGTTTTCCAGGCAAGAATATTGGAGTGGGCTGCCATGCTCTCCTCCAGGGGGTCTTCCAACTCAGGGATCAAACTGGAGTCACTTACAGCTCCTGCACTGGCAGGCAGATTCTTTACCACTGTGCCACCAGGGAAGCCCCATATGGATACATAAATGCAGAAAATGCTAGGCCAGTGTAGCTGAAGTAGAGTAGAAATGGCAATGAGAGTCCAATATAGACACCCTACCCTTCAAATCTTCCTCAGCTTACATGGGCAGAGATAATATCCCCAAATTTCTGGGATCCAAGGCTCCAAGAGAGCTAAATACTCACCTAGATGCCATGAAATTGCTGTGGGAATTTTGGGTTCCATGGTAGTAGCTACAAGGAGATTAGGAACCAAGTCTGGGGCAGAGTCATCTAGAGAGATAATTGTGTTATTTCCAGAAGAGTCACAATGCCTTGCCTGTTCCAGACAATTAGATAAAACACTAGCTTTCATAATGAAGAACAAAAGCCAATTCTCAGCATCAAGTAGTGAAAGCTTGACCTTTACGTAGGCCAATGAGGACAGAAGTACTCAACCACAAACGTTCCTCAATTCAGAACTATAAAAAGAGGTATACTGGAGCTGGCACAAACCAGCTCATTAGAGCTCATCATGGGTACCTCTTTCCAACTCTGCATTCAGTAATGGTACATTGGAAGCTCAAAACTGGCCACCAGGAAAGCATTTATACCATGAACTTGGAAACCCAGCCAATCGGGGCCTTTTCCCCACTTTCCTCTCAAGAATCAGGTATTAAATGTTTTCCAGCATGCTGCAAATGACACATAAGCCTATTGTGCATTCAGATTATCCTGGGAAGAAAGAAAATAAATGGAATAGATCATCAGATGCCACTAAGTGGTGCCTGTGTGTGTGCTGTTTCTTCAGTTGTATCTGCCTCTTTGTGAACCCGTGGACTGTGTAAACTGCCAGGCTCCTCTGTTCATGAGAATCTCTAGGCATGAATATTGGAGTGGGTTGCCCTGCACTCCTCCAGGGAATCTTCCAGACCCAAGGATCAAATTCACGTTTCTTATGTCTCCTGCATTGTCACATGGGTTCTTTATTACTAGCATCAGTAAGTTGTAGTGAAATTTTAATAAGCAGCTACTCAAAAATTCCCAAATGGAAGGGCTAGAACTTTATGTAAATTTTGTTGTAAGTAATCCATTAATATCAACAAAAATGCCAAGTTTTACCCAACAATTCCATTTTGTTGGGACTGTTTTCAGGAAATATATGAAAACATATATAAGGAGAGTACTCATTAAAACATTACTTAAAATGTTGGAAATGATTTCAACATTCAGAAATATAAGATTAATTCAATAATTTATAGTTATGAAAAAAATACTAGATGTCATTAAATGACATTGGGCATATCCATTGATTTAACTATCTGTTGACAATGTATTTCAGTGAAATTGATGATATGAAACTTCAAATGTTTTACATATCACATTCCAGAAGGATATTCATGAAAGTATTTATAGTGCTTATCTTTGGTATTATTAATCTTGGAGCATTTCGATTTTTTTCTCTTCTTGGGTTTCTACATTTAGATTGTTATCTACCTCAAGAATGCATTACTTGAATAAATTATTGAGAGTATTAAAAGAAGTGGTGGTAAAGCACAAAATTTTTTTCATAGATGACTGAAATTGGCTTAAAGATAAAGGTTTAAAGGTTTCAAAAGAGAAGATTTAAGTTTGAATATTGAATCAGGGATTTGAAACTGAAAGTATTAATCTCCTATTTATAAAATAGGAGATTAATACTTCTGCATCAGTTATTTTAAACTTTAATCTTCTGATGTATCAGAAATATTATCTTAGTGTATTCTTAAGAGACAGAGATAGTTGGTCAAAATGCTAAGGTCAAAGTTTAAAGTAAATTTACTTATGCTATTTTTACTCTGGATAACAGAAAGGACAGGATGGTTTTATTCCCCAGGTGGTAAGCAGCAGCAAATGATTTTTGCTTTCTACAGGTCTTTTTCCCTTTTTTTAACTGTCAGGGCACAAACACGTTAACTTCACATAAATGGAGAGTACCTGCTGTGGAAAACATCTCTTTTGACTTAAAAAGGAGCATTAAAGCCTCTGTCACTTCAGTGAAATGATGATTAAAAGAACAAATGTGAAGTACTTATATATCCAGGTTATAGCAGTTACAAGTTAGAAAAGTTTAAATTTTGTTGTTTTTTTTTTCTGTGGAGCAATGGTTATTTGTGACCAGTCACATCAGTTCTGGTCAGAATAGTCAGTTCTTCTGGCTAGCCAGCAAATAAAGTACATAAAGATTTTTCCTTCATTAGGTCAGCTTCCAGGAAATGCTGATGGAAGAATGAAAGGCCATCTTTTACCCTTTAAGAGCAAACTTCTAGGAATTTCCATTAGCACACTGTTAGAATTTGGCTATCTCTTTTCATGCATAATTTTCTAATTTCAGCATTTAAGAAAACACTAATACAGATGCTCTTTCTTCAATATTTTAATTCATGGTTGTCTGTCAAGATTTGTAAGCTCCATAAAGTTTCCTTCTCTTTAACCAGGTACAGTCAATGAAAGAAGATAGCAAATGTTTGGAATATAACTTTGGTTTTGATCATACAAACACATCTAAAATAAAGTTTCCCAATTTGCAGCCACTGACATTTTTTACAGTCACATGTAGGAAGTTTTCCTGTGTATTGTAGGATGGTTTGCAGTGTCCTGGCTACTGAAGTATACCCGCTAGATTTGTTTGTTTAAAAGGTTATAGTAGCACCCTGTCCCCAGGTGTGACAATCAAAAAATGTTTGCAAATATTGCTGTGTCCTCCAAGAGGCAAAATATCCTCTGATTGTCAGCTATTAATCTAGAAAACTTAGAAAATTTAATTCACAAAAATTAATATACTGTATGTTTTTGAATTATACCATTCAATTTGATTATGTTGATATCATATCAATAAATTTGTCATAACTAAAAATAATTTTTTGTTTAAAGATATCAGTTCATAATCAGGAATTAATCTATTAAATCTGCAGGTGGGTATCAGTTACTAAAGGCTGATTTTCTAACTAAATAGCTGGTAAAGGACAAGAAGAAATCTCATAGCTGTCAGTTTTAAATGAGTCACACCATTGCAAATCTCATTGTTTGTCCTTATGTATGACATATTGCTGTGATGCTGTGTTTTACAAAACCAGTTATAGGCATGTATGCCAGGAGAAAGGTGGCACCAGTGCCCTTGAAGTAGGACTGAACTAAAACAGAGGCCTCTATATGCACTGTGTTCTCTAGTTTGCCCTCAACACAACTGAGAAGTCCAAATTTTACTTCCCATATGTAAAGCATCTTACAGAAAGTAAGCATGAAAAGACTTAGAGACTTCACTGGTGGTCCAGTGGTTAAGACCACTTTTTCTACTGCATGGGGCATGGATTCTATCTCTGGTGGAGGAACTAAGATTCCCACATGCCTGGTGGTACATGGTACAACCGAAAAAAAAAAAAGAATGAAAAGACTTAGTGTGGTAGCTCAGATGGTAAAGAATCTACCTGCAGTGCAGGAGACTTGAATTCAGTCCCTGGGTCAGCAAGATCACCCAGAGAAGGAAATGCAACCCACTTCAGTATTCTTGCCTGGAAATCTCATGGACAGAGGAGCCTGGTGGGCTATAGCCGATGGAGTCTCAAAGAGACATAACTGAGTAACTAACACTTTAAAAACACTCAATAATTGTTAAATGTTAAGAATTAGATTTGTGGTGATATAGGAAGACCATGAATTTCAGAGAAAGAAATACTTTGGTTAAATCTTTCTGAACACCTACTAGTTGTGTAGTTTGGGGCAAGTTTTTTGTTTCAGCTTGTATGTTTCCAACTTTTCTTCCACCAGTAAAATGGACTTAATGATAGAGAGCTTATAGGATTATTGTGAGAATAAATTTTAAAATTCAAATCATCCAGCATAATTAAATATAATATATATTCAAAAAAATGTCAGATGATGGAGTAAATACATAATAAAATAATTCTCAAGAACATAGAAATTTATAAACAATACATATTTTTCCTTATATTCTATTCCAAAAATTTGTTTCAGAAAGAAAAATAGGATATAAAAAGAAGAAAAAAAAATATTCAGTGACATCCCCCACTCCGCTTGTTTTAAGATGTTGGTAAGCATAGTACTTCAGTGCAGCTGGTATTTTATGTACCAAGGAATTTCAAATATCTTTCAGAAGAAAGCCACCTATATTCATGTCATGTTCAAAATATTAAACCAGTTCCAAGTTGGCAAGAATAAAAAAGAAAACATTCAGTAAATTTCAGTCATTTGCCTCCCAAACACTTCACTGAACTTCTTAAATGCTGTGCATGTAATACATTCTAACTGCTAATAGGGTTCATAGAAGAACTTTAATTTTCCCACTTACTTTGTATTGCAGCTTGCATTTTAAGGTTTTCACATGTGATTGGAAACCGTTTGAATTATCCTGAATGAAAAGTTCTGTACTGGGCGGTCAGAGAGTGATTTTTGCCTTCCTCTAACATAATCCTTCCTGTAACATAATTCCACAATAAACTGTGGAAAATTCTGAAAGAGATGGGAATACCAGACCACCTGACTGGCCTCATGAGAAATCTGTATGCAGGTCAGGAAGCAACAGTTAGAACTGGACATGGAACAACACACTGGCTCCAAATAGGAAAAGGAGTACATCAAGGCTGTATACTGTCACCCTGCTTATTTAATTTATAGGCAGAGTAAGAAATGCTGGGCTGGAGGAAGCACGAGCTGGAATCAAGATTGCCAAGAGAAATATCAATAACCTCAGATATACAGATGACACCACCCTTATGGCAAAAAGTGAAGAAGAACTAAAGAGCCTCTTGATGAAAGTGAAAGAGGAGAGTGAAAAAGTTAGCTTAAAGCTCAACATTCAGAAAACTAAGATCATGGCATCTGGCCCCATCACTTGGAGCAAATAGATGGGGAAAGAGTGTCAGACTTTATTTTGGGGGGCTCCAAAACCACTGCAGATGGTGACTGTAGTCATGAAATAAAAACACGCTTACTCCTTGGAAGAAAAGTTATGACCAACTTAGACAGCATATTAAAAAGCAGAGACACTACTTTGCCAACAAAGGTCCGTCTAGTCAAGGCTATGGTTTTTCCTGTGGTCATGTATGGATGTGAGAGTTGGAGTGTGAAGAAAGCTGAGCGCTGAAGAATGCTTTTGAACTGTGGTGTTGGAGAAGACTCTTGAGAGTCCCTTGGACTGCAAGGAGATCCAACCAGTCCATCCTAAAGGAAATAAATCCAGAATATTCATTGGAAGGACTGATGTTGAAGCTAAAACTCCAATACTTTGGCCACCTGATGCAAAGAGCTGACTCATTTGAAAAGATCCTGATGCTGAGAAAGATTGAAGGCAGGATAAGTGGACAACAGAGGATGATATGGTTGGATGGCATCACCAACTCAAGAGACATGAGCTTGAGTAAACCCTGGGAGTTGGTGACAGACAGGGAGACCTGGCATGCTGCAGTCCATGGGGTCCCAAAGAGTTGGACATGACTGAGCAACTGAATTGAACTGAACATAACCCTATAGAAGTAATAATTTATTATGATATACACTCAACTATAAGATTACCAACCTCAGCAAGTCTTAACAATTTGTGGATCAAGCATTTGTAAAGTAGCTTCTAAATAACACTGTAATAGAAAACAAAATTATAAAAAGCACAGGGCAGAACTTCCACATGCTACCAGTTTCCTGCAAGGGAAAAAGAAACAAGAAATTGCTCTCTGGTGTGATAAAAGCTACAGTGCACATAAGCAGCCATGAAACCTGTCAAAGGACGGAACAATGACTTCATCTTCCTTCAGGTAGGCTGTCCTATCTTTTAGCTGATTAGGATAGCCTATCTGAAGATTCCCTGGTGGCTCAGCAGTAAAGAATCCACCTGCCAATTCAGGAGACAAATGCAGGTTCGATACTTGGGTTGGGAAGATCTCCTGGAGCAGGAAATGGCAATCCACTCCAGTATTTTTACCTGAGAAATTCCATGGACAGAGAAGCATGATGCGCTAAAGTCTGGTGTGGTAGCAAAGAGTCAGACATGACTTAGCCACTAAACAACAACAAAACAACAAGGTTATCCAAGTCAACCAAAAGAGTTGCTCTTCTGGAGTAGAATACATCAGTATTTATTAGTTCATTAGGTTTTTGAAAGGATTTGAGAGGGAAACAACAGAACATCAAAGTTCTCAAATTTGTACTTTAAAATTGTGTGTGTGTGTATGCGCTCAGTCATGTCCAACTCTTTGTGACTCTGTGGACTATGGCCCACAAGGCTCCTCTGTCCAGGGAATTCTCCAGGCAAGAATACTGAAGTAGGTTGCCATTTCCTACTCCAGGGGATCTTCCCAACCCAGGGATCAAATCCGCATCTCCAGCATTGATAGGTAGATTCTTTACAACTAGCGCAAACTAGGAAGCCCCTAGAATTACTTGGAGATCTCAAACTCCTGATATGCAGGCCCAAACTCCAGATCCCTTAAGTTAAAATCTCTAGATCTGGAACCTAGGAAGCAAAAGTTTAATCATCCTCAGGTAATTTAAATGGGCAGCAAAATTTTGAGCTTCATTGATCTATAAAGACAACCGCTAATCTAAAAGGAGCAGAGGGAATCTGTGTATCTTGGTGTGTCCTGAAGAGAGTCTGTGTTTTCACTTACCACTGAATTCAACTATTAATTAAGTGACTAAGACAAAACTAGGTTAATGCTGACCTTTATTATTGATTTTTACAAAATCAAGCCTATGTATTTGCCAGAGGGAAAAAAACGCATGATTCACATAATGCTGTTAGATTTGTCTCAAGGAATGTTTTTATGCATACTGAGTTCAGTTCAGTTTGGCCTCTCAGTCATGTCTGACTCTTAAGGTTTAATGCACATAGTTGTCAAGAATGTCCTATGAGATTAACGAAATTAGGTCTACAAATTAATAGGTAAAGGTATGAAAATCTATTTTGATAGAAAGTTTCATGATGGTTTTTATTATTTTTCTGATTTTCTACTAAACCAATATAACTTGGAGAAAGTTGTGTTGAGAAAAACCTGAGAATTTCTGATAAAAGCCAGTATGTGACTATTAAGTACACCCTCTCTTTATGATGTCTTAAATCCTTGAGCAAGATTAGCTTAAATGTATTCCTAGGTGCATTTATTGTTTGGGGGCAAAGATACAATATACATTTCATAATAAGAGGAAGTTATCTTTTGTGATGAATTTTTCACAGAAAAGATCTATGCAAGGTGAATTTACAATAAAATAATTTTCTACAATAAAGGAACAGAGCTTTTCATTTACATAAGTAACAAAATTTTTTAAAAAAGAAAAAAACTGTATCCCTCTCACCACTAAGAAGCAGTTTCAGAGCTTCAGTTTCTTCCTCTTCAGTCTACTGAAGTAGACTGTCTACTGGTAGACTACAGTATTCTACCAGTCTAATTTTTGTCCAGTTGAAGGACCATGGACTTTAGTGTCAAGCACCAGTCTTTCATATTCATTTAAATCATCTTAAATTGATTTGGCTTAATCAATAAAAAACTCTTTTTACCCTTTACTCAGTTTTCATAGACTCTTTTTTTTTTTTTTTAAACCAGTCTATGCACTTGATAAAAGCTTCAGGGAATGTAACTCAACCCTTATCTACCTTGTCTCCTGACTCACTCTTCATGTTTTCCTAGGATTGTGACTTTCTCTGTTTTTTTCTGTATTTGTCACACTTTAAATGTAGACAGGTCCAGGGTTTCCACTTAGACTTTTTAATCTTCACACATACCCCTTCCTTTTCCTCTCTCATTTAGATTAGCTCTCAGGAAATCTCTACTCTCACCTACTATGGTTGTGTGTGGCTAGTCTGTTTCCTGGGTTCTAATCTCATTATCCTGCTGCACAGGAAGTACTCACAGCATTTCCTGTCAGTGCTTTATTTTGATAGATAATCAGAAATTTTAAACTCAGTTGTAAAACTTCATGGTACTCTGAAATAGTTTCAGTAAAAATTAATTGAGCATAGCCTCACCATATAGGAACTTTAGTATATCACTTTATATTTGCATAGACAGGTAGTGGGTTTGTTCGTTTGTTTGTTTGTTTTTAATTTTCCACTTAAAGCATCTTTGTTTGTCACAACACATGGTGGCTAGAGGAAATATTTTGATTCCTATTTTATGAATGAAGAGACTGTGAAAATCTTTAGAAAATTTCCCCAGTCTTTTGAATTGCATGATGATGAGTTTCTACTATTTTATCTTGCCTTTCCTATCCTAAAATAAACTACTCAAATTAACAAATAATGATTGTATGGTTTTGGTCTTTTATCATTGTTAACAATACTGTATGTTTTAACTACCAAACTAAAAATACAGACCCATATAAGCAAGTACAGACATAATCGTGACTTGTATAAAGGTCATATTTTATTTTAAATAGTTTATTTTCTTAATTTTTAAATGCTTATAATGTAATGATTTTATTCACTTGAACTCATTTTTATTTTCCTTATCAATTACCCCACTAATTCATGTATTCTTTGAAGACAGGGACAAGATTTTGAAAATATTATTCTGATTCCTCACTTGGTCTGTACAATACAATGGTGTGGACTGTATTTTCTACCCCCCAACCCTCACCCACACCAAAATTCATGCTGAGACCCTAATCCCCAATGTACATATATTTGGAAATAGATTCTATCAGAAGGTAATGCAGGTTAATACAGATCGTGGGGTGGGCCCCTTATCAATAAGACTGGTGTCTTTATAAGTAGAAAAAGAGATACCAGGGCTCACTTCTTCTGGGTTGTAATAAAAAGGCAGATAACCCTCTGCAAACAAGGAAGAGTATTCTCTTCAGGAACCAAATCCACCAGTACCTTCATCTTGGATTTCCCAGCCTCCCTAACTGTGAGAAAATATATTTCTGTTCACACCATCCAGTCTATGGTTTTTGTTATGTCAGCCAAGAAGACTAAGACATTCAACAAACTGACAATGTTCTTTTTTAACTGGAGAATTATTATCAATGTGAAGAAGGAAAGAAAGGAAAAGACTGTAGTCAACAAAATATTCCTGTCTTATGTTTTTAAAATGTGTATTGGAGTTGAACTGATAGCTTAAATGCTATCTGTAGCTAGATTTTCTAAAACTAGTTTTGCCCACTGGATCAATGACATTTAACTTAAATGTAAAGATTATATATAAGCATATGATTTGAATGTGGCATTTGAGAGAAATCTAATGAAAAAAAATGTGGGTTGTTATAAGACTTGCAGTTACCAAAATGATAAGAAAGAAGAAAACTATTATAGCATTTCTCAGAAATATATTTAAAAACTAATATGGATTCCAAGAGGACAAAGCCATCGATAGTATACTATTAACTACATATGTTTCAAAAATTTTAAAGGAAAATAGATCAAAGAGATCAAGATTGTGTATGGTAGTATTCCAAGATTTGTGAAATGGATAACAAGGAGTATTGTGTGTTTTAGAGAGAGAGGGGACACAGAGAAGTTCCTTTTCTCCACCTGATCATGGTTAGACTAGAATACAAAACCATTACTTTAATCTTTACCTAAATCAGACAACCTACTGTATCTGTTCTATAACTTCAAATATATTCATTTCCATATATTTCTAAATGGCCTTTAAAATATGTTTATGAAGATTAATTATATATTTAAGAGAATTCATAATGTGTTTTCAAGTGAAAGAAACAAGGATAAAATAAGTATTAGTATATACATCAAGAAAGTAGAATTTTAATAATATAACTTTTTACTTAGTCCCTTTTTTGGGATGCATATCAATCTTCTCCCCTACACAAATGTTTCATAATGAGCATCTCAATTTGCTAGCTAATGAGCCCCTTTGATCTTATTTGGGAAACTGCAAATTCTCTGTCCTTTACTATTTAGGACTTAAGGCAAAAATTGTCTCAAAACTGCTAATGCAAGAAGTATATTTGTAGCCTCAAATGTTTTATATGAAAATTCTGAAAAGAGATAGTCTTGGACTTAGAGAAAAATATTATATCAAAATATTCTGTTTTGACTTTTAAAAATTTCAATTGCCTTTAATATCAAAGGCATTCTTGTAAATTTTTGAAAGCCCCTCATTGCAATTTCACTTACCTAAAACTTCACTTTTTAAGTTTGATCTTTCTGGAAAATCAAACCAAAGATTGCCACTTTACTAGCTAGTGGACTTCCCTGGTATTTCAAATGGTAAAGAACCTGCCTGTAGTACAGGAAATCCATGTTCGATCCCTGGGTTGGGAACATCCCCTGGATTAGGAAATGTCAACTCATGCCAGTATTCTAGCCTGGACAATCCCATGGACAGAAGAGTCTGGCAGGCTACAGTCCATGGGGTCTCAAAGAGTCAGACACAAGTTAGGCAACTTGGCAAGCATGCACATACTAGCTAGTAATAAAAAATTTTAATGAAATTGGATATGACTTAAAATGTTGCCATAGAGAATCAAAAATGAATGTTTATTTTTTAAATTTCATTCTTTATATGAGGAAGGTTTTTTTCTAACAAATTTTTTCCTGACGTAGTGGGTTCAGTGGTGCCCTTCATCCACCCCACAGATAAGCCATATCCTAGAAATTGTGAATGTAAACTTAATTGGAAAAAGAGCCTTTATACTAATAATCTCTGTGACTAATAATCTCTGGCTGATATCATAGTAGGTGATATCATAGTTAATTATCAGAGTTGGCCCTAAATCAAATGACAAATACCCTTATAAGAGATACCCAGGGTAAAGACTCTAGAGAAGTCCATTTGGAGATGGAGACAGACATGGGGGAGGTACAGTTTCAAGCCAAGGAGTGCCTAGGGCCACCAGAAGTTGAAAGAAGTAAAAGATTCTCCTTTAGGTCCTTTGGAGGGAGCATGGTCATTCCAAACCGTGATCTTTGGACTTCTGATCTTCAAAACAGTGTGGGAATAAATGCCTGTTTTGTTATTTTTTTAAAGCCACCATATTTGTGATAATATTTACAGAAGCCCAAGGTGGCTCAGATGATAAAGAAACTTCCTGCAATGCAGGAGACTTAGGTTCAATCCCTGGGTCAGGAAAATCCCCTGCAGAAGGGAATGGCTACCCACTCTAGTAAAGAGTTGGACATGACTGAGTGACTAATACAGTAGGAAACAAATATGCTTGATGTGTTCCCTATTTTGATAATTTGATTCTTTATATTACTGGTCTAAAACAAAGCTAGAAAATGTTACAATGAGGATTTCAAGTCCTATTGGTTCCCATTTCATATATTCTTTTGGTCAAAATTCTGTTCAAAGAGTAGAAAAATAAGTTATATCTTTGATTATAGATCCCTAGATATTTGCAAGCAAAAAACCTTGCAAATGATAGAATGTAGTCACTTAATGTTGTGCAGAAAATTAAGTTGAGAAACCCAATGACCTGCTACAGTTCACAGACCTACATTGAATGTCAGATTTTGTCTGAACCCATTTGCAATGTGAGCAAATCTGATGTGTATGACAAATATGATGATGTGACATCACAGCTGATGTCACAGATTGCTGCTTTCAGTCCTCCAGGGCTGCCATAGCAAAACATCACAGGCTGAGTAGCTTAAACACTAGACATTTATTTTCTCACAGTTTTGGAGACTGGAAGTTCATGATCATGCTGAGAGTTCTCTTCCTGGTTTGTAGATAGTGACTTTCTAACTCTCCTCTGTGTTTGCCCAGAAAAAGAAAGTGTGCTCTACTTTCTCTTACAAGGGCATCAATCCTACTGCATTAGGGCCCCCTCTTATGATTTAATTTAACCTTTAATTACCTCCTTTAGATGTTATATCCAAATATAGGACCTACAGGATCACATTGGGGATTAGTGTATCAAGATATTAATGGGGGGGGGGTGGATTTCAGTTTATAACACCCTTGTTACTGTACTTGGGTAAGGGTATGTCATAGTACTTCTTTAACTTCGAAAGTGGGAGAACTGAAACAATTGGATATCAGTTCTGACTCCTTTATCAAAATCTTTTGGATGGATCTGACATGAAATCTAAGTCATATTTATAGAAGACCTAATTATTTTTATATCTATTCATAGCAATCATCTTTAAGAAAGATATAAAAACAAAGGAAACTCCAAAATTTTTAGTTGTTGCTATAATTTTCAGTCCAAATGATAACTTTTGTTCTATATAACTGCATCTATAAGATATTCATATAAGAATTTCAGAGTAGATATGAAAGGAAAAGAAACTAAAGGAAATTGAGAAAGTGAGAACATTTTTAGCTCATCTAAGAACTAGTTCCTCTTGATGTTTTTACTGCTGTTCTCACCTTAATTTTTTCTCTTTTTGTCTCTTTTTGAATAGTGCTCAGTCTTCTGAAAACTCTTCCTGATTGAGGATTTTTATATAGGCAGGGAAGGTCAGTAATGGATATTTTCACACTTTAGGCAGAAAAAAACAAAAAAGAATCTTCAAAGTTTGTAATAAACAGAGCAATCTTTAGGGATCAAAACAGTCTCTTAGATTCAATGCCAGGTGTCTTTCCCAATCTTAGCTTCACAACTTCCCCAGTCACATCAGCTACTCCTTTTGAGCAGGGAGTCACTCTTCCTGCTGCCAGAGTGTCTAGGAAAAAAAAAAAAAAAGGTACAGCTGCTGCAGGCATATACTTTACCTGGCAATTTCACAAAATGAATATGAGGGTGATGTGTAGTGTCCATAAGGTATTAACTTATTTTTTTTTTCCTCTCCACTCCTTTGTCTATTTTTCTATTTGAATATCTTATATTTCCTTTTCTCCCTCAATATATTTTCTCTGAGCCCTTTTCCTTTCTTGTCACTCAGATAAGTGTGCTAGAATCAGAATTGGAGAGTCCCAAGTCAACACCTTTGGTATTTTGGCAGACAAGGAACCACTGATAATAAAACTCAAATAAAGTACCCTATTCCCTATTGTAAGAAATTTTAACAAGCATCAGTACCTGAGATGAGCTGCTTAAATTGTTGTGATGTGAAGTAGAAGATGATCAGGCCATCTTAGGTAGAATGGAAGCAAGAGGAATCATACTTCTGAACTCACTGAAATTTTTTATTTAATCACTTTACTCAGTGGAAGTTTACACAAGGTACTTGCAGTTTCATATGGAGACAAGGTTTACTGACCTGAAGTTTGAAAACCCAGACTTGATTTGAGTCACCATGAGCTCAATTAAATATCTGTGTATCTTATAAAGATGTAATCACTCTTGTTTTTTAGATACTATCTTAGGCACACATAACTATTAGCTGGTGGCTCAGATGGCAAAGAATCTCCTGCAATGCAGGAGACCTGGATTCCATCCCTGGGTTGGGAAGATCCCCTGGAGAAGGAAAAGGCTATCCACTCCAGTATTCTGGCCTGAAGAATTCCATCAACTGTATAGTCTGTGGGGTTGCAAAGAGTTAGACATGACTGAGTGACTTTCACTCACTTCACAGATGGTAAGGAATCTGCCTGCAATGCAAAAAATCTGGGTTCAATCTCTGTGTCAGAAAGATCCCCCAAGGAAGGGAATGGCTACCCACTCCAGTATTCTTGCCTGGAGAATTCCATGGACAGAGGAGACTGGCGGGCTACAGTTCTTGGGACCACATAGAATCAGACACAACTGAGTGACTCACACACACACACACACACACACACAGAAGAATTAGACACTTTTACCACTGATTCTGAACCACATTTGGAAGAACTCAGCTATCACATCTCTTGGAACAATTCACCTTTTGAAGTCTGGGGTGCAAACCAGTGGATCAAATTTAAGTCCATCAGTTAAGGCAAGATACCGCGTTCACTTTCAGTGGATTATTTGGCAGCAACTGTAAGGAATTCTTTGTGTTCTCAACTTTGTCAAGGAGGAAAACCCATAGAGAGAAAGTGTGTAGATTAAGATAGTGTTTGCATGTGGTTTGTACAGTGTTACATTAAAACAGGTGATTGCACACTTACAGTTATTTTAGCTATATAGGCCTAAAATAGGTAATAGTTTGCTTAACCCTCCAAATTATTTCTTTAAAATAGTTCTATTTGATTTAGTTGTATACTAGTTTTAACACTTATTTTAGTTACTAAGGGCTTCCTTTGTGACTCAGCTGGGAAAGAATTCGCCTGCAATGTAGGAGACCTCTGTTTGATCCCTGGGTTGAGAAGATCCCCTGGAGAAGGGAAAGGCTTGCCACTCCAGTAATCTTGCCTGGAGAATTCCATGGATTGTATAGTCCATGGGGTTGCAAAGAGTTGGACACAACTGAGCAACTTCCACTTCACTCACAAATGATGGGAAATTAGAAAGGATTCATAGTCATACTGATAAAAAAAAAGTTAACTAGAAAAAGTTTAAAAAGTTAAAAAGTTGAGTTCATTTTATTGGATTTTCTTCCAAATATAAATATTCATCCTGAAAAGCAAAATAACACATGCATGGAAAGAAACTAAGTTTTATTTTTCCTAAGTCTCCCCATTGAAGTGACCTTAAAAAACATATGTAAGAATATGACCTTAAAAAGTTCATCTATGGAAGATGGCAGAATAGGATGGGGAGACCACTTTATCCCCCACAAGTTCATCAAAAGATCATTTGAATGCTGAGCAAGTTCCACAAAACAACTTCTGAATGCTGGCGGAGGACATCAGGCACCCAGAATGTCAGCCCATTCTCTTCAAAAGGAGGTAGGGAAAAATATAAAAGATAAAAAGAGAGACAGAAGAGTTAGGGACAGAGACCCATCCCGGGTAGGGAATCGTGAAAGAGGAGAAGTTTCCAAAGACCAGGAAACCCTCTCACTGGCAGGTCTGTGGAGAGTTTTGGAATCTCAGAAGGCAACATAAATGGGAGGAAAAAAAAAGAACCCACAGATTACACGCCTAGCGGCGACTCCCAGCAGAGAGGTAACCCAGAGGCTTGTATCCACCAGCAGTGAGCAGGGGC
>NW_011494708.1:8969670-8999711 GCF_000754665.1 Bison bison bison | reverse complement strand
AAGCAGGGGCTGAACAGGGAGGCCTGGGTTGCATGCATAGGGTGGGGACTGGGCCTGAATGCCCTGAGGACAATCTGAGGGAGCTAACCTGAGATAGCAACCAAAACTGTGAGATAGCCAGAGAGAAAAAAAAGAGAGAACTTTCCTGAGAAAAGCTCTGAGGCACAGCCTGGCCTGTGAGAGGTCACAGAATAAAGGACTGAGCAAATACCAGAGGAGAGCTAGCCAGCTATGGACTGCCCGCCCCCCCCCCCAACCATCCTGCACCAGAGGGAGAGATGCAGGCAGGCTACAGCCAGAGCCAGAAGGCGAGGGGCAATCTCAGCCCCAGAGACAGCATCCTCTACCAAACTGTGAGCAGGCTCCCAGTTACTAGTGAAGTCTTCTTGGGATCCTGGATGGTTGACATCTGCAAGGAGGGTCACAGTCAGAGATCAGCTCCCCAGAGGAGACACACAGCACACCTGAGACTGTGCTCCCAATGTGCACCCAGGAAACCAAGCAGCTGGGACTGGGGAGGTGATAAGGTGCACTACCCAGCTGGGAGAGTGTTCGCCAAGCACCTGGTCGCCTGAGCTGCTTGGAACTGGGAAGGGCACAAAACAGGCCCAAGTGAGTCTGTGCCTTTGTGGAGTACCCAAGAACCTGAACCTGAGGGGCTTAGACCTAGGAACTGCACGCAACCCAGGGCCTGCTTTAGACAGTTCCCCTGCAGAGCAACCTGGAGCCTGAGCAGTGTAGACCAGGAAAGCACACATGCCATGAACGAGGGCAAACCCAGTAATGCCCAGACACTGGGAACACTCCCCACACATGCCGGTGATATTTGTTTGTAGTTCCTCCCTTCCCACAGCACAAATGAACAAGTGAGCCTAAATAAGTGGCCACCTTTGCCCCCTTGTGTCAGAGTGGAAATTAGACACTGAAGAGATTTGCAAACAGAGGAAGCCAAAATAAACAAAGAGGGAACTGCTCTAGAAGTGACAGGTACAACAGATTAAAACCCTGTAGTTAGCATTGACTACATTGGAAGGGGCCTATGGACCTTGAAAAGAAGTACAAGCTAGAACAAAGTACTATCTGAAACTGAACTGACCCCACACTGCCCTCAGCAGCTCCTGAGAAATTCCTAGATATATTTTGCTATTATTATTATTTTTTTAATTTTTAAGTTCTTTATTACTCCTTGAATTTTCATTTTTATAACCTACTATTACTTTGTAAAAAAAAAAAAAGACCCTATTTTTAAAGCCAGTTTCATATATATATATATATATTTTATAATTTTGTGATGTTATTTTGTTTTTTAATATTGTATTTTTGAGAGTATAACCTCTACTCTAGATTTATAAACTTTGCTTTTTGGTTTTTGTTATCAATTTTGTACCTTTAAGAATCCAATTTTCAGTACCCATTTTTATTTAGAAGTGTGATTACTGGCTTGATTGCTCTCTCCCCCTTTTGAATATCCCTTTTTGGCCCCCACGTCACCTATATCTCCTACCTCCCCCTTCTCTTCTCTACCCAAATCTGTGAATCTTTATGGGCTTTCTGGGCTGTGGAGAAAACTTAGGGAACTGATTATTGGCTAGATCTGTCTCTCTCCTTTTGATTCCCTCTCTTCTCCTCCTGGTCATCTTTATCTCCTTCTTCCCTCTTCTCTTCTCTATGTAACTCTGTGAACTTCTCTGAGTATTCCAGACTGTGGAGAGCACATAGGGAATTGATTAATGGCCAGAACAGCTCTCTCCCCTTTTAATCCCCCCTCTTCTCTTCTCCTCCTGGTCACCTCTATCTCCTTCCTCCTTCTTCTCTTCTCCATCTAACTCTGTGAAACTCTCTGGGTGTCCCTCAATGTGGATAATCTTTTCACCATTAATGCAGCTGTTTTATCATCAGTGCTGTATGGATGGAGAAGTTTTGAGACTACTCTAAGATTAAGACTGAAAGCCAGATGCAGGAGGCTTAAATACAAAACTTGAGAAATCCAGAAAACTCCTGACTCCAGGGAACATTAATTGACAAAAGCTCATCCAAAACCCTCCATACCTACACTGAAACCAAGCTCCACCCAAGAGCCGACAAGTTTCAGAGCAAGACATATCAAACTAGTTCTCCAACAATGCAGGAACATAACCCTGAGCATGATAATACAGGTGGGCAAAAGTCACACCAAACCCATAGGCACCTCAAAACTCACTACTGGACACTTCATTGCACTCCAGAGAGAAGAGATCCAGCTCCACCCACCAGAACACCAACATAAGCTTCCCTAACCAAGAAACTTTGACAAGCCACTCATCCAACCCCACCCACAGGGAGGAACCTCCACAATAAAGAGGAATCACAAACCACCAGCATACAGAATGGCCACCTGAAACACAGCAATCTAAACAAGATGAAAAGGCAGATAAATATTCAGCAGGTAAAAGAACATGATAAATGCCCAACAAACCAAACAAAAGAGCAGGAGATAGGGAATCTACCTGGAAAAGAGTTCAGAATAATGATAGTAGAAATGATCCAAAATCTTGACAATAAAATGGAGTTACAGATAAATAGCCTGGAGACAAGGATGGTGAAGATGCAAGAAATGTTTAGCAAGGACCTAGAAGAAATACAAAAGATTCAATTGATAATGAATAATGCAATAACTGAGATAAAAAAAAAAAAACACTCTGGAGGGAATCAACAGTAGAATAACTGAGGCAGAAAACTGGATAAGTGAGGTGGAAGATAGAATGGTAGAAATAAATGAAGCAGAGAGAAAAAAAAAATGAATTAAAAGAAATGAGGACAACCTCAGAGACCTCTGGGACAATGTCAAATGCTCCAATGTTCGAATCATAGGAGTTCCAGAAGAAGACAAAAAGAAAGGCCATGAGAAAATACTTAAGGAGATAATAGTTGAAAACTTCCCTAAAATGGGAAAAGAAATAGCCACCCAAGTCCAAGAAACCCAAAGAGTCCCAAACAGGATAAACCCAAGGCAAAATACCCCAAGACACATATTAATCAAATTAACAAAGATCAAACATAAGGAACAAATATTAAAAGCAGCAAGGGAAAAATAGCAAACAACATACAAGAGGATTCCCATAAGGATAACAGCTGATCTTTCAATAGAAGCTCTTCAGGCCAGAGGGAATGGCATGCTTTAAGTATGGTTAAAGTGATGAAAGAGAAAAACTTACAACCCAGATCACTGTACCCAGCGAGGATCTCATTCAAATATGAAGGTGAAATCAAAAGCTTTACAGACAAGCAAAAGCTGAGAGAATCCAGCACCACCAAACCAGCTCTTCAACAAATGCTAAAGGATATTCTCTAGATAGGAAACACAGAAAATGTTTATAAACTAGAATCCAAAACAACAAAGTACCATACTTATCAATCAATAATTACATCAAATGTAAATGGGTTGAATGCCCCAAACAAAAGACAAAGACTGGCTGAATGGATACAAAAACAAGACCCCTATAAATGCTGTCTACAAGAGACCCACATAAAAACTAGGAATACATACAGACTGAAAGTGAAGGGCTGGGAAAAGATATTTCACACAAATGGAGACCAAAAGAAAGCAGGGGTAGCAATACTCACACAGAAAAAATAGACTTTGAAATAAAGGCCGTTAAAAGAGACAAAGAAGGACACTACATAATGATCAAAGGATCAATCCAAGAAGAAGATATAACAATTATAGATATATATGTGCACCCAACATAGAAGCACCACAATATGTAAGGGAAATGCTAACAAGTATGAAAGGAGAAATTAACAGTAACAAAATAATAGTGGGAGACTTTAGTACCCCATGCACACCTATGGATAGATCAACTAAACAGAAAATTAGCAAGGAAACACAAACTTTAAATGATACAATGGACCAGTTAGATATATTTGATATCTATAGGACATTTCACCTCCCAAAAATAAATTTCACCTTTTTCTCAAGTGCACATGGAACATTCTCCAAGATAGATCACATCCTGGGCCATAAATCTAGCACTGGTAAATTAAAAAAAAAGAAAGAAAGAAATCCCAGCAACTTTTCTGATCACAATGTGGTAAGATTAGATATCAACTACAGGAAAAAACTATTAAAAATACAAACATATGGAGGCTAAACAACACACTTCTGAATAACCAACAAATCACAGAAGAAATCAAAAAAGAAATCAAAATATGCATAGAAACGAATGAAAATGAAAACACACAACCCAAAACCTATGGGATTCTTAAAAGCAGTGCTAAGGAGAAGGTTCATAGCAATACAAGCTTACTGCAAGAAACAAGAGAAAAATCAAATAAATCACCTAACTCTACACATAAAGCAACTAGAAAAAGAAGAAATGAAGAACCCCAGGGTTAGTAGAAGGAAAGAAATCATAAAAAATAGGGCAGAAATAAATGAAAAAGAAGCAAAGGAGACCATAGCAAAAATCAACAAAGCTAAAAGCTGGTTCTTTGAGAAGATAAATAAAATAGACAAAACATTAGCCAGACCCATCAAGAAAAAAAGGGAGAAGAATCAAATGAACAAAAACAGAAATGAAACTGGAGAAATCACAACAGACAACACAGAAATACAAAGGATCATAAGAGACTACTATTAACAACTATATGCCAATAAAATGACAACTTGGAAGAAATGGACAAATTCTTAGAAAAGTATAACTTTCCAAAACTGAACCAGGAAGAAATAGAAAATCTTAACAGACCCATCACAAGCACAGAAATCAAAACTGTAATCAGAAATCTTCCAACAAACAAAAGCCCAGGACCGGACGGCTTCACAGCTGAATTCTACCAAAAATTTAGAGAAGAGCTAACACCTATCCTACTCAAACTCTTCCAGCAAATTGAAGAGGAAGGTAAACTTCCAAACTCATTCTATGAGGCCACCATCACCCTAATACCAAAACCAGACAAAGATGCCACAAAAAGAGAAAACTACAGGCCAATATCACTGATGAACATAGATGCAAAACTCCTTAACAAAATTCTAACAAACAGAATCCAACAACATATTTAAAAGATCATGCCTCATGAACAAGTGGGCTTTATACCAGGAATGCAAGAATTCTCTAATATCCACAAATCAATCAATGTAATACACCATATTAACAAATTGAAAAATAAAAGTCATATGATTATCTCAATAGATGCAGAGAAAGCCTTTGACAAATTCCACATCCACTTATGATAAAAACCTTCCAGAAAGCAGGCATAGAAGGAACATACCTCAACATAATAAAAGTCATATATGATAAACCCACAGCAAGCATTATCCTCAACGGTGAAAATTGAAAGCATTTCCTCTAAAGTCAGGAATAAGACAAGGCTGCTCACTTTCACCATTACTATTCAACATAGTTTTGGAAGTTTTAGCCACAGCAATCAGAGCATAAAAATAAAAGGAATCCAGATTGGAAAAGAAGAAATAAAATGCTCACTGTTTGCAGATGACATGATCCTCTAAATAGAAAACCCTAAAGACTCCACTAGAAAAGTACTAAAGCTAATCAATGAATACAGTAAAGTTGCAGGATATAAAATTAACACAGAGAAATCCCTTGCATTCCTATACACTAACAATGAGAGAACAGAAAGAGAAATTAAGGAAACAATTCCATTCACCATTGCAACAAAAAGAATAAAATACTTAGGAATAAATCTACCTAAAGAAACAAAAGACCTATATATAGAAAACTATAAAACACTGATGAAAGAAATCAAAGAAAACACAAATAAATGGAGAAATATACCATGTTCATGGATCAGAAGAATCAGTATAGTGAAAATGAGTATACTACCCAAAACAGTCTATAGAATCAATGCAATCCTTATCAAGGTGCCAACGGTATTTTTCAGAGAACTAGAACAAATAATTTCACAATTGTATGGAAATACAAAAAAACCTCGAATAGCCAAAGACGTCTTGAGAAAGAAGAATGGAACTGGAGGAATCAACCTGCCTGACTTCAGACTATACTACAAAGCCACAGTCATCAAGACAGTATGGTACTGGCACAAAGACAGAAATATAGATCAGTGAAGCAAAATAGAAAGCCCAGAGATAAATCCACGCATCTATGGTACCTTATCTTTGACAAAGGAGGCAAGAATATACAATGGAGAAAAGATAATCTCTTTAACAAGTGGTGCTGGGAAAACTGGTCAACCACTTGTAAAAGAATGAAACTAGAACACTATCTAGCACCACACACAAAAATGAACTCAAAGTGAATTAAAGATCTAAACATAAAACCAGAAACTCTAAAACTCCTAGAGGAAAACATAGGCAAAACAATCTCAGACATAAATCACAGCAGGATTCTCTATGACCCACCTCCCAGAGTAATGGAAATAAAAGCAAAAATAAACAAATGAGATCTAATTAAACTTAAAAGCTTCTGCACAACAAATGAAACTATAAGCAAGGTGAAAAGAAAGGGAAAAATAATAGCAAATGAAGCAACTGACAAAGAATTAATCTCAAAAATATGCAAGCAGCTCCTTCAGCTCAATTCCGGAAAAATGACCCAATCAAAAAATGGGCCAAAGAACTAAATAGACATTTCTCCAAAGAAGACATACAGATGGCTAAAAAACACATGAAAAGATGCTCAACATCACTCATTATCAGAGAAATGCAAATCAAAACCACAATGAGGATCCATCTCATGCCTGTCAGAATGACTGCTATCAAAAAGTCTACAAACAGTAAATGCTGGAGAGGGTGTGGAGAAAAGGGAACCCTCTTACACTGTTGGTGAGAATGCAAACTAGTACAGCCAAATGTGGAGAACAGTGTGGAGATTCCTTAAAAAACTGGAAATAGAACTGCCATATGACACATCAATCCCACTCCTGGGCATACACACCAAGGAAACCAGAATTGAAAGAGACACGTGTACCCCAATGTTCATTGCAGCACTGTTTACAATAGCCTGGACATGGAAGCAACCTAGATGTCCATCTGCAGATGAATGGATAAGAAAGCAGTGGTACATATACACAATGGAGTATTACTCAGCCATTAAAAAGAATACACTTGAATCAGTTCTAATGAGGTGGATGAAACTGGAGCCTGTTATACAAAGTGAAGTAAGTTAGAAAGAAAAATACCAATACAGTGTACTAATGGCGTGCTGCGATTCATGGGGTCGCAAAGAGTCAGACAGGACTGAGTGACTGAACTGAACTGAACTGAATGCATATATATGGAATTTAGAAAGATGGTAACAATGACCCTATATGCGAGATAGCAAAAGAGACACAGATGTAAAAAATAGACTTTTGGACTCTGTGGGAGAAGGTGAGGGTGGGATGACTTGAGAGAATAGCACTGAAACATGTATATTACCATATGTGAAACAGATCACCAGTCCAAGTTCGATACATGAGACAGGGTGCTCAGGCCTGGTGCACTGGGATGACCCAGAGGGATGGGATGGGGAGGGAAGTGGGAGGGGGGTTCAGGATGGGGAGCACATTGCTCCCATTGCTGATTCATGTCAATGTATGGCAAAAACCATTACAATATTGTAAATTAATTAGACTCCAATTAAAATAAATAAATAAAAATAGTATTTTTAAAAAGTTCATCTATGAAAATGGTGAAATTAATTATATATGCTCAATGTCTCTCAGATCTTTAGAAATAATGGATCAACTTTTAGACTTTGAAAGAAAAAAAAAAAGCCTAATTCATTAGGATATACTTAATAGGAAATCATACTTTCTTTGTCATGGTAATATAGTCTCTGTTTGATAATTTAATATATTTTAAGTTGTCAATGAAAATAATGAAACACTAACAGAAACTAGGTTATTGAGTTATATTGTATAAATATGATCACTGACAATAATATACACTATTATATATGTTAGATCAGATCAGATCAGATCAGTCGCTCAGTCGTGTCTGACTCTTTGCGACCCCATGAATCTCAGCAAGCCAGACCTCCCTGTCCATCACCAACTCCAGCAGTTCACTCAGACTCACGTCCATCGAGTCAGTGATGCCATCCAACCATCTCATCCTCTGCCATCCCCTTCTCCTTTCGCTCTCAATCCCTCCCAGCATCAGAGTCTTTTCCAATGAGTCAACTCTTCACATGAGGTGGCCAAAGTACTGGAGTTTCAGCTTTAGCATCATTCCTTCCAAAGAAATCCCAGGGCTGATCTCTTTCAGAATGGACTGGTTGGATCTCCTTGCAGTCCAAGGGACTCTCAAGAGTCTTCTCCAACACCACAATTCAAAAGCATCAATTCTTTGGCGCTCAGCCTTCTTCACAGTCCAACTCTCACATTCATACATAGCCTTGACTAGACGAACCTTTGTTGCCAAAGTAATGTCTCTGCTTTTGAATATGCTATCTAGGTTGGTCATAACTTTCCTTCCAAGGAGTAAGCGTCTTTTAATTTCATGGCTCAGTCACCATCTGTAAGGCAAAAGATAAGAAAAAAACTGCTTCGCTCATTCCATCTTCGAATATCAAGATAGGCCTTTCTGAAAAACAAAGAAGTTCATTTCTTCTTTGATCAAGACATAAGATTCTCAGAGGGGTATATGTGTGAGAGACATTCAATGACTTAAATGCTTTGTTTCTTCTATAAGCTCACTCATTCATAAAATTTATTATTTGCATTACTCTTAATACTTGTTGAGAGGTAATCAACATATATTTGTCTTTGAAAGGATCCTACATATTTATTTAAGCTAAGACAGATTTGAAACTTTTCAGTGAGTTTTTGTTTGGGGTAGGCTTTCTCCCCTGTCTATATTTTTTTATTTTAAATCTTAAGTGATATACTTCAGGCCTTAGGCATGACAGGCAATGAGATATGAAGGACCAACAGAAAAGTGTTCAAAAGCTCCTGTGTTAGCTAACAGTCTTCCAAATGTAGTGCTATGGTCCACAGAGAAGGTTTGTACTTTCTCTGCACAGTTTGTCTGCACAGTTCCCCTCCTCCCTCTCCCTTAAATCTCATTAATTTTCTCCCAGGCCATTCCCACTAGATCTAGGATCTCATGAATGCCTCTGCCTTAGGATGATTACTCCTGATGTTCTTTCTTCTAAAAGCAATATTTGTTCCAGATATCTGAATGACTAACCTCTTCTTTTCCTTCAAATTAGTGTTTGTATGTGGGCTTCTCCATGGGGGTCTGCATTGACCACCATATTTAATTCCAAACAAAGGTCCTTAAAGACATGGGAGTAACAGACCACCTTACCTGCGTCCTGAGAAATCTGTATTCAGGTCAAGAAGCAACATTTAGAACCAGACATAGAACAACGGACTGGTTCAAAATTGGGAAAGGAGTATGTCAAGGCTGTATATTGTTACCCTGCTTACTTATATGCAAAGTACATCATGCAAAATGCTAGGCTGGATGAAGCACAAGAAGGAATCAAGATTGCTGGGAGAAATATCAATAAACTCAGATATGAAGATGACATCACCCTTATGGTAGAAAGTGAAGAGGAACTAAAGAGCCTCTTAAAGGTGAAAGAGGAGAGTCAAAAACCTGGCTTAAAGCTCAACATTCACAAAACTAAGATCATGGCATCCGGTCCCATCACTTCATGGCAAATATATGGGGAAACAATGGAAACAGTGTCAGACTTTATATTCTTGGGCTCCAAAATCAGTGCAGATGGTGAATACAGCCATGAAATTAAAAGACACTCACTCCTTGGAAGAAAGTTGACAAATCTAGAAAATGTATTAAAAAGCATAGACATTACTTGTCAACAAAGGTCCATGTAGTCAAAGGTATGGTTTTTCCAGTAGACATGCATGGATGTGAGAGTTGAACTATAAAGAAAGCTGAGCACCGAAGAATTGATGCTTTTGAACTGTGGTGTTGGGGAAAACTCATGAGAGTCCCTTGAACTGCAAGAAGGTCAAACCAGTCAATTCTAAAGGAAATCAGTCCTTGAATATTCATTGGAAGGACTGATGATGAAACTGAAGCTCCAATACTTTGGCCACCTATGATGCCAAGATCCAACACATTAGAAAAGACCCTGATGTTGGAAAGATTAAGGGCAGGAGAATGGAGTGACAGAGGATGAGACGGTTGGATGGCATCACTGATTCATTAGACATGAGTTTGAGCAAACTACAGGAGATTGGGAAGGACAAGGAAACCTGGTGTGCTGCAGTCCATGGGGGTCACAGAGTCAGACACGACTTAGTGACTGAATAACAATAAACCCCATAGGCAATATATACATATATACTCCTGATATACTCCTGTTTCTTTTATTGTCCTATCACTTAACCCCTTATGCTACCTATGAAAGTGAAAGTGAAGTTGCTTCAGTCGTGTCTGACTCTTTGCCACCCAATGGACTGTAGCCTGCCAGGCTTCTCTGTCCATGGGATTTTCCAGGCAAGGATACTGGAGTAGGTTGCCATTTCCTTCTCCAGGAGATCTTCCCAAGCCAGGGATCGAACCGGAGTCTCTCACATTGCAGGCAGACTCTTTATCATCTGAGCCATGAGGGAATACTACCTACAAGATAGATATATATCTTCATTGGTTATTAATATCCCCTTGTTTGACTATAAGCTCTAAGGAGGCAGGGGTTTATATCTTTTCCCTCATTGTGTCCCAAGAGCATGATATGTGAACAATAGATTTTAAATACATATTTGTTAATGTGATGGATATACTTTATTAAACACAAATACATTTAATAAATACTTGAATCATTTTAATTCTCAGTGCTTGCATAGCAGTCATATAGTAAGCAATAAAAAGTGGTATATATTATAATTAGCCATTATGCAAATTAACAGTTTAACTTACTACATTAGCATAGGTACCAAAGGGAAAAAAAGCTTTAGAGATTTTATCTCTTTTAAGTGGATGTGAGACTAAACATAGAAAATAATTTGATATGTTCTTGTGCTTCTCAAATCAAACAGGACATCTATATCTTTAGTTTGGAAACACCTTCTGGATTAGCACTTGGTTTTCTCTCTTCTTAATTTCTCTTCAATCCTACATGCTGTTCTCTGCTGCTATCTTACCAAGAATTTTGTTTTTGCAAATCAACATTCTAACAGCTTACCTAAGTTTTGTGCCATTGTACCTGGGTTCTGATAACCATTTATTCTTCTGAGTAAGAGCTGTAAGGATAGGGAAAATATCTTTACCCTGTTATGCAAAATCCATAATTCCACACTAACTGGAAGTTGGCATAAAAAATCATACTTTCCAACCTGTACATCTAAAATTTGCACAAGAGTTTGAACAATTGACCTTTCCTGGTTAATTACAATTAAAAAACATTTACCAATCTTCCCAAACAAGTAGGTTTATTTCTCTGACTCTCAATAATTAGGAAACTCTGGAAAATTTAGTATTTATTAGAAAATTTAGCAGCACCAACTCACTAATTTAATGTAACCTTATTCACTTCCAGGTTGTAAAACAGTGTCAGAGAAAGCTATATGAGATTAAGTAATTTGTTTTGCTATCATTTATTCATCTAACAAGTATATTTTTTTAATCCAGATTTACCACTGAGTGCTGGAGTGAACAAATTTCATCTCCTTATGTATTAGAAATAAATTTTCTAATGACTCTACAAAGGGCAAATGAACGCATCATAAAGTAACTCCCTTATGAATGTTTCATTTTGCAGCAAATCCCATAATAGAATCTAAATGATCTCAGGTTGTTTGCCTAATCCTTTAGTCTAGCTCTATTCCCTTGGTACATAGACAAAATGGATAATTTTACTTATAACATTTTCTGCTAATTGTTTGATTCCCTCTTGCCCTTTTTGGTGCTTGAAAGTATACTCTTGAGAGGAAAAAAAGAAAGAAACTTTATTTGTACATACACATAGTGTGTATTTTTTATTACAAACCCTTGTGCTTTGCAAACTAACATTATTAACACCTTAAAACTATTGATTTGAAATGTCAGGGAATCAAGAAATACCTGCCATGCATACTTGATATGCTGAAGCTATGAAGCTTTCCAAAGTTATACTTGTCTAAATTAGCAATCCCGTCCACAATTCAGATCTAATTTGAATTGTTATGAGCAGCCTTAATTGCACTACTTTCTATATCCAACTATTGAGTGACTCTTGCTTTCATTACCCACCTCTAGCTGCTGAGAGTAAATTAAGTACTCAACCTAGGGTGATTTGCTCTATTAAGACAAAATGGTGACATACTGATTAAATTTAAACTGTCAGATTATATTTCATTTATTTCACTTTCTGGGGAGTATAGCCAGTTCTCTTTTTCCCATATATTTTCATTGAAACTTTTGTCTTTAAAACCTAGAAATCACTATAGTAAATATGAATTCTGAGCTATTGAAACAGAATTTAAATAGAAGAATATAATTTTTCTATAGAGGACTTGCCATCATATAAGCCTAGTAATTGGTTAAAAATTCATAAGGATGCAGGAATTGGATGTATGCCCCTACATTTGTGGAATTGAGTATATATTTAAATGTCAACACTTTATTTTTTTCAGCAGCTCTCATGCTTTTTAATCTTCTTTGAGATTCTTACACCATACTACCCCTGGTTGCCTGAATAGCAAAAATAAGAGTTCTTTTCATTTGTTACCTTTGCGGGGAAAACATCCCCACCTTTAAAAGTTAAGGGCTAAATGTAGTATGCAGAAAATCCTAAGATATTAAGAAGTCCAATATAACCCAGGATAGAGATTTATCAATATTAATTTTCTTATGTCTAAAGATAAATTTCAGTTGCACTCTTCATCATTTCATTGTCACTTCTCAAGATTACCCAATAATATTATGAAAAGAAAAATGATTTTATAACCATAAGGAATTAAAACTCTTAAAAGGATGTTAAAATGTATTATGATACTTCCTCCAGGTGGTTTGTACAGGGGAAATATAATTTTTATAAGCTGTTGTAAGTGTAAAAATTATTTGGAAAAAGTATGTACAAATATGAAATATTGAACAAAGTGATTTTCTCCAAAGGATTTCTTTAGTATTGAAGGCAAATTGTGAAGGCTTATAGTACCGTGCGTGCCTTAGCAAGGAGATGACAAATCTAGGTATTTTGGCAGAGAGCAGTAATAGTTTCAGAGATTGTCGATGAGAGTTCAATTCAGTTCAGTTCAGTTCAGTCACTCAGTCGTGTCCGACTCTTTGCAACCCTATGAATCCCAGCAGGCCAAGCCTCCCTGTCCATCGCCAACTCCTGGAGTTCACTAAACCTAATGGCCGTCGACTCAGTGATGCGATCCAGCCATCTCATCTTCTGTCATCCCCTTTCCTCCTGCCCCCAATCCCTTCCAGCATCAGAGTTTTTTCCAATGAGTCAACTCTTTGTGTGAGGTGGCCAAAGTACTGGAGTTTCAGCTTTAGCATCATTCCTTCCAAAGAAATCCCAGGGCTGATCTCCTTCAGAATGGACTGGTTGGATCTCCATGCAGTCCAAAGGACTCTCAAGAGTCTTCTCCAACACCACAGTTCAAAAGCATCAATTATTCGGTGTCGGCTTTCTTCACAGTCCAACTCTCACATCCATACATGACCACAGGAAAAACCATAGCCTTGACTAGATGAACCTTTGTAAGCAAAGTAATGTCTCTGCTTTTGAATATGCTATCTAGGTTGGTCATAACTTTCCTTCCAAGGAGTAAGCGTCTTTTAATTTCATGGCTGCAGTCACCATCTGCAGTGATTTTGAAGCCCCCAAAAAATAAGTTGTAACACTGTTTTCCCATCTCTTTCCCATGAGTGATGGGACCAGACGCCATGATCTTCGTTTTCTGAATGTTGAGTTTTAAGCCAACTTTTTCACTCTCCTCTTTCACCTTCATCAAGAGGCTTTTAGTTCCTCTTCACTTTCTGCCATAAGGGTGGTGTCATCTGCATATCTGAGGTTATTGATATTTCTCCTGGCAATCTTAATTCCAGCTTGTGCTTCTTCCAGCCCAGCATCTGTCATGATGTACTCTGCATAGAAGGTAAATAAGCAGGGTGACAATATACAGCCTTGACGTACTCCTTTTCCTCTTTGGAACTAGTCTGTTGTTCCATGTCCAGTTCTAACTGTTGTTTCCTGACCTGCATACAAATTTCTCAAGAGCCAGGTCAGGTGGTCTGGTATTCCCATCTCTTTCAGAATTTTTCAGTTTATTGTGATCCACACAGTCAAAGGCTTTGGCATAGTCAATAAAGCAGAAATAGATGTTTTTCTGGAACTCTCTTGCTTTTTCCATGATCCAGCAGATTTTGGCAATTTGGTCTCTGGTTCCTCTGCCTTTTCTAAAACCAGCTTGAACATCTGGAAGTTCACGGTTCACATATTGCTGAAGCCTGGCTTGGAGAATTTTGAGCATTACTTTACTAGCGTGTGAGATGAGTGCAATTGTGTGCTAGTTTGAGTATTTTTTGGCATTGCCTTTCTTTGGGATTGGAATGAAAACTGACCTTTTCCAGTCTTGTGGCCACTGCTGAGTTTTCCAAATTTGCTGGCATATTGAGTGCAGCACTTTCACGGCATCATCTTTCAGGATTTGAAATAGCTCCACTGGAATTCCATCACCTCCACTAGCTTTGTTCGTAGTGATGCTTTCCAAGGCCCACTTAACTTCACATTCCAGGATGTCTGGCTCCAGGTCAGTGATCACATCATCGTGATTATCTGGGTCATGAAGATCTTTTTTGTACAGTTCTTCTGTGTATTCTTGCCATCTCTTCTTAATATCTTCTGCTTCTATTAGGTCCATACAATTTCTGTCCTTTATCGAACCCATCTTTGCATGAAATGTTCCCTTGGTATCTCTAATTTTCTTGAAGAGATCCCTAGTCTTTCCCATTCTGTTGTTTTCCTCTATTTATTTGCATTGATCACTGAGGAAGGCTTTCTTATCTCTTCTTGCTATTCTTTGGAACTCTGCATTCAGACGCTTGTAATCTTCCTTTTCTCCTTTGCTTTTTGCTTCTCTTCTTTTCACAGCTATTTGTAAGGCCTCCCCAGACAGCCATTTTGCTTTTTTGCATTTTTCCCCCCAATGGGTATGCTCTTGATCCCTGTCTCCTGTACAATGTCACGAACCTCATTCCATAGTTCATCAAGCACTCTATCTATCAGATCTAGTCCCTTAAATCTAATTCTCACTTCCACTGTATAATCATAAGGGATTTGATTTTGGTCATACCTGAGTGGTCTAGTCGTTTTCCCTACTTTCTTCAACTTAAGTCTGAATTTGGCAATAAGGAGTTCATGATCTGAGCCACAGTCAACTCCTGGTCTTGTTTTTGTTGACTGTATAGAGCTTCTCCATCTTTGGCTGCAAAGAATAGAATCAATCTGATTTCAGTGTTGACCGTCTGGTGATGTCCATGTGCAGAGTCTTCTCTTGTGTTGTTGGAAGAAGGTGTTTGCTATGACCAGTGTATTTTCTTGGCAGAACTCTATCACTCTTTGCCCGGCTTCATTTCGTATTCCAAGTCCAAATATGCCTGTTTTCCAGGTGTTTCTTGACTTCCTACTTTAGCATTCCAGTCCCCTATAATGAAAAGGCCATCTTTTTTGGGTGTTAGTTCTAAAAGTTCTTGCAGGTCTTCATAGAACCATTCAACTTCAGCTTCTTCAGCGTTACTGGTTGAGGCATAGACTTGGATTACTGTGATATTCAATGGTTTGCCTTGGAAACGAACAGAGATCATTCTGTCGTTTTTGAGATTGCATCCAAGTACTGCATTACAGACTCTTTTGTTGACCATGATGGCTACTCCATTTCTTCTGAGGGATTCCTGCCCGCAGTAGTAGATATAATGGTCATCTGAGTTAAATTCACCCATTCCAGTCCATTTTAGTTCACTGATTCCTAGAATGTCGGCGTTCACTCTTGCCATCTCCTGTTTGACTACTTCCAATTTGCCTTGATTCATGGACCTAACATTCCAGGTTCCTACGCAATCTTGCTCTTACAGCATTGGACTTTGCTTCTATCATCAGTCACATCCACAGCTGGGTATTCTTTTTGCTTTGGCTCCATCCCTTCATTCTTTCTGGAGTTATTTCTCCAATGATCTCCAGTAGCATATTGGGCACCTACTGAACTGAGGAGTTCCTCTTTCAGTATCCTATCATTTTTCCTTTTCATACTGTTCATGGGGTTCTCAAGGCAAGAATACTGAAGTGGTTTGCCATTCCCTTCTCCAGTGGACCACATTCTGTCAGACCTCTCCACCATGACCCGCCCATCTTGGGTGGCCCCACGGGCATGGCTTAGTTTCATTGAGTTACCCAAGCTGTGGTCCTAGTGTGATTAGATTTACTAGTTTTCTGTGAGTATGGTTTCAGTGTGTCTGCCCTCTGATGCCTTCTTGCAACACCTACCGTCTTACTTGGGTTTCTCTTACCTTGGGCGTGGGGTATCTCTTCATGGATGCTCCAGCAAAGCACAGCCACTGCTCCTTACCTTGGATGGGGGGTATCTACTCACCACCACCCATTCTGACCTTGAACGTGGAATAGCTCTACATTCAATAGACTTTACAAAAATAAAGTCTGTCGATGAGAGTTAAGAATAATAAAATAATTCTCCTAATGAAATTTAGACAGCAGAAGTGAAATATTCTGTCTGTTGAGACTTTTCAAATCAGTTCAGTTTAGTCGCTCAGTCATGTCTGACTCTTTGCAACCCCATGGACCACAGCACACCAGGCCTCCCTGTCCATCACCGACTCCTGGGGCTTACTCAAACTCATGTCCAATGAGTCGGTGATGCCATCCAACCATCTCATAATCTGTTGTCCCCTTCTCCTCCTCCCTTCAATCTTTCCAAGCATCAGGGTCTTTTCAAATGACTCAGTTCTTCGCATCAGGTGGCCAAACTATTAGAGTTTCAGTTTCAGCATCAGTCCTTCCAATGAATATTCAGGACTGATTTCATTTAGGATTGACTGGTTGGATCTCTTTGCAGTCCAAGGGACTCTCAAGAGTCTTCTCCAACACCACAGTTCAAAAGGATCAATCCTTCAGTGCTCAGCTTTCTTTATAGTCCAACTCTCACATCCATACATGACTACTGGAAAAACCATAGCTTTGACTAGATGGACCTTTGTCGGCAAAGTAATGTCTTTGTTTTTTAAAATGCTTTCTAGTTTGCTCATAGCTTTTTTTCCAAGGAGCAAGCATCTTTTAATTTCATGGCTGCAGTCACCATCTGCAGTGATTTTGGAGCCCCCAAAAATAAAGTCTGACACTGTTTCCACTGTTTCCCCATCTATTTCCCATGAAGTGATGGGACCAGATGCCATGATCTTTGTTTTCTGAATGTTGAGCTTTAAGCTAACTTTTTCACTCTCCTCTTTCACGTTCATCAAGAGACTTTTGAGTTCCTCTTCACTTTCTGCCATAAGGGTGGTGTCATCTGCATATCTGAGGTTATTGATATTTCTCCCAGCAATCTTGATTCCAGCTTGTGTTTCTTCCAGTCCAGCATTTCTCATGATGTACTCTGCATATAAGTTAAATAAGCAGGGTGACAATATACAACCTTGACGTAGTCCTTTTCCTGTTTGGAACCAGTCTGTTGTTCCATGTCCAGTTCTAACTGTTGCTTCCTGACCTGCATATAGGTTTCTCAAGAGTCAGGTCAGGTGGTCTGGTATTCCCTTCTCTTGAAGAATTTTCCAAAGTTTATTGTGATCCACACAGTCAAAGGCATTGGCGTAGTCAATAAAGCAGAAATAGATGTTTTTCTGGAACTCTCTTGCTTTTTCCATGACCCAGCGGATGTTGGCAATTTGATCTCTGGTTCCTCTGCATTTTCAAAAACCAGCTTGAATATCTGGAAGTTCATGGTTCATGTATTGCTGTAGCGTGGCTTGGAAAATTTTGAGCATTACTTTACTAGCATGTGAGATGAGTGCAATTGTGTGGTAGTTTGAGCATTCTTTGGCATTGCCTTTCTTTGGGATTGGAATGAAAACTGACCTTTTCCAGTCCTGTGGCCACTGCTGAGTTTTCCAAATTTGCTGGCATATTGAGTGCAGCACTTTTATAGCATCATCTTAAGTATAGGGAATTATTTATTAAAAATTGACAAAATGGTGTCAAAATCAAATGGTCGAGGATCTTAAGGTAACAATGCTATTAATGTATATTTTTATACTTGACAGTAGGTTAATCAGTCTTTGTAAGAGAATTTATCAAATTTTAATCTGTAAATCATAGTATTGAGAACCCTTTAAATTTTTTCAGTGTTCATATGTGCACAACTCAATGCCAAAAATCACATTCACTATGACATAAGGTTTTATTCTGACTTTTTACTTTCAGTTTTGGTTTATTTAAGAGAATAGTTTTTACTATTTTACATTTTTTGCCCATTTAATGATATTTTCTTTTCTTGAAAACATGTCTATTTACATCAGAAAATTCTGTGGATGTGAGCAGTTGGTTCTTAGTCATTTAAATAGGGGTATATAGAATTTGTAGGAAAGAGTAACCAAACTTAGACACAATTATATTTAACTCCTAGCCAGTTTACATGGCATATTAGAAATGTTCCATCTGTTATATGACAATGATTTTAAGTTCTAGCTTAAAGATATAATGTTTAAGAGATTTAGTTTTCAATTTAAGTGGCATAGAGGTAAGTGAGATAATCAGAATTCATACTTTTTCAAAAGGATTTGTATATAAGTTGACTATATGTTAATATATGTAGGCATTTGTTCATTCAATGTTTATCCCTGGGTACATCAGGGAATTAGTAGCTAAGGTTTATTGGCATGTGCCAGATTAACTTATGCTTTACTTAGAAAGTAGTCTTTCCCTTAATGTTTAAGACTTTAACACAGACAAGTACAGAATTTTTGTCATTCTAAGACTTTTTATCTGAGATCAACTCTTAATACATTTTTAACACATCTATCACTTGTCATATTTATCTTTTGTTTCTATTTGTGACACTTCAAGTCTACTCTCTTAGCACAATACAGTGTAGTTAATTAGAGTCACCATGTTACACTTAAGATAATACCTTATTCATTTTATTAATGAAAGAGTTTCTGCTTTCATCAGTCTCTTCATATTTTCTACAGCTCCAGTCATGGACAAACACTTTGTTTACTTTTTGATTCTAGGAATTTGACTTTTTAATTTGGATTTCACGTATAAGAGATATCACTCAGTATTTGATTTTCTATCTTGCTTATTTCACTTAGCATAATGCCCTAAAGATCCATCCATGTTGTTGAAATGGAAAGGATTTCCTTCTTTTCCCTGGCTGAATAATATTCCATAACCACAACTTCTTTATTCATTCATCAGTTGATGAATACTGAGACTGTTTTCATACCCTTGCTATTGTGAATAAGGCTGTAATGAATGTGGGAATGAAGGTACCTCTTCAACATTCTCTTTTCATTTCCTTTGGATATATACTCCAAAGTGGGAATCTTGGATCATGTTGTTCTGATTTTTAATATTTTAAAGAACCTCTATATTGCTTTCCATAGCAACAGTACCAAGTTAAATTTCCAGCAGTAGTGCACAAAAGTTCTCTTTTCTTCACATCCTCATCAACGATTGTCATTCCTTGCCTTTTTTTATAGCCATTCTAAAGGATATGAGGTCACTCATCATTGTTTTGACTTGCATTTACCTGATAACTAATAATGTTGGGTCCCTTTTATGTACCTGAAGGCCATTTATATTTCTTCTTTGGAAAAAATATCTATTCAGATCATCTGCCCATTGTTAAATGGATGGTTTGTTTGGTTTTGTTTTATTCCTATTGAGTTCTGTGAGTTATTTTACTATTTTGGATATTAACTCCTCATCAGATACGATTTGCAAGCACTTATCATCTTTTGTTCAGTAAGTTTACTTTTCATTTTACTGATAGTTTCTTTGTTTTGCAGAACTTTTTAACTTGATGCCATCCCAACTGTTTATATTTTGCCTCTATTTCCTTTCCTTGTGCTGTCAAATCCAAGAAAAAATCATCACCAACAATGATGTCAAGGAGATTACTGCATGTTACTTTTAGGAGTATTATGATTTCAGGTCTTAAATTTAAGGTTTTAATCCATTTTGAGTTGGGTTTTGTGTGTGGTGCAAAATAAGGGTTTGATTTTATTTTTTAAATGTGGCTGTGCATTTTTACAAACATTTGTTGGAGAAACTGTCTTTTCTCCAGTGTATATACTTGACTCTTTGGGCTTCCCTGGTGGCTCAGTTGGTAAAAAAAAAAAATCTGCCTGCAATATGGAGGACCTGAATTCAACCCCTGGGTCAAGAAGATCCCCTGGAGAAGGGAATGGCATCCCGCTGTAGTATTCTTGCCTGGAGAATTCCATGGAGAGAAAAGCCTGGCAGGCCACCATTCATGGGGTTGCAAAGGGTTGGACATGACTGAGCGACTAATCCTCTCCCTTGTCTGTAAATTAACTGACCATATATTATATATGAATTTATTTCTGGGATCTCTATTCTGTTTCACTGGTCTATGTCAGTTTTTATGCTAATGTCACACTGTTTTAATAACAATACCTTTGTAATATAGTTTGACATCAGGAAATGTCTTATCTCCAGCTTTGTTCTTTACCAAGATTTTTATTGCTATTTGGGGTCATTTCTGGTTCCACACAAATATCTATTTCTGTAAAAAAATACTATTGAAATTTTGATAGAGATTGTATTGAATATACAGATTGCTTTGGGTGGTAGGAACATTTCAACAATATTCTTTTAATCTAATATTCCTTTAACATGGAATGTCTTTTAACTTATTTGTAGACACTTCAATTTCTTTCATCAGCATCTTAGTTTTCAGTGTACAGATACTTCAATTTCTCAGTTAAATTTATTCCTAAGTATTCTTTCTTGATGAAACTATATATGGGATATTTCATTAATATCCTTCTTACAGCTTGATTAAAGTGTATAGAAATGCAACTGAAAACATACACACACACACACACACACACAAGAAATGTGGCTGATTTATTTTTACCTTATATTTTGCAACCTTATTGAATTCATCTATTCTAACAGTTTTGGGGTGGAGAGTTTAAGTGTTTTCTACATATAACAACACCATATTATCTGCAAATAGGAACAATTTATTTTCTTTTTCATATTTAGATGCCTTTTGTTTCTTTTTCTTGCCTAATTTCTCTGTTGATAATTTTAATTACTATGGTGAATAAAAGTGGTGAGATTGAACATCTTAGTCTTGTTCCTGATTTTTCAATCTTTTACTGTTGATTATGATTCAAGAGTGGGCTATGGGTTTCCTTGGTGGCTTAGTTAGTAAAGAATCTGCCTGCAATGCAGAAGACCCAGGTCTGACCCTGAATAGGGAAAATCACCTGGAGAAGGGAAAGGAAACCCACTTGAATGTTCTTGACTGGAGAATTCCATGGACAGAGGAGCCTGGCGGCCCCCAGTCCATGAGGTTGCAAAGAGTTGGTCATGACTGAGTCACTTTCACTTTTTCACCTGTCATGTAAGACCTTTATTTTAATGAAGTTTGTTTTCTTTATGCCTAGTTTGTTGAGAATTGTATTCTTCATTTTTATCCTTCATTTTTTAATGCATCAGACTTTATTTTTCTGGGCTCCAAAATCACTGCTACTAGATAGAGACTCACACTGAGAAGGAATTACTAGAGAAGCCCAAGACAATGGTGGAGATAAAACAAGAACAGGAGAGGAATTTTTATTCATTGGCATATATACCACTATATATATAAAAAAAAAAAGTCTCTCATTCAGTCATGCCTGACTCTTTGCAACCCCATGGACTGTAGCCTGCCAAGCTCCTCCTCTGTCTCCTCTTCTTGCTTGATCCTAGGCAAGAATACTTAAAGGACAGGGTTACCATTTCCTTCTCCAATATACAACTATAACAAATATTAAACACAGCACTACTTCAAGGCAAAGTAACAAAAATCTTCACACTAAAGGTGTGTATAATGCAGTTTCTGTTACCTGATACATCATGTTTGGTATCAACAAAAAGTTATCCAAAAAGTTAGTTTAGGCATACCAAAAGGCAAGGAAAAACACATTTTGAAGAGACAAAGGACTAAGTATTCAACACAAGATCCCAATATGATATAGATGTTGGAATTCCAACAGGGAATTGTAAGCAGTTAATATTAATATGTTAAGAGAGCTAGTGGAAAATGATCTGTGTCAATAAATCATATCTACATGAGGAAAGTGTTACTCAGTCTGATCCGACTCTTTGCAACCCCATGGACTATAGCCCACCAGGCTCCTCCCACCAGGCTCCTCTGTCCATGAGATTTTCTAGGCAAGAATACTGGAGTAGGTTGCCATTTCCTTCTCCAAGCGATCTTCCCAACTCAGGGATTGAACCCAGATCTCTCCATTGCAGGCAGATTCTTTACCTTCTGAGCCACCAACCAAGGTTAATGAGGAAAGGAAGATCATCAAAAAAAGAATATGTAAAGTAAATATAATTTGAAATATTCTCATTGTTAACCTGAGAATGGATCACATTAATATAACAACATATTGATGATTGTAGCATACAGATAAATTAAATGAATTATTAGCAACCTCAGAAGGAACAGGAGGAAATTGGGAAAATTATTATAAGATACCTACATTATATACTAAGTGATATGGTCTACTTATTTGAAATTAGACTTAGATTAGTTAAAAACCTATATTGCCAAATCTAGGACAATAGCTAAACATTTATTTTTAAGTAAGTGTAACTGATATGCTAAGCAAAGAGATAAAATGGTATAATTAACATATAACAGCTGTAGATGTACAGCACAATGATTTCATATATGTATATACTGTGAAATAATTACCACAATAAGTCTAGTTAGATCCATCACCATACAAAGTTACAAACTTTTTTCTTGTGTTCAGGATTTTTAAGAATTTCATTTGATACAGCAATTCCACTTCTGTGTATTTATCTGAAGAAAACAGAAACACTAATTAGAAAACATATCCATACCCCCAGGTTCATTTCAGCATTATTTACAATAGCTAAGATATGTAAATAATCTGTCCATTTATGGATGAATGATTAAAGAAAATTTTATATATATATATATATATATACACACACATATATATATATACATACAAAATGGAAAATTATTCAGCTATAAAGAATAAAATCTTGCACATTTCCAATATACAATGAAATACTAAGTACAGTCATTATATTGTGCATTGCCTTCCTATGACTTATAACTGAAAATTTGTGTATTTTTGCTCCCTTCATCTATTTTGCCAATTTCCCACCCCTTGTCTCTTGCAACCACTATCTGTTCTGAGTTCAGTTTTTAATTTTTTTTTTTAATTTTTACTATTCCACATACAAGTGAGATTATATGATATTGTCTTTCTGTCTGACTTATTTTACTTATCATAATGTCCTAAATGTCCAACTATGTAGTCACAAATGGCAAAATTTCATTTATTCATTCATTCATTACAAAATCAGGTAAGTTTGGTTAGGTCCTATTTGTTTATTTTTTATGTTACTTCTATTGCCTTGGGAGACTGACCTAAGAAAACATTGGTACGATTTATGTCAGAGAATGTTTTGCCTATGCTCTCTTCTAACAGTTTTATGGTATTTTTATTAAATGTAAGTCTTTAAGCCACTTTGAGTTTATTTTGGTGTATGATGTGAAGATGTCTTCTATCTTCATTGATCCACATGAGGCTGTCCAGTTTTCCCAATACAAAGTGTTTTCTTTCGTTCTTCTTCTTTTTTTTTTAATCTCACTCATAGCACCAAAAACTCATCCTAGAATAAAGTAGAGAAGAAAATACTATAGAATTTGTCCTCTTAATCCATTCTGCAGTTCTGCATTTCTAAGCTTCTTTTGCCTAGAGCTTATGTCCTGGATAGTCACATTGCTAGTAGTCTTTACTGATTAAAACATTTAGGCATTTTATCCTATCAAAATAAATAATCTGTTTATGCAAATGACTGTGTGGAAGCATGAAAAAGATTCTCACTCATCCTAGGGCCAAAAGAAGTGATGACAGAATATGCATTCAAAAGATCTGACCTATGTTTTTAAATGCTTTCATGTTTCTACATCTTAAGAAACAGACAAACCCAAATGAGGTTAATAGGACCACTAGGATTTGTGATCATGTTTGCAAAATAACCCTGTAAAATTCTTCAGGCCAATATTTAACAAATAATCCTATTGTATTACTAAATTGTCAGAACCATACTGTAACATATCTTTATTATATATTTCCTATATAATTACAAAGTTACATGGCAACCAAGTTGACTTCAACAAAAAAAAAAACCTTAGTATTTTAATTATGCATAGCCAATTTTTATATACAATAGTTTGGATTGGCTGCTGTCAGTACGATTCATTTCTTTAAGTAACCAAATTAGCTTCAGCTTTTTTTATTCTTCATATCAACATATTGTTTAAAAGAAGTAAATAAACTTATATCTTGATCTGAACTTTAATCAAGGCTACAAATTATCAATAAACTAAGCTAACAAACTGTAGTGTTAGTCCTCTTCTCTCTCTTCACTCCTTCCTTTCACTCTAATCTATATTTGCAAATGCCAACAGATAGCACACATCAATTATTTATGAAGGCCATGCTGCTTATATAATCAGTCGAATTAGATCTTTTCCCATGAGTAAATGCCTTCAAATAACAACATCCTGCATTAAAAAAAAAAAAAAATCAATGCATGAATCAACAAATAATCATTGAATATCTAATAGAGTTGGCTATAAATATATAAGGTTGTTTTCCTTCTGATCTGAAAAGAACATGTAATTGCTGAGAAGCCAGTCCTACACTTATGGGCTGTAACTTAGGGCTACAGAACTGATCAGTAGGAAATATCACTAGCTATGCTTGTGTTTCAAAGATGAGTGCATATCTCTATCACTGTTTAATAGTGTTCAAATCTGTTAATACATGTAGTCTGGTGAAATGAGGTAGCCAAAAATGCACTGAATAGAAAAATAGTTTCCCTGGATATGTCTGTCCCTGAAACATGATCTATGGAATTCATTTGGTCATACCTTCAGTTAGAATTTTATATATCAAATAGAAAATCCAAAGGAGGCCTGTGTAATTCTTTAAGTTATGCCTCTCATGGAGTTTTTCAGGGCTCATTTACTATGACTCAAGCAACTTTCATTACTCAAGTCTTTACAACTTTTTTTTTCTTTCAACTTTCTAGTCATTTCATACTTGCACATATCTATTTTTCCCAGTCTCTAATTTGAAAAATCATTCTTCTCTGTGTATGTGGAGTGCCTGTATTCTGTTGCTGCCTACATCCTACACCTTTAACTGTCCATCTTCAGAGGCAGATGTTTCAGTTGATATCTCCAGCATCCTTTCCTCCTTGAGCATCAGTCCTAATTTTTGTTTGGTTATCCACTTATCTACCAAGTGAAGATACTTAGTTCATGTGGTCAAATTGAGAGTCTTCCTCCCTGAACTATTTTTCATGCATGAGCCCCTGACTCACAGCAAACCTCTATACCCAGCTGCTGGTTCAGGACTGGGAATGCTATACAAGCCTTTCAAATCAGAATTACACTCAGGAATTTTATAGACTTTATTGAAAAATTGCATTTACCTTCATGATAACTTTCTGTTTGGAGAGACAACAGCCAACCCCCTCCTACCATAGGATGTATGTTTAAAGCCAGCTGAGGATACAGCTCCACGTCTTCCCAGATGTGAAACAAAGCATAAGAAATGTTGGTGTTTCTGAGAAATGAGGTAAAACAATTTTATCCTTAACCTTAAATCCAGTCATTAATGAAAGCCTCCCTAATCTCAGACTGTTACTACATGTGCCAATAAAATATCTTTTAACTCAAGTTATTTTAGGTTTTACTTTACTTCTCTTCAAATTAAAGATCTATAATAGAATATTTAAATTCAGATTTCAAAAATCCTCAACTTTAAAATGATAAATTGAATCCTATGTACTGCATAAGGATTTGAGAAAATATTTGTACATTTATTTTTTATAAAATAGTGAAGCACTATAGAAAAGCATTCCTAGGAGAACCACCAAGAGGAAGTATGGCAAAGTTTTCTCTGCTACAATAGGCTTTAGCTCATAGGCTTCCCAGGTGGTACAGTGGTAAAGAATCCACCCATCCATACAGGAGATGTAGGAGATGCAGTTTGGGACGATCCCCAGGAGAAGGAAATGTCAACCGTCTCCAGTATTCTTGCCTGGGAAATCCTATGGACAGAGGAGCCTGGCAGAATGCATTCCATAGGGTAGCAAAGAGTTGGACACAACTTACTGACTGCACACACATGATTTGGTCATCTCTTTTCCTGGTAGCAAACTTGCCACCTGAGACAAACTTCAATGATAATAATGCAAAGGCAGGTATGATATTAGAGAATCCAATGAGAGAGACTGAGGAATTCTCTATGAGTCAGTTCTCCAGGGTAGATGAAAACTTGTGATGAATGGAAGGAATATCCCAACAAACAGGAGGGGGGAAATCCATAACAAGAACAGGTAAAATAAAAAATTGATTTAACACTGGTTAAAGACATTAATACAGGAACGATAGAGAAAATACTCAACTGCATTAAAAGTTATGAGTTTGTTGTTCTCATAGAGTTAATCTCTTATATCTCAGAGACACTCTCATGTGGTCATGGCTGTTAGCCTGTTTGATGATGAATCACAAGGTTTCTATTCATGAGGCATTCACAGTCTTAAGTAGAAACAAGATATATAAATAAACTCTACTAAAATAGAAGTGTGTAGTGTTCACAAGCGTACTTGAGTATCTATATGGACATAAGTCTTCAGGGCTGCAGGCCTCCACATGGCCTGAAGGAGTGTTTTCTTATGTCTTTAAAAAGTTTCACATCCAGAAATATGCCCCCATGCTTGCTGAACACACATTTATGACAAGAGTTTTACTTATTTTAATTCATATTAAATTGGAAATTTAAAGGAGGCTTGAAACACCAAAAATCTCCATCTTGCACCCATTTAGGAGAATGGAATATTGCCCTTTCCCAGATGCTGATCATTCAAATACATGTATATACCTTTTTCAGAGATAAGAAATCAAAAAGAGGGGGAGCAACCCTATGGTAATTGAGACAATGTGTAATTCTAGAAAATGGCTGATTATTAATAACTTGACTATATAATTATGGTTATTAGTTTTGTGATATCAGTTTTTTTCTTCTCATCCTGAAGGAGGAAAGGAACAGGCTGAGCTGACTCCATCTTGAAAAAGAAGGAAACTCCATCTTACATTCCCAGTGAACTTTGGACTATGTGCCTGGTAGCCATGGAAATAACATACCTATGGCCGAACAGGCCTCCTGGACTGATAAACACCAGATTCCATATCAAGATTTACCATTGCCAGAAAGAATGGAATGATCCCCTATGTAGTCAATCACCTTTGTGATCTCTATGGCACCCATTTGTGTAGGCTACAATGTATAACCAGCTGACCCTTCTGATTATGAATCATGGCTGTAACCTGATTGCATCTCCCTTTAACATTTTCCAGGCTATGTTTAAAGAATTTGGGAATGGGAGCTTGAGCACGTACACTTAAGTTATGTAAGGTTTTCACAAAAGTTAGTTGGGGTCCCTGGCTAAAGAGGAAGCTCTGCCTCGGACCCACCAGTGTAATAAACTGCACTCCACTATCCACGCTGTCCTTCTGAGTGAGTTTGCTTCCCAGAACATTTGGCTATAACATTTGGTGCATTGGCAGGGGAACTCCTCACTTTGAGGAGACAAGTCCTGCTTGGGGCTACTCTGAGGCCTTTCAGCTTGGATCTTCTAGAGCAGGGAAGGCGTCTCCCTCTTCTGGAAAGGTTCCATTCCTCGATGCCCAGAACTTTCACGTTGATGGATATTGGATGGCAGCAGGTAGGAGGTTTCTACCCAACAGGGTGGAGGAGGGGGCCTGACCAACCCCCTGGAAGGGAATAGGGAGCACTCAGACTGGACTGTCACAAAGAGGTGGTATTCACATTGTTCTGGGATAGATTGCTACTGGACATACGTGAGAAAGTTTTGGGGAAAGCAGGCCTATGAATGTCACAGAGGAGGTGGTGTCCGTGTTGCCTGGGGGTAAACTATTATTGGGCAATCGCAAAGGTGATTCTAGGGGAAGAAACTTGGTCTTTGCATGCCTGTAGTTTGCCCTCACCAAGGAGGTGTTCTATCTGCTGTGAAATTCTTGATCCCCTCAAAACTGCCAGGCTAGAAGGAGGGGGATACATAAATGAGTAAGAATTGGCTTTTCCAGAGACAGCCTGGGACGTGGGATATTTAACCCATCAGTCTTTTCATCCGCACCTGATCAAGCCCACCAAGGCAGAACAGACCTTAAAAGTCAAGGGAGAAGCAGTCTTGGACCATGTGGTTTTCTGGTTCAGTCATGCTGACCGGCAGATGAAGACACACCGATCCCCCTTCTCCCTCTGGGATCTGGTAGGTAAGGCTCTTCTCGCTCCAATTAGGAAGGAGATGGAATAGCAATTTAAGTGTTTCATTGAGTGGAAATATCAGAAGTACATAGGGTACCAAGAACTTTGTAGACAGAATGAAAAGGAAAGAAAGAAGAAGGTTCAAGAAGGTAAGCAAGATGGGGGAAAGTGAATCTAAGGCAACTGTACTGGAGTGCATGATTAAAAATCTTAAGAAGGGATTTGGAGGAGACTGTGGAGTGAAGATGATGCCTAACCCCCTCCACATACTCTGTGAGGTCTAATGGCCCTCTGTGGGCATAGGATGGGCACCAGAAAGTACCATGAACTTAAAAATAGTGGAAGCAATCTATACGGTAGTCAGGAGAGCTGGAACATCCAGATCAATTTCCATATATTGACTCATGGCTAGGGTTAGCTTAAGACCCCCTTCCTTGGGTGAGATTCTATATAAAGAAAGGGAAAAGAACATTATTAATGGCACAAAAGTTGACTAATGATAAAAAAAAAAAAAGAAATTCTGCAGGATTTGGATGGGGACGACCTGCTCCCTCCCCCATACTGGATGATAATGCATCCACTGTACAATGTTCCACCAGGACCGGAGGCCGCCTTAATGCCAGATCCAGGGCCAGGTGAAGTTCCTGCAGCAGCCACTGCTCCTCCACTGACTCTCCCGGAGATCCTAGAACTGCCGTTTCAGCAGGCTCCAATCCCAGAGATGGAGACCTCTGGTCAATGCTTTCAGGATTCAGCCACAGCTGGATCTCCCAGACTGTACCCGCCCCTTCTGGTGAGTACAGATGAAAAGGGGAAAGGAAGCACAGGAATTAGACAGAAGCTATGTCCTGCTAAGGAATAGGAGGAAAAAACCCCACTGCAGATGCCCCTCAGAGAGGCACAACAGCCCCCAGTTCAGGACGCAGATGGACACTACCACCAGCCTCCTATAGCCTATTATTACCAACCATCTTCCTCTATGGATATATTAAACTGGCAGAGACACACTCCACCATACTTGGGGAGACACAAGCCATGATTAGGATAATAGAGACTACTTTTTGAACCCACCGCCCTACATAGGATGACGTAATCCAACTACTAGTCTCCCTTTTCAGCACTGAGGAAAGACATAAGATCCTAACTGAGGCCAGGAAATGGTTAAGAGAAATGGAACCTGAGGGTACCGCAAACCGGCAGTGGTGGGCAGAACTAGCCACCCCCAGTGAGAGGCCCAATTGGGACTATTTCACAGAGGAAGGGAGGAGCCACCTGGAGAGATATCAGGCAGCTATTTTACAAGGCCTCAAACTGCTGCTGCTGCTGCTAAGTCACTTCAGTTGTGTCCGACTCTGTGTGACCCCATAGACGGCAGCCCACCAGGCTCCCCCTTCCCTGGGATTCTCCAGGCAAGAACACTGGAGTGGATTGCCATTTCCTTCTCCATTTGTTTACCCTTTCCTATAAAAGAAAACCCTTTCTCGGCCTGATCCTTATGATACTTGCACTTCCTCCAGTATAAGTTCTCTTCTATGGC
>NW_011494708.1:8963216-8969570 GCF_000754665.1 Bison bison bison | reverse complement strand
AAAGTGAAAGTGAAGTTGCTCAGTCGTGTCTGACTCTTAGCGACCCCATGGACCTCAGCCCACCAGGCTCCTCCATCCATGGGATTTTCCAGGCAAGAGTACTGGAGTGGGGTGCCATTGCCTTCTCCGACAAGGCCTCAAGAGGGGGGCTTGAAAACCTATGAATGTGACAAAACCCTCTGAAGTGATTCAAAGGGAGACCGAATCACCCTCTGAGTTCTACAAAAGACTGTGCAAGGCCTATAGACTTTGTACACGAATTGATTCAGAGACTGCTGGATCTCAGATGGTGATTAATGCAGATTTTGTGTCTCAAGCCTACCCCGATATCAGACGCAAGCTTCAAAAGGTAGACAGGGTATTGGCCATGACTAGCTCACAAATAATTGAGATCACTGATAAGGTATTCAGGAATAGTGACATGGAGACAAAAAGGGAAGTCTAGAAAAGGCAGAGAGAAGATAAGAGGGCTGACCAGAGGGTCACAGTACTGGCCATAGCCCTGGGAAGATCCCTCCCTAGATCTTCCCAGCCCCTCCGAACGGGAGCCTGCCTCACAACAGGCCTTTTCCAAGAAGGACCAGGGCTGCCCTACCACCAAATCAATGCGCCTGATACCAGGGCTTCCACCACTGGAAAAATTAATGCCCTGAAATAGCAGGGCAAAGGATTTCGCATCGGCCGTTATAGGGCTTTTTTGAGATGGGTGCCACCGCTTCAGTCACCACTGACATTTCCGCTCCAGTGTCCACCATAAAGTCCATAATTTCGTCCCCCACTTTTAATTTTACCATGGGCTCTTGGGGACCTTGTGTCTTTGAGCCCCGTCACTGAATAGGGTTAGGGTTAGGGTTAGGGCAACGTGCCTGAGAGGAGGCACGACGCTATTAGACCAGTCTAAAAAAGAGGTCATTTTGAGAATCCTACAACCAAGAACCAGACGACAGGTCCAAGAGTTCTTGGATGCCACTGGGTTTTGTAGGATTTGGATTTTGGGCTATTCCCAGATGGCCCAGCCATTATATGAACTCCTAACTGGACCAGAAGGAGATTCACTAAATTGAACTGAGAGACAGCAACAGGACTTAGAGGAACTAAAGCTGGCAATTATGTCAGCACCTGCCTTGGGCCTGCCAGACCTTGCTAAGACATTTACTCTTTATGTAACTGAAAAGGACACGGTGGCTATGGGAGTGTTGACCCAGACTATGGGCATATGGGACAGACCCGTGGCTTATTTCTTGAAACGGCTAGACAATATCGCCGCCCGGTGGCCAGGATGCTTATGGGCAGTTGCTGCAGTTCCCTTACTGGTCCAGGAGGCAACCAAGCTGACTTTGGGCCAAGGCTTGATCATAAAAGTCCCTCATGAGGTCAACACTCTCCTGCAAGGGGACCCCCATAAATGGCTGTCAACATCCCAGATTACTCAATACCAAGGACTGTTATGTGAGAACCCCTGTATTACTATCTAACCTTGTCAGGCCCTGAATCTGGTCACTCTTCTTCCTGTGGGAGAAGGTGATCCCTCACATGATTGCAAGGACATCCTAGAAGTTTTTGCCAGCAAACCTGGCTTGAGAGACTTAGCCAATCTCAGACCCAGACTGGATCCTGTACACTGATGGCACTAGCCTGCTGAAACAAGGACAACGACTGTCAGGATACGCAGTAGTCATGGAAGAAACCATTGTTAAGGCTAGCTTTCTGCCATCACACTGGTCTACTCACCCGGCTGAACTATATGCTCTAATCCGGGCCCTCCAGCTGTCAAAAGGTAAGAAGACAAACATTTACACAGACTCCAGGTATGCTTTTGATACTTTCATGTACATAGGGCTTTATATAAAGAGAGAGGTCTTCTGACAGCCAAGGGAAAAGACACTGAAAACAAGGAAGAAATCTTGACTCTATTAGATGCTGTATGGGAACCTGAAAAGGTAGCGGTAATGCACTGTTGAAGTCACCAAAAGGAAGATGCCCCACAAGCACTGGGAAACTGATTAGCAGATAAAGCCACAAAATATGTAGCTGAGAAATTTGGGGCTGCTGGTGGGGGATCTATCAGAACCTTTGTACTCTCAAAAATGTCTGAGTTAATTTTGACTCTCCCATGGTATATCCCAGCCCAAGACTAGCTGGCTGAAACAGAAAGGCCCACCAAAAATAAAAAAGGTTGGTGGGAACTGATGGATGGCAGGTTACTGGTACCTGAGGCATTAGCCCCCACACTGGTGTCTCAGGTTCACCAGGCAACTCACTTGGGACATGACAAAATGGAAAAATTAATTCAAAAATATTTCTTTTTTTTTTTACTTGACAATTAATAATTTTATTTATTTTTATTTTTTTTTACTTTTATTTTTAAACTTTACAATATTGTATTAGTTTTGCCAAATATCGAAATGAATCCGCCACAGGTATACCCGTGTTCCCCATCCTGAACCCTCCTTCCTCCTCCCTCCCCTACCCTCCCTCTGGGTCGTCCCAGTGCACCAGCCCCAAGCATCCAGTACCGTGCATCGAACCTGGACTGGCGACTCGTTTCATACATGATATTATACATGTTTCAATGCTATTCTCCCAAATCTCCCCACCCTCTCCCTCTCCCACAGAGTCCATAAGACTGATCTATACATCGGTGTCTCTTCCACGACTTTATTCTTTATGTAGAATGGAATCCTGGAACTGCTCTTCTTGCTCACAGGTCAGTCCTGCCCCCGGGCATAAAGAAAAACCTCCAGGAATACAGTTAAAAGGCACTCTACCCTTTGAACATTTAGAAGTGGACTTTTCTGAGATGAAACCCTGCCAACACTATCGTTATTTACCGGTCATGGTATGTACCTTCTCAGGATGGGTGGAGGCCTTCCCCACCTGAATGGAAAAAGCAAATGAAGTGGCTCAGTGTCTGCGTTGAGAAATAGTCCCCACATTCGGGTTCCCAACAAGTATAGGATCAGACAACAGCCGTGCATTTGTAGCTGACTTAATTCAACAGGTATGTAAAGCTCTAAAATCAAGTGGATATTACATAAGGCATATCAGTTCAGTTCAGTCGCTCAGTCGTGTCTGACTGTTTGTGACCCCATGAATCGCAGCACTCCAGGCCTCCCTGTCCATCACCAACTCCCAGAGTCCACCCAAACCCATGTCCATCGTATCGGTGATGCCATCCAACCGTCTGATCCTCTATCGTCCCCTTCTCCTCTTGCCTTCAGTCTTTCCCAGCATCAGGGTCTTTTCAAATGAGTCAACTCTCTGCATCAAGTGGCCAAAGTATTGGAGTTTCAGCTTCAACATCAGTCCTTCCAATGAACACCCAGGACTGATCTCCTTTAGGATGGACTGGTTGGATCTCCTTGCAGTCCAAAATAGGCCCCAAAGTTCCGGAATGGTGGCAAGAACCAACCGAACTCTTAAAAAGACACATTCAAAATGGATTATAGAAACTGAGTGTTCATGGATAGACATGCTTCTGGCAGCCTTACTCAAATCAAGGGTAACCCCACATTCCCATGGTTATTCTCCTTATGAAATTGTCTATGGGAGATCCCCTCCCATAGTAAGATAGATGTCAGCAAATATGCCACAGGTAAGGGGGGATGGGATTTCACAGCAGATGGAACAACTGGGTAAGGTAATAAATCAGGTAACTAAGTTCATACAAGAAAGAGTGCCTTTCCCCCTTGGGGGAACAGATTCACAAGTTTATGCCCAATGATCAGGTGTCGGTCAGAGACTGGAAACACAACTCCTTGGCCCCACATTGGAAGGGTCTATATACTATTGTTCTAACCACACCTACAACAGTTAAAGTTGCAGGTGTCGCTCCCTGGATCCACCACACATGGGTGAAAAGAGCATATACCATGCAGACCCAGAGGACACCAAATGGACTACACAAAAGCACCCCACTGATCCCTGTGAAACCAAGATCATTTTAAAGAAAAAGAATAGATGAAGCTCTACAACCAACTGCTGCTTCAAGAACTTGCCAGTATTCTCTTGAGACTAGCTAGAGTTTCAACATAAGACAATGTTTTCATTTCATGGGCACATTCCTATGCTGACTTCCATAAAAAAATCTAACTGCTGGGTGTGTGGAGTCATGCTCATGTCTGTCATGGATGGATTCCTGTGGTGGGTATCACCTCTACAGAGTGGTGATATGCCTAGCTTATGTGATTTTTTGCATCAGGCAAAACAACAAAAGTCGAGTATAGAAACTGTAATCACAGCAGCCACCCCCCATTGGTGCGATAAAAAGGCCGACGATCTGACAAATGGCCATGGGACACATTTTAATTATACTGTTAGATCAGAAAATGCATATCAATATTATGTGACTGCCAATAAGTCCAAACAATCAGAAATTGACTGATATTTTGACCTATTTTACCAGATATGGGGTGAATATATGTGGATTACTCCAGAAAAGGGACAACTTGTTAGGATAGCTGTAATTTGCTGGGAACAAGATGTACACACTATTAGATATAATAACTGAATGATAGATAAAAAGAATTTAAAACCAATGGGCTTTCTTCGAACAGAGCAGCACTATAAGACATAAAGTTACTTAAGATCCCAGTCAATCCACCAATGACCCAGGACAGACTGGGGATTCAACCCCAGAATCAGGTAGATTGCTCCTCATGGCATGCATTGGTTATGTGGTACTAACTTATGGCCTTGGCGGCCCCCAGGATAGATAGGGAAGTGTGTTTCAGGTCTGGCCTTTGCCCATAGAAACATCAGGTCAACAATACAAGAGCCTTTAAATTTACCCTCCCTATGAGCCAGATGGTCACAATCAGTTTTCCATCAGTATGATTATTTGGCTGCTATATTTGTGTTCCCTCATTGGGCAGGCACTATGGACATAATGATTAGAGTTGAAGCTCTAACTAATTTCATCCAAAGAGGCCCTAAATGACAGCCTAAGAGCTATTCAAGCACTAAATACTGAACAAATACAAATGAGAATAGCAGTAATTCAAAGCAGAATGGCTTTAGACATACTTAGCCACTCGAGGAGTGACCTGTGCTATAATCAAAGCTGAATGTTGTGTATATATCCCTGATTATTCTGGCAATATATCAGTGGCTGTAGATGGCATGGTAGATGAAGTAAAATCTATGTATGATGATAATCTTCCTTTTTGGACTTCTGTTCTATCATGGGTAAAGGGTGATTGGTGGAAAACTACATTAACCATTGTTACAGTTCTATTGATTCTGTTATGTGGACCTTGTATTCTCCAATGTGTTGTTAACTTGTATCACAGAGGCTGACTTCATTTACCCAAATACATACCAGGAAACCTAAAATGCAGTACATCCCAATGAGTGATGTTCAGACTGGAAGTTGAGAGCACCAAGAGAGGGGAATGAAGGAGGAAAGGAACAGGCCAAGCTGACTCCATCTTGAAAAAGAAGGAAACTCCATTTTACATTCCCAGTGAACTCTGGACTATACGCCTGCTTGCATTTTCAGTGAACTTTGGACTATGTGCCTGGTAGCCATGGAAATAACATACCTATGGCCGAACAGGCCTCCTGGACTGATAAACACCAGATTCCATACCAAGATTTCCCATCACCAGAAAGAATGGAATAATCCGCTATGTAGTCAATCACCTTTGTAATCTTTATGGCACCCATTGGTGTAGGCTACAATGTATAACCAGCTGACCCTTCTGATTTTGAATCATGGCTGTAACCTGATTATATTTCCCTTTAACATTTTCCAGGCTAGGTTTAAAGAATTTGGGGATGAGGGCTTGAACATGTACAGTTAAGGTATATAAGGGTTTCACAAAAGTTGGTTGGAGTCCCTGGCTAAAGAGGAAGCTCTATCTCGGACCCGCAAGTGTAATAAACTGCACTGCACTATCTGTGCTGTCCTGAGTGAGTTTGCTTCCTGGAGTGTTTGGCTATAAGGATCCCATGTTTTTATTTTTTAATTTTTTAATTAATTTTTATTATAGTTACTTTACAAGGTTGTGTCAGTTTCTACTGTACAGCAAAGTGAATCAGCTATATGTATACATACATCCCCTCCTGCTTTTGGATTTCCTTCCCATTTATGTCACTACAGAGCACTGAGCAGAGTTCCCTGAGCTAAACAGTAGGTTCTTATTAGTTATCTGTTTTACACATAGTATCAATAATGTGTATTTGTTAATCCTTATCTCCTGGTTCATCCCTTCATCCCCTCATATCAGCTATTTTTGCCTTCCCCTGGTAGAATACTGGAAGATATCTTTTTTCTGTTTTATTTACTAATGTCTGCCAAATGCCTAGAATAATGCCTGGATATGCAAGAATTCAGTGGGGGGGGGGGGGGGG
>NW_011494708.1:8955407-8963116 GCF_000754665.1 Bison bison bison | reverse complement strand
ATAGCAAAAAAACACATTATTGAATAAATTAATTCATTGAGGGTAGAACCATGGCAAACATTAAAGAAGCGCTTGAGTGTATATGTGCATATGTCACACACACCCCCCTAACCAAGGGGAAGTTATGGTTGTTTTGTATTTTTCAAATGAAAAAAACTGTGAAAGAAAAATGTTACTTGCCATATCAGTAAGCAAATGGTGTTGCAAGTATCAAGCCATGGCAGCCATCCCCACTGAGGCACCCTGAGGGAATTCAGGATAAGAAAGAACATGTTACTAGCCCTAGACAGCTAAGTCCATATCAAAGGAATGATTTCAATGAGCCCAGACTCTTGCATCTTCCCATAAGTAGAAAAACACTAAATTCATTAACTTTAGATGTCTGATTTTCTTTAATAGTAATCTTTTGAATTTCAAACTACCTGATATTTGTTGCAAAAGATTTCTGTATATCCTGGCTTCTTCTTTACCTCGTAGAAGCAGTTCCTCCAGAGCTGTCTGAGAGGATGTAGCCTAGGTTTAAGCCCTTATTTTGTCCACCAAATCAAACACAGTTATCAACTTTTAGGTTGTGCTTTTTTTTTTTTCATTTACAGAAGTAAAGCTGGTTGACAGTTTTGAAGACTAAAGAAAAATTTAAACTTTTTCTTCATATTACTTAAGACTATGTAATTAAACTGTCTTTGGAATGCCTGTTAAATTTTAATGAGTACTGTCTTGTGGGAGTACAATTGCATTTATTTTTAATTAAAATCAAATTGATATACAATGTCATATTAGTTTCAGGTGTACATCATAGTGATGCCATATTTATATACATTTGAAATGATCTTCATAATATCTAGTACCATCTGTTGTCATACAGAGTAATTACAATATTATTGACTGTACTTCCTATCACTTAGTTATTTTATAACTGGAAGTGGTATTTCTTAATCTCTTAATATTTCACGCATTTTGCATAATCTCCCAATCTCCCCTTCCTTCTGGCAAACACGTTTTTTCTATCTGTAAGTCTGTTTCTGTTTTGTTCTTTTTTTTTTTTTTAAGATTTCACAGGTAAATAAGATTGTGTGGTATCTCTTTATTTCACATAGCATAATACCCTCAAGATCTCTGCATGCTGCAAATGGAAAGATCGCCTTCTTTTATTGTTGACTAGTATTCCATTGTATATGTATGTATATATCAGTTCAGTTCAATTGCTCAGTTGTGTCCAACTCTTTGTGACCCCATGGACTGCGGCATGCCAGGCTTCCCTGTCCATCACCATCTCCTAGAGCTTGCTCAAATTCATGTCCATTGTGTTGGTGATACCATCCAACTATCTCATCTTCTGTCATCCCCTTCTCCTCCTGCCTTCAATCTTTCACAGGAACAGGGTCTTTTCCAATGAGTCAGCTCTTCCAATCAGGTGGCCAAAGTTTTGGAGTTTGAGCTTCAGCATCAGTCCTTCCAATGAATATTCAGGACTGATTTCCTTTAAGATGGATTGGTTGGATCTCCTTGCAGTCCAAGGGACCCTCAAGAGTCTTCTCCAACACAAAATTCAAAAGCAGCAATTCTTTGGCTTTCTTTATAGTCCGAGTCTCACATCCATATATGACTAGTGGGAAAACCACATCTTTGATTAGAAGGATATTTGTCAGAAAAGTAATCTCTCTACTTTTTAATATGCTGTCTAGGTTGGTCATTTTCTTTATCCATTCCTCAATTCCTCACTGGACACAGGTTGCTTGCATACCTTGGCTATATTTAATAATGTTATGGTGATCACTGGGGTGTAGATATATTTTCAATTAGTGTTTTCATTTTCTTTAGATGAAAACCCAGAAGGGGAATTGCTAGATTTTATATTAGTTCTATTTTTAATTTTCCAAGGAAAGTTCACAATCTTTCCTATAGTGACTATACCAATTTACATTCCCACCAATAGTATAATGAGTGTTTCCTTTTCTTCACATCACCAGCATATACTATTTTTGTCCTTTTTGATAATCACCTTTCTACAGTTAAGAGATGATGGTTTATTGTGGATTTAATTTGCATTTCCCTGATAATTACTTACTTTTACATTTTGCTTGCCCCCCTTCTCTAATCCCTGCCAACTTGATCTTTTTATAGTTCATGATCACACCATTACAAACTAAGAACCAAGAAAATATGCTTCATTTTGTTCACTTGATGATGGAAAAATTTACACTCTTTAGAATTCCAGACTTTTCCAAATTTAATTCCAACTTTATATTAAAATACATCAATTTTAGCCTTAAAGAAAAGTTCCAAAAATGGACTGCATATTTCCCTGTATATATCTTGTACATTTTGGTCTTTGTCTCTTGATATCACACCATCATCCACTCCAGATCTATTTTCATTGCATTTGACTAAGGAATTGTTATAAATGCCTATTTTAAGGATGTTTGCTTAGAGTTAGAATGTCATACATAAAAATTTAATGCAAAGTTCCTGTTCTCAAATGTTGATTTTTTTGTTGTTGGTCTCTTTGAGAAAAGACTACAAAAAAAAAAAAAAAATTCTCTCCTTATACTGTTAAGATATGTACAGGCTTGCTAAGTCACTTTAGTTGTGTTGCAACATTATCCATGCTCTTCTGTCCATGGGATTCTCCAGGTAAAATACTGGAGTGGACTGCCATGCTCTCCTCCAGGGGATCTTCCCGACACAGGGATTGAAACTACATCTTCTACATCTCCTGCATTAGCAGGCAAATTCTTTACCAGTAGTGCCACCTGTATAAATAAGCCTTAGCAGCAGAATGCTAGGCAATTCATTAGTCACAGGGCCTCTCTTAGTGTGATTTAAGAAGTAATGAATATCTACAACCAACATGAATTAAGTATTATATATATATATATTATTTTATATGTTATATATTATATATATATATATAATTTTTGCATTTGATAGTAGACTTTCAACAGAACTAGGCTGGACTAATCATATTTCAGAAGACTTGCATGGACTTCTCTGTTTTCCACTGACAACAGGAAAACCAAGAATGAAACTAATCCAGTGTAAAGATTTCTTCTTGCTTAAACGTATCTACAAAAATTTAGCAAGAAGTTTTGCTAAATAAATAAATAAAATTAATAACATCTATTAATCAATCAATATTTGGAATGATAATGATAATACCTATCATTTATTGAGCACTTATATACCCAGTACCTTTTTATTTGATCTCATTTAATCCTTGCAACATCCATCTGGGTTAAGTTCTAGTTTTACCCATACTTTTAAAATGAGGAATTTTAAGAAGACTAAATAGTAAGAAACATGCACTATGTAAGTATGGTGTGATAGCTATTATACTAGTTGTGTGGCACAATAAATATGCTGTGTGTTAATCACTCAGTCACGTCTGACTCTTTGTGACCCCATGGAATGCAGTCTGCCAGGCTCCTCTGTCTATGGGGATTCTCCAGGCAAGAATACTGGTGTGGGTTGCCATACCCTCCTCAAGGGGTTCTTCCCCAACCAGGGATCAAACTCAGGTCTCCTACATTGCACGCAGATTCTTTATCATCTGAACCACCTGGGAAGCTCCAACAATGAACATGATCTCATCCAAACTTAAGAACAACTCCATGAGGTGAGTTCAACTTTTACTTCCTTTTGTCAGTGAAGAAACACACACACACACACACACACACACACACACACACATAGATACACAACTCAGGAACTTGTCCAAAGTCACATCCTGGTAGTAGAGGAAGACTCAAATCCAGTTGTCTCTCACTCTAGAAACTCAATTATTAACTGCTTTATAATGCCTTTCACTCATTTTTTACTAAGGTGTGCCAAGCAGACTTAGGTGTCAAGTAGAACTGATATTATATCCTATCTCTGACATAAAGCAACTGTCATTTTAACCTTATTGAAATTCAGGTTCTTCTGCAAAATTAAAAGTCTAGTTTATAGGGTTGTTTGATATTTAAATGACATTAATACACAAAACTTTTAGTACAGGGTTTGGTACTTAGCAAATACTTATAAATGGTAGTTTCCATTATTTTTAGGTATTAGACCCACCATTTTCTTAATATATGTAAGGCAAATATTAAAATATGCTTAACACTAGTGCAAAATTTAATATCTATATTATAGAAGACCATAAAATTTTAGAAAGTTAATAAATTATAAATCTTACATCTATATAGTGTTTAAGAATGCACACTGTACAGTATAGGTGAGTATCAGACAATGTATTTTTCTACTTGAACATAATTAATTTCTCTTGCATTAGTTAAAGCAGAGAGTTTGCTCTTCCTCTACCAAATGGGAAAAACAGAGGTCATGAACGATTAGTCATTTTGGGCTTTGAGTAGTGATTGAGCTGGGACTCTTCCAATCATTATTCAATACATACCCACAATCATCATTATATCATGTATATATAACAGAATAGATATCAGTCTACTGGTTTTATATATAATTGAAATTCAAAGTCCAAAATTATTTAACATACTTCTGTATTAATACTGCATTAGGAAAATGTATTAACATATTTAACTTATATGCAGAGTACATCATGTGAGTTACCTGGTTGGATGAATCACAGGTGGGATCAAGATTGCCAGAAGAAATATCAGTAACCTCAGATATTCAGATAGCACCACTCTAATGGCAGAAAAGGAAGAGTACCTAAAGAGCCTCTTTTGAAAATGAAAGAGGAGAGTGAAAAACCTGGCTTCAAATTCAACATTCAAAAAACTAAGATCATGGCATCTGGTCCCATCACTTCATGGCAAATAGATGGGGAAACAATGGAAACAGTGACAGACTTTATTTATTGGCTCCTAAATCACTGTGGACACTGACTGCAGCCATGAAATTAAAAGAGGCTTGCTCCTTGGAAGAAAAGTTATGACAAACCTAGACAGCATATTAAATAGCAGAGACATTACTTTGCCAACAAAGATCTCGATAAACAAACTATGGTTTTTCCAGTAGTCATGTATGGATGACAGAGTTGGGTCACAAAGAAGGCTGAACAACTAAGAACTGATGGTTTTGAACTGTGGTGTTGGAGAAGACTCTTGAGAGTCTCTCGGGCAGCAAGAAGATCAAACCAATCAATACTAAAGAAAATCAACCCTGAATATTCATTGGAATGACCAATGCTGAGCTCCAATACTTTGGCCACTTGACATGAAGAGCTGACTCATCAGAAAAGATCTTGAAGCTGGGAATGATGGAGGGCAGGAGAAGGGGACAACTGAGGTTGGGTGGAATCATTGATGAAATGGACATGAGTTTGAGCAAAGTACAGAAGATAGTGAAGGACAGTGAAGACTAGTGTGCTTCAGTTCCTGAGGTCGCAAAGAGTCGGACACTACTCAGTGACTGAACAACAGCAATGAAAAGTTAACTTGTATACAAATATCAGTTCTCATCAAGAAGCAAACTGTAGAACCAATATAATTTTATGTATGTACATCCTAAAAACCATATTCAGTGCTGCTTATAGTAAATCTGGCATGAAGGAAGCAAAAAACTATAAACAATCTAAAATAGGAGAGGTCTTTGGTAAGTATTACAGAAAGTTGATTATCTTCCATTTATTTAAGTCAGTGTAATTGCAAGGGAATACTTGAATTGGAAAAATACTTCTTAGATAGCATAAGTATGTTTAACTTAAGCTATTAGTTTTTGTATGTGTTGATGGGAATGTAAAATGGTACTACTCCTTTGGGAAACAGTTGGCAATTTCTTATAAAACATACTCTTACTATATGATCCAGCAATCCTGCTTCTTTCTTTTACCCCAAGAAGTTGAAAACATAGATCCACAGAAAAACCTACACACACATGTTGAGAGCAGCTTTATTTAGAATTGTCAAAATTTGGAAACAACTAAGATGTCCTTTGTGTTTCCCTGGTGTTTCAGACGGTATAGAATCTGCCTGCAATGCGGAAAACTTGGGTTCAGTCCTTGGATCAGGAAGATCCCCTGGAGAAGGTAATGGTTACCCTCTCCAGTATTCTTGCCTGGAGAATACCCATGGACAGAGGAGCCTACTGGATTACAGTCATGGGTTCGCAAAGAGTCAGACAAGACTGAGCAATAAACATACACATACAAGATGTCCTTCCGAGTGTGTGTGGGTGTGTATAAGTCGCTTCAGCCCTGTCCAACTCTTTGCAACCTCATGCACTGTAGCCTGCTAGACTCCTCTATCCATGGCATTCTCCGGGTAAGAATATGGAGTGGGTTGCCATGCCCTTCTCCAGGGGATCTTCCCAACCAAGGGATCTAACCTGTGTCTCTTACCTTCCTGCACTGGTAGGCAAGTTCCTTACCACTAGTGCCACCTGGGAAGCCCTGAACCCGTGGGCCACAGCTATTGAGCCTGGGCTCTAGAGCCTGTGCTCCACAAGAGAAGCCACTGCAATGAAAAGCCCATGCACCACAACTAAAGAGTAGCCCATGTGTTCTCAAAGAGTCATACAAGACTGAGTGAGTGACATACACACACAAGATGTCCTTCAGTAGATGAAACACATAAATGAACTGTGGAAAAACCACACAATGGAATAGTATTCAGCACTAAAAGGCAATGAGTGAACTGTCAAGACATAAAAAAATATGGAAGAATCTTAAATGCATATTGTTAAGTGGAAGAAGCCAATCTGAAAAGACTACATACTCTATGATTTGAACTATATGACATTTCAGAAAAGATAAATCTAGAGAGACAAATATCAGTGATTGTAAGGGACAAGGCTAGGTAAGGGGGAGAGATGAATAGATGAACCACAGAGGCTTTTTATAACAGTGAAAATTCTATTTGATATCACAATGATGGACATATGTCACTATGTGCTGTGTTAGTCACTCAGTCATGTCCGACTGTTTGCGACCCATGGACTGTAACCTGCCAGGTCCCTCTGTCCATGGTATTCTCCAGGCAAAAATACTGGAGTGGTTTGCCATGCCCTCCTCCAGGGGATCTTCTCAACCCAGGGATTGAACCCAGGTCTCCTTCATTGTAGGCAGATTCTTTACCATCTGAGACACCAGAGAAGCCCAAAAATATTGCAGTGGATAGCCTATCCCTTCTCCAGGGGAAGATCTCCTGGATCTAACTGGAGTTTCATGCACTGCAGGCAGATTCTTTGTCAGCTGAGCTACCAGGGAAGCCCATATGTCACTATATATCTGTCCAAATCCACAGAATATACAACACCAAAGGTGAACTGCAATGTAAATTATGGACTTTGGATCATAATGGCTTTTTAATGTAGACTCATCCTTGGTTTAAAAAAAAAAAAAAAGTACCATTCTGGTGAAAAATAATGATGGGAGAGACTGTGCATTGTGACAACAGATAGCATATGAAAAAGTTGTGTACCTTTCTCTCAGCTTTGTAAACCTTAAACTGCTCTAAAAATTAAGTTTATTTAAAAACTCTGCATTCTTGAAAATACACTTTGTTATACAAGTTTTAAATGGTACCATCTGCAGCCATAAAATTAAAAGACGCTTACTTACTCTTTGGTAGGAAAGTTATGACCAACCTAGATAGCATATTCAAAAGTAGAGACATTACTTTGCCAACAAAGGTCCATCTAGTCAAGGCTATGGTTTTTCCAGTGGTCATGTATGGATGTGAGAGTTGGACTGTGAAGAAAGCTGAGTGCCGAAGAATTGATGATTTTGAACTGTGGTGCTGGAGAAG
>NW_011494708.1:8944283-8955277 GCF_000754665.1 Bison bison bison | reverse complement strand
AGGCTGAAACTCCAGTACTTTGGCCACCTCATGCGAAGAGCTGACTCATTGGAAAAGACTGTGATGCTGGGAGGGATTGGGGGCAGGAGGAGAAGGGGACGGCAGAGGATGAGGTGGCTGGATGGCATCACTGACTCAATGCACATGAGTTTGGGTGAACTCTGGGAGTTGATGATGGACAGGGAGGCCTGGCGTGCTGCGATTCATGGGGTCACAAAGATCGGACGTGACGGAGTGACTGAACTGAACTGAACTGAACTGAAGTAGGATTGCATGTCATAATTTTGTATCATTTTGACTTCATCTAAGTATGAATGAGATGACAAAGTTTGTAAGGTACACATGAAAAAATCAGCAATAAGAAAAATTACAACAGCAATTGACATGGCATGGAATCCTGAATAAGGAAGACAGAAAAGCTATGATATAGTTAATGGATTAGTAGGAAACTAGTTGGTAAAAAAAAAAAAAAAAAGACGTCTCTGAGGTTAAAATGAAGATATATTTAAAAGACTGAGAACTAGAAAAGTATGAGATCAGACAATTAAGTTTTGTAATCTAAAATGTTAACAGGATATTTCTGAATTATGACAAGGTTTTAGGTTGTTGCCAAGAGGTATCTGAAGATATGTGTGGCATGAGTCAATGATGCTGAGGAGTAGGAACAATGATAAAATATGTAGATTAAATATCAATCAACAAAGATAGTTATTTCCTAGGATAAAGGTGGGACTTTACTATATCCATAAACCTAGTCACTTCATCTTCACTGAGTAATGGTGATAATAAAGAATGAAAGACAGTATTATGACCAGATGATGTGAACTCAACAGTTTTACTCAAGAATGAAAGATTAAGTGTTTGGAATAATAACTATCATAAGAAAACCATCTATATTCCTGTTCTTGATAGCCTCATTCCTGTCATCAATGTGTGATGGCTAGAAGGTTATCAACACGAATTTGAAGGGATCACAGGGGATGGCATTGATTTTGCAGAGACTAGTTTGTTTCAGAAAAGGAAAGAATGAACAAAATAATATTCATTATTGTTGATTTATAGTGACATAAGATAAAAAGTTAAAGAAAAAAAAGCACAAATTTGGCAGCAGAGAGGACAGAAGTGGGTGCCTAAGTTAGTAGAATTATAGGTACAATTTCAAAGAGAACAGGTTGCTAAACAGATTTAGCTTCTCAAGGTAGTGAATGATGACAGAGATTAGAAGTGTTGGAATTAGCTGATAGCAAGATATTTGCCAGAATTGTGTGCAAATATCTATCCAAGCTAGCTACAACACAACCAGAAATATTTGGATGTGTTTGAGATTAATGTTTTGTATTTGTTATCCAGTTGCTCACACTTCAATGTAAATGTTTTACTGGAAAAAAAAAACATGGAGAATCTCCTATTAACTTCTCTCCCAAGGATAAAGGTGTCTATTTCAAAGAGGAAAAGTGACCATGCAACAAAGATGATTTCCTTTAAATGTATATATGTGTGTGTATATATACATACCTATGTGTATGTATATGTATCATTTGTCTGTAAGAGATTCTTTTTAAAAGTCTAAATATTTTTCAGGAGGAAACATATTTTTCTTATTTTCATACTGTTATATCTGTTTTAAAACTGATTTCCCTACTATTCCTGCAAATCACCCAGAAACAGCTTATATTTGTATGACTCTAAGCTACATATGTTTCTCATTATTGAATAGTACCCTTTATCTGACTTTTTCTGATAAGGGTAAATTGAATTGATGTGAGAGAAACATACTTCTTGCTGGAAATATTCATTATTCATAGACAGCACTCCAGAATCATCCACCAAGCAAATGATGAAAAAAATTCTGAATTCTACACAAGGCAGTTTTGGGGAAAACAGAAGTCACAGTTTCACAGGATCATTGATAAGCAAAATATTAGCAGTTTTAAAGGATGGATATTTTTCTTAGTTTTCCAATGTTGTTTCATTAGTTCTCATAGTCATCCTTTGATTAGGTCACTGAAAGTTAGAGTGGGACAGACATGTGCTTTTCAGGCATATAGCCTTGACTCTTGGACTCTGTCATTGATTGGCACTTATTGGTGATACAGGGCTACCTTACAACAGAGCCTGGACTGTTAATTCCTGCACAATACTGTCCTTCATAGCACCAAGTCAAATGGCTGGAATGAGGAGTAAATAAAATATTTACCTCTTCTGTCCTCTCCCTTCATTTTACTGTAGAGGACAATAAAGTCATTTTTTCTGGAGTCTTATAACTATCAGATGATAAAACTGATATTAAAAACTTAACAAAAACAAAACCCACTGTGGCAACTTCACACTCAGCATTCTTTCCAATATAACGTAGTTCCTTATCTTTGAAAACATGTTTAAAGTAAAATTATTTTACTTGAGAAAATAAAAAGAAACATGATGAGGGCTATCATCATTCAGGTTTTAGTCCTGAAAAAAAGTTTAAGAGTGGAAGAAATTGGCCACTGAGAATGGTATTGTGCTTACAATTTCATAGCAATCATATGTAGATTGAAAAATATCAGTCAATGTTTTCCCTTGCTTACAATTTCATTATTTTAAAATAGTATCCAGGAGTCAAGAGAGCTGGGTTTTTTTAATATAAATTTATTTATTTTAATTAGAGGCTAATTACTTTACAATATTGTATTGGTTTTGCCATACATCAACATGAATCTGCCACAGGTATACACGTGTTCCACATCGTGAACCCCCCTCCCTCCTCCCTCCCCGTACCATCCCTCTGGGTCATCCCAGTGAAACAGCCCCAAGAATTCTGTATCATGCATTGAACCTGGACTGGCGATTCGTTTCAATGCCATTCTCCCAAATCATCCCACCCTCTCCCTCTCCCACAGAGTCCAAAAGACTGTTCTATACATCTGTGTCTCTTTTGCTATCTCACATACAGGGTTATTGTTACCATCTTTCTAAATTCCATATATATGCATTAGTATACTGTATTGGTGTTTTTCTTTCTGGCTTACTTCACTCTGTATAATAGGCTCCAGCTGTTTTTGATGTTGCTAAGATTTAAAGATCATCTGTTGAAATAATTATATATTAATTTATTCATGTACTGATTTACTTAAAGAAAAATACAAAAATATTTTTATTTTTAATAATGATTAGATATATTTAAAATATATAACATGATTTGATACACAAATTTATACTGATGTGATTACTAGTCAAGCTAATTAACATATAAAATCCTATCATTATATGGTGGTAATCTTTTCAGTGCACTAGGTTACAGGCATATGTTCATGAAGATGAGGATTTATCTTTTTAAGGACTAATCATTTAATGGTTCTGCAATGGTTTATCCCCAATTAGATACAGTCTTTTCTCTCCATAAGAAGGATACAAATACCACCTAGTTCTATTTACTTTAGAGATAACAAAGTATAAAGAATCTTTCTTTTGAAATTTTGAACTGATGGGTTCATTTTCACCTGTATACTTGTCAATTTTGTGTCTTATAAAAAAACTTATACTATAAAGTTATATGACTTTTAACATGTAATTTGTGAAATGCTGCTTGCATGTGCCCACCCAAATTTCATGAAGTCTATCTGAAAATTTAATTTGCTTTGACACCATTTCAAGACTCATTAATAAGGAGCTCTCATGAATATGGAGATGGTACATCAGAGCCTGTAGCAGCTCTGCACTGTTCATGGGAGTTTTACCACACATTCCTTCATCAGCAGTGAATATCTATTAATTTGTTCTTAGTCTCCAACCTGGTCTCTTATGTGCTGAACATTAGCTATTCAAAATGCAGTTCATTAGGTATATTATTTTTGGTTCCTGAAAGTATATATGTGCATTCATATACAAATGCATAAATAGGAAAATAATATGCATCAAAATAGTAATAATGCTTTTCTTTGCAAAAGAAAATTAGAAAAGAAAACTTCTTTATTTCTATATATATTTTTTTTTTTACAAATTTAAAAGATTTACTTATGTATTGATAGTTAAAAAATGTGACAAGAATTTAGAAATCTGAGACATTATCATTCAAATTTACAAGGATCAATACTTACGTAGTTACAGTAATAATGCCATTTCTTTTGCTTTTCAATTGACAGGTACTCATAAAAGTATTTAGAGAGGTAGTATTATCACTGTTTTGTAGAAAAGAATCCACCCTTATCTTGATTGCTTTATATAAATAAGTGATAAGATTGTGTCCACACATTCCAACCATAAAACTAGTACATTTCTCATTATAACAAAAAAAAAGAAACTAAACGCTGACCACTTTAGGATTAAGAATAAATATCTAAGAGCTAGGAGGGAAGAGAAACTTATTAGAGAAGGATAATTTGGCAGAGAAGGATAATTTGGCAGATTGAGACTCAGCCTACTCACTCTTCAACACAGCCAAGATCTGGGTAGTTGGGAATTCAGAAGGACTGTCTTTCTGTACAAGATCAAGGCACCATGAAAAGCAAAACTATGGACAATATGATCATGAGATAGATGGGGATGTAGGGAAATGTAGAAAATAAAAATTTATTAAATAAATGCCTAAATCATATCCACTATGCTTTTAATACATATATTTGTAAATAAATAGAATATAAAAGTAATTAAAAATGAAGAGACCCACTCTAGATAATTGAAAGGCACGGATTTCCTCAACAATGTATTTATTGCCTAATTTATGAAGAGCCAACTCATTAGAAAATACACTGCTGCTGGGAAAGATTGAGCAGCTGAACAACAACAAAATTTATGATGAAAATAGCTAGATTTTATTGTATTCTTGGTAAAGGCCTGTCAGTATGGTAAGAACTTAGTCACACTGTTATGCTAAGAACTTTGGACACAGTGTTTAATTTAAATCTAGCAGAGGACCACTGTGCCCATCTGCTTCCCTAGAGAGTAAGTTTCTCCTGGTCCTCAGATCTCCCGTATTGGTTGAGATCTTGAATTTTTACTTGGTGGGGGTATAGCAGGTACCTGATCCCTCTCAGTAAGGTACTGGGGAGGAGTGGAGTGGGAAGACACTGGGAAATACACATCCAGGGTCTAGATACTGGTGGGGCTTGGTTGGAATATACCTAAAGAACTGGAATCCATTAAGGACACCCAAGGGCTCCACTGAAACATACTGAGAAAATACTTACCCATGGGAAAGCACCAGTAGGGGCATTCTTGGTTTTACTGAGAAATATCCAGGGTTCAGTTGAAACACATCAAGATGGCTCCATTGTAGAAAGACATAAAGAATGGAGCTCATACTTACAAGTACCTAGTTAACTCAATTCAGTTCAGTTCAGTCATGTCCAACTCTTTGCAACCCCGTGGACTGCAGCATATCAGGTTTTCAGGTCCATCACCAACTCCTGGAGCTTGCTCAAACTCATGTCCATTGAGTCAGTGATGCCATCCAACCATCTCATCCTCTGTCCTCCCCTTCTCCTCCTGCATTCAATCGTTCCCAGCATCAGGATCTTTTCCAATGAGTCAGTTCTTCACATCAGGTGCCCAAGGTATTGGAGTTTCAGTCCTTCCAATGAATATTCAGGACTGATTTCCTTTAGGATTGACTGGTTTGATATAGCTAATTGGAGAAATTAAATCTCACCCTAAATATTAAAGGGGCTCTCTAATGTGTAAGCTTCCCTGATGGCTCAGACTGTAAAGCGTCTGTCTACAATGCGGGAAACCTGGGTTCGATCCCTGGGTTGGGAAGATCTCCTGGAGAAGGAAATGGCAACCCACTCCAGGACTATTGCCTGGAAAATCCCATGGACAGAGGAGCCTGGTAGGCTACAGTCCATGGGGTCGCAAAGAGTCGGACACGACTGAGCGACTTCACTTCACTTCACAATGTGTAAGCAGTTAAAAATTAAAGCTGGCTTGGTAAAACCTTAAACAAGGCCTTCTAAGGGGAAGCTCAGATTTCTTTGTGTCTTTGAGATGTAAATTTCCTATCTGATTTTTCTAGGCTGTTCTATTGTGTGTTTATTTGTTTATATGGGGCTTATAAGAAGTCTTTTTCCCTTCTTAATTGGTGGCCAAAGGATGGATCCTTTTAAAATTAGAGAAATTAACAAATTATTAAATCTAGAGTGCTTTCATTGTAAACAAGAGTTTTGTTCTACCTATGAAACAAGTCAAATTAACCTAAGAACTTTTTGAATTAAAAAAAAAAAAAGTTTAGGAAGCTTCATTGAGGCCTTCTCAATGGGTCTTACAGATGCTAATAAGAGCAATTAAGAATAACAACAAAAACTTAACAAAAACAAACAAATGAAAAAAAGGTCTAGCTATTATTTCAATGAGGTAATTTTTTTTTCTTTAAAAAAAAGGAGTTACTCCAAATGAATTTACAAAAACTCTTTGGAGGGTTATTTAGAAAGGAATAAATAAAATAGACATTTATGTGGTTAAAAAAAGATTTGATGTTCTTTCTTGAGAGTCCATTGGACTGCAAGGAGATCCAACCAGTCCATTCTGAAGGAGATTAGCCCTGGGATTTCTTTGGAAGGAATGATGCTAAAACTAAAACCCCAGTACTTTGGCCACCTCATGCGAAGAGTTGACTCATTGGAAAAGACTCTGATGCTGGGAGGGATTGGGGGCAGGAGGAAAAGGGGATGACAGAGGATTGGATGGCTGGATGGCATCACTGACTCAATGGATGTGAGTCTGAGTGAACTCTGGGAGTTGGTGATGGACAGGGAGGCCTGGCGTGCTGCGATTCATGGGGTCGCAAAGAGTCGGACACAACTGAGCGACTGAACTGAACTGAACTGAGTGACTAACACTTTAAATACCTCAACAACTCACTAAAGTAGATATTATTGTCCCATTTTTGGATGACAAAACCAAAACTCAGGAAGTTAAGTAACTTGTCCAAAGTAAGTCATTGAGGTAGTGGCAGAGTCAAAACTTGACACTGCATTGACTGCCTTCTAAGTCGAAGGGATTATTTCTTTTAGTAACTTTTAGCATAAGGACCCTAATATTCAGGAAATTTGAATTTCAGTGACTTCATGGTTACAAAGTCTCACTATTCAGTTAGAAGTGTGCTTTAGAAGTGCTTATTCTTATCACTGTATATATAATCTTTGTAAATGTCATCTGTGTATATGCTAATAAAGCAAGTTACATAAAATCATGGTATGACTTTGCAATTCAATCTAGATGAAAACTTTAATTAGAAAGTCGTATAAAAGTTTCCTCTTACTAATTATCCAAAATTTGCTCCCTCACAACCATCTGCTATTCATACTTCTGTTACATGGAAGTCAGACATCTTGGTTTGTGAAAATTCAGTCACCGCTATGATAGTATCAGTGTTACCACATCAATAGGTATAGTAGGACCATGATTTTTTTTTTTTAATGAGCCATAATACCTTAGTCATAGTTATAATTATAGATACCTAATAACTTCAGCTAATAGTTAAAAGGTCTACAAATGAATTTTCTATTTTCTTTTCCTTTTTCAAACTCCATAGCCTTCTGACATCATCTTATTTAAAAGAGCTTTTATGTTATGTATAGTATGAAATAAAAGCAGCTTGAAATTAAAATACACATGTATTTTTGAGCATTACGACTTCAAATTTATGAATGTATTATTGTTACTACAATTATAGAAGTTGCTAATCTTTACACTTGAAAATTATACTTAATAATATAAAAAATACTGCTTATCTGTCTGGCTATTTTCTTCTCCGGTGATCAGCCTAGTTGGCAATTTTGAATTTTCAGTTATAGAGAATTTTACAAATTAAAGATACCCTCACTACTTCCTATTGATCCAATTTCTTTATATTAAGCAAGGGAGGAGACAATGTACAATTTCTCATTTGACAAGACTCTACTAAAGAAGAAAATAATAACGTATTTTAGTATACTAAGAAACAGAACAGGGGGCAGGAAGGATAAATGGAGGGATCAGAATTGACATATACCCACTGTATACACTATGTATATATAAAAAAGATAACTAATAAGAACCTTCTGTATAGCACAGGGAATTCTACTCAATGTTCTATAATGACCTATATAGGAAAACAGAATCTGAAAAACAAAAGAAGTAGAACACATTGTAGTTTTAATACTTTTCTCAATTTATTTGACAAATATTTATTGGATAACTACTATGCATAAAGAACTGTTCTGGGCACTAAGATTATAGCAGCGAACACTACCCAAGTGGCTCAGTGGTAAAGAGTCCTCCTGCAATGCAGGAGATGTAGGAGACATCAATTTCATCCCTGGATTGAGAAGATCTCCTGGAGAAGGACATGGCAACCCATTCCAGTATTCTTGCCTGGAAAATCCCATGGACGAGGAGTCTGGTGGGCTACAGTCCATACTGTTGCAGAGTTGGACACAATTGAAACGATGGAACACACACAGAAAAAAATACCTACCCTGATGATATGTTTATATTTTTGAGGGAGAGATGGAGAAAAAGAAGACAAATGTCAAGGAGCAACAAGTGCTAAGGAGGAAAAGAATAAGGGAAGAGGAGGAAGAAAGGAGAGAGAGGGAGGGATGCATTTGAGATTGCTAGTTAAAGAACAGTGGTAAGGGAAGGCACTATTTATGAAGTGACATTTGAGCACAGATCTGAAGGAGGTGAAAGGATAAGCCAAGAAGCTCTGGGGGAAGATTCCAAGACAAAAACCAGTTAAACTGTCAGTGTGGCTGACAAGGAGTAAGTAAAGGATTTGTGGGAGATGATGTCAAATACCTGAGAAGATCAACAAGGAGGTAAGGGCTGGAAGCACATTCTAGAGACTTTGGTTTTTAATCTGTTTGATATAGTGACATATCAGAGGATTCCAAAGAGGTGACTAGCATGGTGTAACATTTTAAAAGAAACAGCTGGCTCCTGTCTGATGAATTGACGGCAGAGGGCAGATAAAAGGCAGTAGTGCTAAATCAGTTCTGAGCCAACTGCAAAATACCAGGCAACAGATATAAGCTACCCTGGAATGTAATTTGATCATTATACGTGTTAATCTTGACACCTGGAAACAAGTAGTGGACAGACCCTGGATATAGTTCCATGACAGAAACAAAAGTCTTGTCTAGCAGGTTGGATGTGGTGAGAGGGACAAAAAGAAACAAAGAGTGCCTCCAAGTATGGTGAAAATACATGTTGAGAAAAATAAGACTGCAGAGAATTAGTTTTGATTCTAGAAATGAAAGTGTGAGCTGCCTATGAGCTATGTAGGTGAAGATGTTGAGTAAGCCATTGGATATAGAAACCTGAATGTTAGTACCATATCCTGGGTTGAAGATACAAATTTGGAAATTATCAGTATATAAATCAAATGTAATGCAGTAAGACTAGATGAAATCACCAAGGGAATCAGTAAAAACTGTGATCAGGAAAAAAAACAGAAGAGTTAGTAAAGGATAATATGAAAAGAAACTTAAAAGAATATATTTTCCTTAAAGCCAAATGAAAATAATGTTTCAAGGAAGAAGTGATCCAAGACTCTTGGCTGAGTGAAGATGAGAACTGAAAACTGTTCATTGAGCAATGAAAAAGTTATTGATGATTTTGACCTGAGCTATTTTGCTAGAGTTTCAGGGCAGGAAATTTAATTGCAGTGAGTTCAAAACAAAATAAAAGAGAAGGGTAGGAGATAATCTGTATAAACACTCACTTTATATAATGATGTTAGATGGAGAGGGATGTGAATATAGAGGGCATTTTGTTTGTAGAATATGTGTGTGTTAACAAGATTGATCCAATAGATGAGGGAAAAAATAATCATGGAGCTGGCATTTTAGAAGAACTTATCTTTTTTAATAGTAATAGAAGAAAAGATAGAATAATTAAGTCCAGGTATACCTACACTAGTATATATGATGATGCTGTGGGCTTGTATAAATCTCTCTTGATTGGTTGTATTTTCTGGGGGAAAGAGGAAGATTTTCTGAGCATGATAATGAAAGGAAACATCAGGGAGTTTTAAGTGAGGAAAAGATATAAAAGAATTCTCTCAGAGAGTGGAAGAATAAGTGCTTAAAAAAATTAATCTAATTATTGGGTAGGATTTGAGGCCAACTAAGATCACCCCACTCCAGTACTCTTGCCTGGAAAATCCCATGGACTGAGGAGCCTGGTGGGCTGCAGTCCATGGGGTCGCTAAGAGTCAGACATGACTGAGCGACTTCACTTTCACTTTTCACTTTCATGCAATGGAGAAGGAAATGGCAACCCATTCCAGTGTTCTTGCCTGGAGAATCCCAGGGATGGGGGAGACTGGTGGGCTGCCGTCTATGGGGTCGCACAGAGTCAGACACGACTGAAGTGACTTAGCAGCAGCAGAATCAAGATCATTAGTACTTATATGCAGAGCACATCATGAAAAACACTGACCTGGAAGAAGCACAAGCTGGAATCAAGATTGCCAGGAGAAATATCAATAACCTCAGATATGCAGAGGACACCACCCTTATGGCAGAAAGTGAAGAGGAACTAAAAAGTCTCTTGATGAAAGTGAAAAAAGAGAGTGAAAAAGTTGCCTTAAAGCTCAACATTCAGAAAATGAAGATCATGGCATCTGGTCCCACCACTTCAAGGAAAATAGATGGGGAAACAGTGTCAGACTTTATTTCTTTGGGCTTCAAAATCACTGTAGATGGTGATTGCAGCCATAAAATTAAAAGATGGTTACTCCTGGGAAGGAAAGTTATGACCAACCTAGATAGTATATTAAAAAGCAGAGACATTACTTTGCCAACAAATGTCTGTCTCAGTTCAGTTCAGTTCAGTCACTCAGTCGTGTCCGACTCTTTGCGACCCCATGAATCGCAGCATGCCAGGCCTCCCTGTCCATCACCAACTCCCAGAGTTCACTCAAACTCACAGCCACCGAGTCAGTGATGCCATCCAGCCATCTCATCCTCTGTCGTCCCCTTCTCCTCCTGCCCACAATCCCTCCCAGCATCAGAGTCTTTTCCAACGAGTCAACT
>NW_011494708.1:8909515-8944183 GCF_000754665.1 Bison bison bison | reverse complement strand
TAACTTTTCTTCCAAGGAGTAAGTGTCTTTTAATTTCATGGCTGCAGTCACCATCTGCAGTGATTCTGGAGCCCCCAAATTTAAGATTTTTGGTCTGTCTAGTGAAGGCTATTTCAAGTGGTCATGTATGAATGTGAGAGTTGGACTGTGAAGAAAGCTGAGCACCGAAGAATTGATGCTTTTGAACTGTGGTGCTGGAGAAGACTCTTGAGAGTCCCTTGCACTGCAAGGAGATCCAACCAGTCTATCCTAAAGGAGACCAGTCCTGGGTGTTCATTGGAAGGACTGATGCTGAGGCTGAAACTCCAGTACTTTGGCCACCTCATGTGAAGAGTGGACTCATTGGAAAAGACTCTGATGCTGGGAGGGATTGGGGGCAAGAGGAGAAGGGGACGACAGAGGATGAGATGGCTGGATAGCATCACTGACTCAATGCACATGAGTTTGTGTGAATTCTGGGAGTTGGTGATGGACAGGGAGGCCTGGCGTGCTGCAATTCATAGGTTCACAAAGAGTCGGACATGACTAAGTGACTGAACTGAACTGAACTGAAGATCATTAGTTATAATTTTAATATGAAACTACTAACCTTACCTGTATAATTTGTATACACTTGAAAAGTAAAAGTAAAAAAAAATATATATATAAATGAGTTATATCTTGATATTATGACAATTGAATGTCAGGCATTCAAATCAGCTCACTCACTAAAAGTTCCATGTATGCACCCAAATTTCACATTCATTTAATGTGCTTCAAAACAATCACATGCAACAAGAGGAACCACCACAATAAAACAAACAAACAAACAAAAAAAAACAATCACATTTTGAGTTTTACTTGCAAGAAATAAGCACCTCTGTAACAAACTCCAGTTTGGAATTATCTTATGTGTTCTATGTAATGGAAGCCAAATATTTTTGATACTTTACCTCTATAATAACATTTTAACAGTAACTTCAATAGATGAATATTTACTTATGTTATCTATGTATTATATATTAAGATATAAATGTGTAATTTATTATACTTTATAACAAAACTATGAATTTAAAGGTAAGATATAGTTAATTTATTTCATACCTATTTTATTGCATATATTAATAACACTGAATTTTTTACTATAAGATACTGTTACTATATTAATGATAAATGTAGTCATTTCATTATTTTTATTTTTTTTTTTTTAAGTAGAATCTTTAATGCATAAAAATATTCATACATATATATAGACACACCCTTATAATAAACACAGAAGCACACTGTTCCCAGAATCTTTGGCTTGGCTAAAATATGATGATATTCTTAGTTCTTAGTATGGGGGAGAAAGCCTCCGAACACTCCAGGCTTTTTATAGCTCTGGCTCTGGGGCAGCATTTGCTGCAGTAGCAGCCCAGGGTAGCAAAGGAGCCAAATAATGCTAATGGGGCAAACAGAATGTAATTGCTTATGTGTGCTGGTTACATCCTGAAACAAATTGTTTCTTAATGCTGAGGTCAGACAGGGTTTAATTAGGAGAAATACAATTGGTGTAAAATTTTGCAGCAGGCTGCTTGTTTGGTGTCATGCCAAGTCAACATCTAGTCTCTCCAAATGGAAATTTTCATTAGAGGCCATTGGCAGCCCTAGTTAGGCTGAGTTTCAACTTTTCCAAGTCTCCTGGTAATGGAAACCTGAAACTCAGCATATCTCTTGCCTAATAAAGGGTTGTCCCCCTTGCATTTAACAAACACCTGAACATGTGCGCTCTGTCTTTCTCTGTCTTTCACATACCCAGCTGCCCCAGTTTCCCCACCAGCAAAACACACATTTCCTGCGGGAGCTGGATGAGCTGGATGAACCAAAGCAATCTTCCTCTTGTCTTGAGTATTTTTTCTTCCTTCCATATTCCCACATTAATAATCTTCGGTGAGCATATTACTACTTGAAAAATATTTTCATATGCATCAACTCATCTAATCTGACCAATAAACCTCAGAGGTGAGCAGTTTTTATATTTATAGGAAAGAGACGCAAGGAAGGTCACATCTATGATTGGCTAAGAATAGATCTCAGATCTCCTGATTGTGGATCCACAGAATTCTGCAATCACATGCAACAAGAGGAACCACCACAATAAAACAAACAAACAAACAAAAAAAACAATCACATTTTGAGTTTTACTTGCAAGAAATAAGCACCTCTGTAACAAACTCCAGTTTGGAATTATCTTATGTGTTCTATGTAATGGAAGCCAAATATTTTTGATACTTTACCTCTATAATAACATTTTAACAGTAACTTCAATAGATGAATATTTACTTATGTTATCTATGTATTATATATTAAGATATAAATGTGTAATTTATTATACTTTATAACAAAACTATGAATTTAAAGGTAAGATATAGTTAATTTATTTCATACCTATTTTATTGCATATATTAATAACACTGAATTTTTTACTATAAGATACTGTTACTATATTAATGATAAATGTAGTCATTTCATTATTTTTAAAAACTTCCAATATAATCAGTACAAGAAAATATTGCATAGCACAGGGAATATAGCCAACATTTTATTATAAACTTAAGTGTAGCATAAAATATAAAAAATATTGAATCATTATGCTGTACAGGAGACAGGGATCAAGACCATCCCCAAGAAAAAGAAATGCAAAAAACAAAGTGGCTGTCTAAGAGGGCTTACAAATAGCTGTGAAAAGAAGAAAAATGAAAAGCAAATGAGAAAAGGAAAGATATACCCACTTGAATGCAAAATTCCAAAGAATAGCAAGAGAGATAAGACAGCCTTCTTCAGTGATCAGTGAAAAGAAATAGAAGATAACAATAGAATGGGAAAGATCTGAGATCTCTTCAAGAAAATTAGAAATACCAAGGGAATATTTCATGCAAATATGGGCTCAATAAAGGACAGAAATGGTATGGACCTAACAGCAGCCAAAGATATTAAGAAGAGGTGGCAAGAATACACAGAAGAACTATACAAAAAGATCTTCATGACCCAGATAATCACAATGTTGTGATCACTCACCTAGAGCCAGACATCATGGAATGTAAAGTCAAGTGGGCCTTAGGAAGCATCACTACAAAGAAAGCTAGGAGGTGATGAAATTCCAGTTGAGCTATCTCAAATCCTAACAGACGATGCTGTGAAAGTGCTGCATTCAATATGCCAGCAATTTAGAAAATTCAGCAGTGACCATAAGACTGGAAAAGGTCAGTATTCATTCCAATCCCAAAGAGCGGCAATGCAAAAGCAGGCTCAATATACCGAACAATTGCACTGATCTCACACCCTAGTAGAAGAAGGCAATGGCAACCACTCCAGTACTCTTGCCTGGAAAATCCCATGGACGGAGGAGCCTAGTATGCTGCAATCCATGTTGTTGCTAAGAGTCGGACACTACTGAGCGACTTCACTTTCACTTTTCACTTTCATGTATTGGAGAAGGAAATGGCAACCCACTGCATTGTTCTTGCCTGGAGAGTTCCAGGGATGGTGGAGCCTGGTGGGCTGCCATCTATGTGGTCACACAGAATTGGATGAGACTGAAGTGACTTAGCAGCAGCAGCAGCAGCAGCAGCACATGCTAGTAAACTAATGCTAATTCTCCAAGCCAGGCTTCAGCAATACATGACGTGAACCTTGAAATTCCAAATGTTCAAACTGGTTTTAAAAAGGCAGAGGAACCAGAGGTCAAATTGCCAACATTTGTTGAATCATTGAAAAAGCAAGAAAGTTCCAGAAAAACATCTATTTCTGCTTTATTGACTATGCCAAAGCCTTGACTTTGTGGATCACAATAAACTGTGGAAAATTCTGAAAGAGATGGGAATACCAGACCACTTGACCTGCCTCTTGAGAAATCTGTATGCAGGTCAAGAAGCAACGGTTAGAACTGGACATGGAACAACAAACTGATTCCGAATATGAAAATGAGTATGTCAAGGCTGTATATTGTTACCCTGCTTATTAACTTATATACTAAGTACATCAGGAGAAACGCTGGGCTGGATGAAGCACAAGCTGGAATCAAGATTGCCGGGAGAAATATCAATTACCTCAGATATGCAGATGACACCACCCTTATGGCAGAAAGTGAGGAAGAACTAAAGAGCCTCTTGATGAAAGTGACAGAGGAGAGTGAAAAAGTTTGCTTAAAGCTCAACATTCAGAAAACGAAGATCACGGCATCTGGTCCCATGGCAAATAGATGGGGAAACAGTGTAAACAGTGGCAGACTTTATTTTTGGGGACTTCAAGATCACTGCAGATGGTGACTGCAGCTGTGAAATTAAAAGACACTTACTCCTTGGAAGGAAAGTTATGACCAAACTAAATACTATATTAACAAGCAGACATTACTTTACCAACAAAGGTCTGACTAGTCAAGGCTATGGTTTTTCTGCTTGTTGTCTATGGATGTGAGAGTTGGACTATAAAGAAAGCTGAGTGCTGAAGAATTGATGCTTTTGAACTGTGGTGATGGAGGAGACTCTTGAGAGTCCCTTGGACTGCAAGAAGGTCCAACCAGTCCATCCTAAAAGAGATCAGTCCTGAGTGTTCACTGGAAGGACTGATGTTGAAGCTGAAACTCCAGTACTTTGGCCACCTCATGCGAAGAGTTGACTCATTAGAAAAGACTCTGATGCTGGGAAAGATTGAAACCATGAGGAGAAAGGGATGACAGAGGATAAGATGGTTGGATGGCATCACTGCCTCAATGGACTTGAGTTTGGGTAAACTCCAGGAGTTGGTGATGGACAGGGAGGCCTGGCATGCTGCAGTCCATGGGGTCACAAAGCGTTGGACACAACTGAGTGACTGAACTGAACTGGTGTTGTATACCTGAAATTATAATATTGTAAATCAATTATACTTCAATTAAAAAACATACAATCATAAGACAATTCAGAATTCTAAGTTAATTACGTTTTCTTTTATATTTGATGACACTGGCTCTCAGAGCTGGAAAAGATATCTCAGAACATTAAATATTTATAAATGGTAGAATCTCAAATAATTCTTTTTGATTACATAAATACATCTATTAATATTAGAATATTTAAAATTTAAATATTACAAAATGTAGTCTTTTTAAATTGTGTGAACAGGATATAAAATTGACCACCTTGATCAGTTTTCAGTGTTTAATTCAAAAGTGTAAAGTCCATTCACATTGCTGTGCAATCAATCTACAGAAATCCTTTATATCTTGCAAAGCTGAAACTTTGTTCCTATTAAGCAATTCCCAATTTTCCCTCCCTCATCCCCTGGCAACGATCATTTTATTTTGTGTCTCTGATTTGACTGATCCAGAACCTCAGATAAATATTTTTCTTTTTGCAACCAGTTTGTTTCACTGAGCATATGTCCTCAAGAATCATCCTTGTTGTGGCATGTGTCACAATTCTCATCTTTTTAAGGCTGAATAATATTCCATTGCATGTATTTACCTCACTTTGCTCACCCATCCATTCCTTGATGGACCCTTGGTTTACTTCCGATCTTTTGACTATTGTGCATCTTTTGACATACTGCTGCTCTGACCTTGAGAATACAAATATTTGAGAGCTTGGGTTCAATTCTTTTTGGTATATATCAAAAGTAGAACTGCTGGGTCATATGGTAATTCTATTTTTAATTTTTTGAGGAACTGCCATACTATTTTCCATAACAGGTGCACCATTTTACATTCCAACCAACAGTGCTCAGGGCACTTAGTTTTCCACATCCTTCTTAACACTCTTTTGTTTTGTTTTTTTTTAATGATAAATAATCTCTCTAATTGTTGTGTGGTGGCATCTCACTGTGGCTTTTGTTTTCATTTCCTTAATAATCATAGATATTAGCAATTTTTCATGTTCTTATTACTTATTTACATATCTCCTTTGAAGAAACTTCTATTGAAGTCTTTTGCTCATTTTGATCAGTTTTTTAGTTGTTGTTGAGCTGTCAGAGTTCTTTATGTATTCTGAATATTAACCACTTATTAAACATATAGTTTGAAAATTTCTTCTCTCATTCTATAGGTTGACTGTGTCCTTTGATGCATGTGTTTTACTTTTAATGTAGTTTATTTTTACTTTTGTTGACACAAAATTTCTCCATTCTCCATTTCAATTATTTGAAATTTTTACTTAAAATTCAGCTAATACTTTTTAACATTCTTAATATCCATTTGTTAGTTTTTCATGCTATAGTTTACCCGTAAACAACATGAGTTTAAACTGCACTTGTCCACTTATACCCAGATTTTATTCACTGAGTAAGTACTGTGATACTACATAATCTGAGGTTGGTTTAATCTGTCGATATAGAGTCACTGATATGGAGGGCAGACCATTAAGTTACACTGGGGAGTTTCTAATGCACAGAGGGTTGGAGTCCCAACTTCCTCAATCATCAACCAAATTTTGATTCTGCTACATTTTAATATTTTTATCAAGTGCATTCAAACTCAATGACTATCTTAATTGGAGAATTTTTTAAACAGATTAGAAATCTCTTTTTGTGTTTTACTGGGCAAAGAAGAGTTTTTACAGATGATAATATTTATGGAGCAAAATTATATAATGATAGAAATATTTCTAAATACTTGTTTTCAAAAATATTTTCTCCATGACATTCATCTTATTTTATTTTTTTTTCAAAAACAGACCTTACTTAAAAGCTTACCTTTACTTCAAAGGAATCTAGTGAATTCCTCTAATTTGAGACATGTTCAAAACATCTGTATTTTTATCCAACTGTTAGTTTTTGACATTGCAAAGATAACAATTGATTTATCAGTGATATTTGGATTGTTTTTGTTATACCATTAGGCTCGGAATTGACACCACAATTTGGTTCAGCATTTAACAGTCCAGATAATCCAGTCACTACTACACTGGTTTGTGCTTCTCTCAAGTTATAAAAATTACCAAAATGCCACCTGAGTAAAATATTTTTTAAAATAATGTGTGTAATTACATATTAAAATATTAGTACAATATATTCAATAAGTTTTCTAGTTGGATTTTTAAAAAATAATAGATTAGGTAATTTTGACAGACTTGTCCACCTCTTAGATAATATTAAAATTTGGCTCAGACGGTAAAGCGTCTGTCTACAATGCGGGAGACCCAGGTTCGAGCCCTGGGTTGGGAAGATACCCTAGAGAAAGGAATGGCAACTCACTCCAGTACTATTGCCTGGAAAATCCCATGGACAGAGGAGCCTGGTAGGCTACAGTCTATGGGGTCACAAAGAGTCGGACACGACTGAGCAACTTCACTTTAATCAATTTTGATGTTTGTCAATTTTTTATCACAAATTTGAAAACTTTAAGAAAATTGTAGAAACAGTTTTTCACAGACAAATTCCATGTATATGCAAATAGATTTAATCTTTTAAGTAAATAAAAATCAGTTATATCAGAATATATGTTTGATTTTTAGGATTTAAAGGGACTAGTTTTGCTAAGCAACTGTTAAATGGATAAAATAGAGGATGATTTTGGTTTTTATCTTTAGACTCTTATTCAGATTGGGTTAAATTGAATTCTGTAGGTTGATGCCTATCTCTGGAAATAGTCTCCCCTTATTGCACTATAATATTTTGTGAAAATATATTATTGATAGTAGGTTCTATGAGCCAAGGGAGTTGAGTCACTGCACAGACTTCTTAGTATAGAAAACCATTCCGAAATCACATGAAAAAGATAAATTACTGGTACAACAATTTAAAAATAAACTTTTATCTTGAAATGTTTTTAGGTTCACAAAAACTTTAAAGATGGCACAAATAGTCTCCATATTCCGGCACTATTTCCTCAAAGGTTATCATCTTATATAACTGTGGTAAACTTGCCCTAGTATTTCCATTAACTAGAATGTAGATTTGATCTAGGCTTCAGTAGTTTTGCTACTAATGTAGTTTCTATTCCACTATTCAATCCAGTACACCACATTGCATTTAGTCATCACATCTCCCTAGACTTTTCCACTCTGTGATAGTATCTTTTTGAGTTTTATGGTTTCTTTGTAAAACATACTTAAAATTAAACTAACTAGAATTCTCTAATCTGGGGATGCCTCTTACTGGTGAATTAATAACTTAAGTTTTATAAAGCAATTGAGCCTTGTCAAATCAACATACTCCTTTGCACAAGGCAGAAGTAAAACTAGAATTCAAAAAGCGTGTACAAGTATATAGACTTCAAACCTGATATTCAAAACCACAGATGAGAAATAATTATACTCAGAAACATACATATAGCTAATTCACTTCATTGTACAATAGAAACTAACACAACATTGTGAAGAAAATATATACCAATTAAAAAAAAAAAAGCATGCTAAAGCCAAAAAATAAAAAGTCTGAGAGGGGAGGTGAGAGGGGAGATTCTAATTTTAAGATAGATTTCAATAAGGACTTTATTTTCCTCCTCAGAAATTAAACTTAGAAATGCCAAAAAGGATAACTTTGCTTTAACTTTGCTTCAGAAAGAAAAAAGTCCTGCAGATTTTTTTACAAGGAATTGTTATTTAGACCTCAGATAAAAATAAATAATTACAGATAAATAAACTGTGTTTTTCCTTGTCAGTGTATTACTTATTTTGAAAGAAGCAATCAATGACAATAGTTCTCACTTATAAACTTTGTTTTGAAGTAGTATTTGAAGTCAAGCTACAGAAATGTGGAACTGAAAGAATTTTAAGTGCCACCAAATTTGTTTACTATACAGATGAGGAAACTGAGGCACCAGAAGTCTTAGTGACATTGCTAAGACCACAAAAGTGCTTAATGAGGACACATCAGCAAATATCCAGTTTTCCTGACTCATAAGCAAAGAAGTAATGCTGTTTTCCTGTCTATTGAATAGACTAGGCTAATGGCAGGATGTGAGAACACAGAGCTAGTGATAGAAATTGTCCAAGTTGTTACAAATAATATTGCAGGATGTGTGAAGACTAAAGAACCAGCTGAATACAAAATGAAATTACATCTGCAGAGAATAGGTAGCAATTTTTGAGAGTCGAATAATAGATGAAGAAATGAGGCTTATCTTGGGTAAAGCAAACTACAAGATACAAATACTCAGGGTACATTTTTCTTCAGAATTTGAAATTGTTGTTAAATGTGACTTAGGCAGTTATGAAACAATTTTTGCCTGAACTGTGAGAAATATGGTTTACAGCTTCATATGTTAGTAGAATGCTACTGAAAAACTTCTAGTCTATTCATGTTAGTCAGTCTTAGTAAACTTAATAGGTTGATATTTAGATTGAGGGACCCCTTGAGAAAATTAGAGAACTGATAAAATAAGTATTTTTCATGACTGACATCATACAATTGTGACCTGGTCTCATAATGTGAAGCAGAAGATTTTTCTGAAGCTAATTCAGTCATGCTTGCCACCAAATGCCTGGATTGGAAAGATGAAAGTTAAATACTTCCAATTATTTTGAAGTCAGTCTAATGAGGGAGAAATGCTAAGGAGGAAATATACACTCAACCAAACACTACAATTAATTCAGGTGCAAGAGAAGGTAAAGAAAATGGATTCATTTGACTATCCATAAGGGACTGTCCACTATCCAACTTGGGGCTATCCATAAGGAAGTTGGCATCCCAAATCAGTCCAGAAAGAAGTTAAACTTCATATATTCTTCATCTAATTACAAGGGCATTTCAGGCTAAGGACAAAACTCCCAAGAAGATACCAAAAAATACTTGTCCATGCAAATCAGTAGTTTTTTGGGAGGGGAGAAAACATGGTATGATTCAGAAATAACTTAACACTCTTCATTTCTTACCCTAAAAACATGAATATTCTAGGTATTTTTTTAAGAATAACTGTATGAAATTAAACATTGTTATCATAGTTTCTTCATAATGTCTCAGGAAAAAAGATATTTATGAGTATGATTTCAGCTGGACTTGGAGGACTTCTTCAATGTACTTTTCCTTTTCACCAAGGATGATCATTTGTGTGTATATTTTCACCATGTTATGCCCTATTAATGTTCACTAAATAATATATAGTTTTTTGCATTATTCAAAAATTATAGGTAAATGGTACTATATTGTAAATATCCTTTTAATAACTTGATGTTTTCACATCACATGCCTACAATTTCATGAGGCTGATACATGTAGCTCTAAATTTGATTTCACAAAATTTTTATCACTTTATTTTATATATTACCTTGTTTAAGGAATTCAGATTATGTTAAATTTTTCTATTAAAAACACTGGATATTTTTCTATGTGTTGCTTCATACTCATAAATACTTAGAATTTAATAAATTTCATGGGTAAGAAGTCATACTTCATTCTCTTTATTTTTAACTTCTTTTTAATCATAAATTTAGACATATTTCCATGTTTATCCTCTACTAGGTATCCTCTTATATGAATACTTTGTTCATGTCTCTTATTTATATATTGCCATTAGTGTTTGTATTGATTTACAAGTTTTCCCTAAGTTTTATTCCTGTTCCAATTTCTACTGCTCTATGGTAAACCACTCTAAAACTCAGTAACTGAAAACAACAATTGATTTCTCTGGGTCACATAGGTAACTGGACTAAGCTAGAGAGTCCTTTGTTCCCTAAGCTATAGTTGAAGTTATGCAGCTGCATTCAGCTGAGAGTTTGACTAGATGAAAGCTTAGGGAAAAGTTGGGTCCTTCAGAAAAAGATGATGAGATAACATGGATGTCAAGACCTATGAAATTTCTGAGATTTTACCCTACTTGGAAACTAAAAGTTTGCCTATGAGTTTTCAAGTTCTATAATACTGTGTAAGTAGATTTTAATTAATTTCCTTCCATGTAGTTAGAAAAGAAATATCCCAAATTATATCAAACTTTTTCCAAGAAGGTAAATGAATGGAAAGGAAGGAAGGGAAACAGGAAGGAGAGGGAGAAAAGAAAGAAAAGAGAAGAAAAGAAAGGTAGGAGGGGAAAAAGGAAGAGGAAGAGAGGAAGAAAGGAAAGAGAACAAAATTAAAAATAATAATAATAGATTGAAAGTTGTCATAATGAATCAGGATTGATAGTTTATTGATATACAAAAACTCATACCTTATTCAGCTTTCATCAGATTTCCCCTAATGTCTCTCTTCTGTCCTACAGTATAATTAAAACCATTACATTTACTCATATGTCTCTAAGCATTCCTCATGACTGGGACGTTTTCTCAGATTTTCCTTGTTCTTGGTCACATTGATATTTTTGAGTATTACTGGATAGTTTTTTTTTTTTTTTTTTCTTTCATTTGGGATTTGTGTGTCCGGGAGGAGCAACCCCACGCCCGGGGCCAGGGGCGGTGGGCGGGAGGACCAACCCCACGTCCAAGGAGCCGTGCTGTGCAGGCACAGGAGGGACTAGAGGAGCTATGCCACGTTGAAGGTCAGGAAAGGAGGTGGTGAGGAGATACCCCTTGTCCAAGGTAAGGAGCAGTGGCTACACTTTGCTAGAGTAGCCGTGAAGAGATACCCCACACCCAAGGTAAGAGAAACCCAAGTAAGACAGTAGGTGTTGCAAGAGGGCATCAGAGGGCAGACACAATGAAACCATACTCACAGAAAACTAGTCAATCTAATCACACTAGGACCACAGCCTTGTCTAACTCAATGAAACTAAGCCATGCCTGTGGGGCAAACCAAGATGGGCGGGTCATGGTGGAGAGATCTGACAGAATGTGGTCCACTGGAGAAGGGAATGGCAAACCACTTCAGTATTCTTGCCTTGAGAACCCCATGAACAGTATGAAAAGGCAAAATGATAGGATACTGAAAGAGGAACTCACCAGGTTAGTAGGTGCCCTATATGCTACTGGAGATCAATGGAGAAATAACTCCAGAAAGAATGAAGGGATGGAGCCAAGGAAAAAATACCCAGCTGTGGATGTGACTGGTGATACAAGCAAGGTCTGATGCTGTAAAGAGAAATATTGCATGGGAACCTGAAATGTCAGGTCCATGAATCAAGGAAAATTGGAAGTGGTCAAACAAGAGATGGCAAGAGTGAATATTGACATTCTAGGAATCAGTGAATGGGTGAATTTAACTCAGATGACCATTATATCTACTACTGCGGGGAGGAATCCCTCAGAAGAAATGGAGTAGCCATCATGGTCAACAAAAGAGTCTTAAATGCAGTACTTGGATGCAATCTCAAAAATGACAGAATGATCTCTGTTCGTTTCCAAGACAAACCATTGAATATCACAGTAATCCAAGTCTATGCCCCAACCGGTAATGCTGAAGAAGCTGAGTTGAACGGTTCTATGAAGACCTACAAGACCTTTTAGAACTAACAACCAAAAAAGATGTCCTTTTCATTATAGGGGACTGGAATGCAGAAGTAGGAAGTCAAGAAACTCCTGGAGTAACAGGCAAATTTGGCCTTGGAATACGGAATGAAGCAGGGCAAAGACTAATACAGTTTTGCCAAGAAAATACACTGATCATAACAAACACCCTCTTCCAACAACACAAGAGAAGACTCTACACATGGACATCACCAGATGGTCAACACCGAAATCAGATTGATTGTATTCTTTGTAGCCAAAGATGGAGAAGCTCTATAAAGTCAGCAAAAACAAGACCAGGAGCTGACTGTGGCTCAGATCATGAACTCCTTATTGCCAAATTCAGACTTAAATTGAAGAAAGTAGGGAAAACCACTAGACCATTCAGGTATGACCTAAATCAAATCCCTTATGATTATACTGTGGAAGTGAGAAATAGATTCAAGGGACTAGATCTGATAGATAGAGTGCCTGATGAACTATGGAATGAGGTTCGTGACATTGTACAGGAGACAGGGATCAAGACCATCCCCATGGAAAAGAAATGCAAAAAAGCAAAATGGCTGTCTGGGGAGGCCTTACAAATAGCTGTGAAAAGAAGAGAAGCGAAAAGCAAAGGAGAAAAGGAAGATTACAAGCGTCTGAATGCAGAGTTCCAAAGAATAGCAAGAAGAGATGAGAAAGCCTTCTTCAGCGATCAATGCAAAGAATTAGAGGAAAACAACAGAATGGGAAAGACTAGAGATCTCTTCAAGAAAATTAGAGGTACAAAGGGAACATTTTATGCAAAGATGGGCTCGATAAAGGACAGAAATGGTATGGACCTAACAGAATCAGAAGATATTAAGACGAGATGGCAAGAATACACAGAAGAACTGTACAAAAAAGATCTTCACGACCCAGATAATCACAATGATGTGATCACTGACCTAGAGCCAGACATCCTGGAATGTGAAGTCAAGTAGGCCTCAGAAAGCATCACTATGAACAAAGCTAGTGGAGGTGATGGAATTCCAGTTGAGCTATTTCAAATCCTGAAAGATGATGCTGTGAAAGTGCTGCACTCAGTATGCCAGCAAATGTGGAAAACTCAGCAGTGGCCACAGGACTGGAAAAGGTCAGTTTTCATTCCAATCCCAAAGAAAGGCAATGCCAAAGAATGCTCAAACTACTGCACAATTGCACTCATCTCACACGCTAGTAAAGTAATGCTCAAAATTCTCCAAGCCAGGCTTCAGCAATACGTGAACCGTGAACTTCCTGATGTTCAAGCTGGTTTTAGAAAAGGCAGAAGAACCAGAAATCAAACTGCCAAAATCTGCTGGATCATGGAAAAAGCAAGAGAGTTCCAGAAAAACATCTATTTCTGCTTTATTGACTATGCCAAAGCCTTTGACTCTGTGGATCATAGTGAACTGTGGAAAATTCTGAAAGAGATGGGAATACCAGACCACCTGATCTGGCTCTTGAGAAATTTGTATGCAGGTCAGGAAGTAACAGTTAGAACTGGACATGGAACAACAGACTGGTTCCAAATAGGAAAAGGAGTACGTCAAGGCTGTATATTGTCACCCTGCTCATGTAACTTCTATGCAGAATACATCATGAGAAATGCTGGACTGGAAGAAACACAAGCTGGAATCAAGATTGCCGGGAGAAATATCAATAACCTCAGATATGCACATGATACCACCCTTATGGCAGAAAGTGAAGAGAAACTAAAAAGCCTCTTGATGAAAGTGAAAGTGGAGAGTGAAAAAGTTGGCTTAAAGCTCAACATTCAGAAAACAAAGATCATGGCATCTGGTCCCACCGCTTCATGGGAAATAGATGGGAAAACAATGGAAACAGCATCAGAGTTTATTTTTTTTGGACTCCAAAATCACTGCAGATAGTGACTGCAACCGTGAAATTAAAAGACGCTTACTCCTTGGAAGGAAAGTTATGACCAAACTAGATAGCATATTGAAAAGCAGAGACATTACTTTGACTAGACAAAGGTTTGTCTAGTCAAGGCTATGGTTTTTCCTGTGGTCATGTATGGATGTGAGAGTTGGACTGTGAAGAAGGCTGAGCACCAAAGAATTGATGCTTTTGAACTGTGGTGTTGGAGAAGACTCCTGAGAATCCCTTGGACTGCAAGGAGATCCAACCAGTCCATTCTAAAGGAGATCAGCCCTGGGATTTCTTTGGAAGGAATGATGCTAAAGCTGAAACTCCAGTACTTTGGCCACCTCATGCGAAGAGTTGACTCATTGGAAAAGACTCTGATGCTGGGAGGGATTGTGGGCAGGAGGAGAAGGGGACGACAGAGGATGGGATGGCTGGATGGCATCACTGACTCGATGGCTGTGAGTCTGGGTGAACTCCGGGAGTTTGTGATGGACAGGGAGGCCTGCTGTGATGCGATTATGGGGTTGCAAAGAGTCGGACACGACTGAGCCACTGAACTGAACTGATGTTTTAATTAATCAGGATTATACTGGGATAATGTGTTTTTTGAGAGGAAGATCACAGAGGTCATTCTCATCATATATTAAGGATACATACAATTAACTTGACTCATGGTTGATGGTGGGCTTCCCCTATAGCTCAGCTGATAAAGAATTTGCCTGCAGTAAGGGAGACCTGGGTTCAATCCCTGGGTTGGAAAGATCCCCTGGAGAATGGAAAGGCTACCCACTCCACTCTACTCTACTCTGCTCTCTGGCCTAGAGAATTTCATGGACTGTATAGTCCATTGGGTCACAAAGAGTCAGACATGACTATGCGACTTTCACTTTCCCTTTCCACTGGATGCTGGGAGTTCCCAGGTGGCACTAGTGATGAAAAAACCCTCCTGCCATTGCAGGAGACATGAGAAATGAAGGTTGGATCCCTGAGTTGGGAAGATCCCCTCACGAAGGATACAGGCAACCCCCTCCAGTAATTTTGTCTAGAGAATCCTATAGACAAAGGAGCCTGGCAGGCTACAGTCTATAGGATCCATAGAGTTGGACACAACTGAAGCAATTTGGCATGCACTTGTTCTTGATGTTAACCTTGATCGACCTGGTTTGAGCTAGCATTTGTCAGATTTTTCCAATGTAAAATTACTCTTTCTTTTTCTCCTTTTCCATACTGTATTCTTTGGAAGAAAACAACTATCTGCAGGTTGTATTTAAGGGGTTGAGAATTATGTTCCAATTCTTTAAGAATAGCATATGTACAGAAATTATTCGGAATTCTTCTATATCAGAGATTTGTTTATTCTCATTTATTTATTCAATAATGTGTTTATGCGGAGAAGGCAATGGAAACCCACTCCAGTACTCTTGCCTGGAAAATCCCATGGACGGAGGAGCCTGGTAGGCTGCAGTCCACGGGGTCGCTAAGAGTTGGACAGGACTAAGGGACTTCACTTTCACTTTTCACTTTCAGGCATTGGAGAAGGAAATGGCAACACTCCACTGTTCTTGCCTGGAGAATCCCAGGGACGGGGGAGCCTGGTGGGCTGCCGTCTATAGGGTCGCACAGAGTCAGACATGACTGAAGCGACTTAGCAGCAGCAGCAGCAGCAGCAGCAATGTGTTTGTCAGTATAGATTCAAAAATGTTTATTCTTTGGGTTATAATCCAGTACTTCTTTGTTTTCTTGCTCAAATTGTTCCAGTTTTAGCTATTGGGAGCATTCTCGTTTGGCTTTTTATCCCTTTGACATATTGTATCATTGGAGGCTGCGGAAATCTGTGAGGTGGAGGGAGCTTCATTTCTGCTACTACAAGATGTTACAGTCTCCTACTGTATAGTTTTTGATTCATTCCTGGAATCAGCTAATTCTCCAAGGAATCCTGGTTTCTTTTGTTGGATAATAGTATTAAAAACCAAGCTCTGGATGCTAGGTTTACTCATTGTTACTGAGGTATAGTTTAATCACTCACTTGATGTATACATATATATTTCTATATATGAAAATTATATCTATATTAATCTAAACGTAAGTTCTTACTAATGTCTCTAGCTCTAACCCTGATATTACAATATTCTAACCTCCTATTTCTTGTTTTTCTTTTTTTATTTGCTACACAGCTTGTGGGATGTTAGTTCCACATTCAGGGATCAAACCAATATTCCCTGAAGTGGAAGAATAGAGTCTTAACCACTGAACCATGAAGGAAACCCTTTCTTTCCTATCTTTCACCTCCCCCTACAACAGATGAAAATCTGGCTCCCATTATTCACCATCCACTTACACACTTACACGCTTTTTCAGTTTCAATCTACAATTATAAAAGTATCAGAAATGTTAACCTCTGTCTCCTTGGGACACAAATTTATCAAATAGGATATAGTGATTATTTATAATTCTGTTAGTCCTTAGTCTTATACACTCCACTCATTTCCAAAGTTACTTAGCACCTTCCACCAGCCTCATCCCTTTCAGTGAGAAGGTTTCATTACTTTTTAAATATATGTGGTTTCTTTTGTCACATCTGCATTTTAAACTGGGATTCTCTGACTTCTCAAGTTTGCTTTAATTTGCATACATTAAGGTTTACTTTTTGTATGGTGAAGTTCTATGGATTTTGAAAGATATTTAATACTTTGAATATACCATTCTATCATACACAACCACTTCAACATTTTGGAAACAGTCTGTGCTTCATCTATTCAGTCTCCTCCATCCATCTTCTGCTGTAAACTTCCATCATCTCTGATTTGCATACCATTGCTATAATTTGCCTTTTCCACAATATTATATATTTGGAGTTGTAAAGTCCATAGCATTTTCAGACAGTTTCTAGCCTTCTCTTGATAATCCACACTTAAGATTCATCCATGTCTTTTTCTAGATTGATAACTCAATTATATTTGTTGCTGAAGAATATAGCACTGTATTTGTGTACCGTGGTTTATCATTTACCTATTGAAAGATGTCATGGTTTGTTTCAGTTTTTGATGATTTTGAATAACGTTATTTTCAAAATTTATGTGCAGGTTTTTGTGTGGAAATAAGTTTTCAAAAATATGAGTAAAATCTTGGATCACAGCTGCTGGATATTTTGTTTAGTAAGAAACTGCAAAATTGCCTTCCAAAGTGGCTGTATAATTTCATAACTCTACCAGCAATTACTAAATATCTGTTGCTCCTACTCAAGGGTTATTTATATTTCCAGATTTCAGATTATCACCATTCTAATAGTTGTATAGTCATTTTCATTGCCTTATTAATTTGCAATTACCTAATATCAAATGATATTAAGCCTTTTTTCATATGATTATATAACATCTGTATATCTTTGGTAAGGTGTTTGTTCATATTTTTGCCCATTTCTTAATTGACTTGTTTTATTTTTGTTCTGTTGAATTTCTGTTGTATATTTTGAATACATATTTTTATTACATAGGTGTTTTTCAAATAATTTCTCCCAGTCTTTATTTAATTTGTCTTTTGAGCCTCTTAACATCTTTTAAAAAGCAGAAACTTCTAATTTTGATAAACTCAAACTTATCAATTCTGGCAGATCTAGACTATGACTCTCTGGATTTGCTGTTTCTCCAGATTTCTGGCAGCTTTCCTGGTGGCTCAGAAGGCAAAGAATCTGCCTGCAGTGCAAGATGGCAGTTTATTCTGTAAACTCAGTGCTTTAATGGATGCAAGAAATGGTGTTGCTCTTCAGTTTACACAGAATTTTCTTGTTTAAAAAGAACAATTGAAGGAATTCCCCTGTGGTCCAGTGGTTGGGACTTGGCACTTCACTGCACCAGGTTCAACCCCTGGATGGGAAGCTAAGATCGCACAAGCAATGCAGAGCAGCCAAAAAAAATAAAAGAGAGAGAGAGAGAAGAGGATTGCTGACATCCAAGTTCTTCACAAGTTGAAGCTAAAAGTGGAAACAAATTTTATGCATTTGTATTTAAAATTCAAAACAAGGTAATTTTTAAAGCATCTTTTTCTGGTAGGAGATTGTGATGAATTAGGGAGAGGGTAAAATGTTTTAAAATATAAAGTTCTAATAATAACTCTAATATTCTTAGGGAAAAGTGAGATTATCTGATATGATCTGTGTTTTTAAAGTAGTGGTAAAAAACCTAAATTAACGAGAATGCTTGGAAACTGTCTCTGTAGACAGTCTGAACTTCTTTCTGTTAGCCTTAAGAGCATGCCTTTATTTCATACTGTGTGTTTACTTGCCCAAAGATGTATGATGAAAATTCTTATATACTTTTTACTCATATTTTTCTTCTTGTACATGTGTTGATGTACACAAATTGTTACTTATTTCCACTCATAGATATTTGTCTTCACAAAGAAACTTAAAACTGAAGCCATTCCATAAAATTAACATTCTTGGTTAATCTCTAAGAATAATCAAGTTTCACCTGAAGAATTACAAGTTAATTTATCTACTCAATATGAACACTTTCTGTATACCAGCAAGCATCTGATAAAACTATAAGGAGGTTCATGGGATTTAATATTACAAATAACATAATTATGCCACTTTTTCCTTCTAAGCAAATGAATATCTAGTGATCAAAAGTAGAACAAATATTTGACTGTCATAAAAGGGGTGTTATTAGTAATAATAGAAAAATCATTCTGCAAATATTTTACAATTATATACAGTTCAAACGATCATAAAACGTTTTAGACAAATGAGAACAATTCTGGATAGTGAAACGTGCTACCTTCTAATAATTATGCTGGTACAACAAGCATAACCTGAAAGTGAGCCATGTACATTGGGATATGTTGTCATTCTATGTAGAGTACCATGATGTTTTCATTTTAACTCTGTAATTAGTCATTTTAAATTTTATTTTTGCAGCACATTTTTTTGTGTATCTTACCTACTGATTGCTATTTACCAGTTTAATTTTCATATTAAGAGAAGAAACAAGTTTCTGTTTTTCAGGTACCAATCGTAGGCACATGACGGGCCACCATTGGATACCTGAATGGTTCTCTGTCTCTCTCTTGCTCTGTGGTTTCCTAACCTGATATAATTTAAAACTTTTTGTACACTTTTATTTTTCCTTCTTTTTTTAATCTGCTTAAGAATTAGAATTTTTCTAAGATGGTCTGTGTTATTGATATTAGGGGTAAAGGTAACATTTATTGCAACAATTATTTGATAACATACATTGTAATTGTCAGGATTGGGCCAGACTCTGGGTATGTATCAGAGAAGGCAATGGCACCCCACTCCAGTACTCTTGCCTGGAAAATCCCATGGACAGAGGAGCCTGGTAGGCTGCAGTCCATGGGGTCGCTAAGAGTCGGATACGACTGAATGACTTCACTTCACTTTCTGGGTATGTATCATTGTCCAGCACATGCATGGTGTCCACTCTCACTGAAGAGAATTCACTAATGTACATCTTTGGAGTGGTTTATTAATAATACTATTAAATAAATAGTCTTCTCTCTTGAAATTTTCTTTATCAAAGTCATATTTTTTTCAAATAGTCACATGCTATTCTACAAGATATCATTGTAAAATAGCAGTCTTAAAACAATGTCTGGCACATATTAGGAACTCTGCAAATAATTATTCAGTGATGGAATGAGTGAATAAAATTCAGTAAGTCTTAGATATTTCTGTATGTCTATTTCATATGATAAGTGAACTGTAACTGAACTAAGTAAATAATTCTAGCCACCTGGCTAGAATTGGAAAATAGCCTGAGCTTCAACTAAGTTTTATGTCTTTTGTCCTTTTTCACCCTCAGTAAACAAGGTTGTGTGGAGAAAAACAACGTAAAGTTAGAAATTACATGGATATGGTCTGAATATGAATTAATTAGAACATGGTATTCTATTTGTTTGATTCTATTTGTTCAGTGGTCTGAATGAATAGAATACCACTCACAATAGAGATGCCAACAGCACTTGTCTTCTATATTAAAGTGTAAGAAACCCCAGTTAATAAAGTTCCATATTTCATGAACTGCAGATGTCAACTATAAGCTGCATCATATGTTACGAACATTAAGAAAGAAAAAGTGCTGATGTGTAAACCATAAGTTACTTTTCTTTTTCAGTTTTATTCTTATCAAAAGTTATTTTAGAATTACTGAGACAGTTCTTTCAATTGTGCATAATTCTTGTTTTTATACACAATGGAAAATATGAGCAAAGTAAGTTGGTTCATATGTTCATAAATCTTCTGTGTGTCCAAAGGTGATTTTTCTGAATTTATTTTTGATTCCTAATAATCACTGAATCACAACATATAACACTAGTCACTGTGTTGTCAAGATATTGATGAGACAGCATGTCATAAGAAAGTTCCATAATTTACTTCCAAATCACAGGTGCCTATTCTATACATTTTTAATGCTGGTGCATTTTTGCACCAGCTGGTGCATAATGCTGGTCCTACTGAGGAATTTAAGGTTTTCTTACCACAGCCAGGGCTCTCATTCCTTTCTCAAACAATCTTTAAATCTTTCACCAATGTAAAATACATCTCAGTTTCAGAGATATCTAAATGTGTTTATGTAAATGAATGTGTTTCCTTTATATTCATAAATATATATTTATGTAAGTGATATCATAGATATACACATATGCATGTATATATTTTATATCTTACTGCAATGAAATGTATACAGTAAAAAAATAAAATAGTATGAATTTCTTCAGTTACTATTAGTGTGAATAATGCAGAAAGTTTTACCGCAGTGTACAGTATTGAATGATTAGTTTCAGAAGGACAAGTTCTATTGTTTAATTGCAAATTCATGTGCTTATTTAATGTAATCTTTAGATGGGAAAATTTTAAGTTTTCCTAAAATACACTGAAAAGTATACCATATTTTAGATTATCCAGTGGAAAGCTTAAGTATTGTGTTACTTGTTTAGTTGTGTGCCATAATAAAACTGATTTTAATATAAGCTTATTGCAAAGAGAAGAAAAAGGTCCCATTTTGTAGCATTGGTTTTCTATTTCCTATCTACTTGGCCACATGAAATTTGGGTGCCTGTAAAGGCAGGATAATAACTAATCCTCTTTGCTATTTAGCATCACTTAATCCTTTTTGGTACTTATCCTATTAACATTTTTTCTCTTGTATTTAAATGCCAGCGCAGAGCACTCAAATTACTTGCGTTTATTTCCATGCTTCTGAATTTCCCAGTTAGAGAAAGTACCTTCAGAAACGTTTGATTAAATATATGCATTTATCTGAGTCTATATTCATTTTCAAGTGCTTTTTCTAGTTTAATGATTTTGCCTTGGTTATTTTCAGCTACCAGTTTATATTTACCATTATTTTGTAGCTGTAGAATTCACCTGCAATGTAATATAAGCTATTTGACTGAGCTCCCCAAAAAATTTTATAAAACTTTTGCATATTTTTAGATTTTAGTTAAAACCCTACTCTAAGTATGTGAATTCTTAAAGTACATTACTAGGCATTACTTATATTAAAGGATATAAACCATTAAATCTTACCTTTTGAAAAACTGTATTAGTCAGATCAAGCTAAGCTATGCTGCATTAACTAGCATTCACAAAATCACAATGGTTTTGAAAAATATAAGCTTATTTCTCACTCATAATTTATGCTCATTGTGGGTTGGCAGGAGAGTCTGTTTCAGCTGGACTTGCACTTCAACATAGAGGAGTTGGGGTGTAGCAAGTCATATCTGTCTTTTAAGGTTTTAGTCTCAAAATATCACATTTAATTTCCTTCTTGTTTCCTTCTCCTAAGGAAATCATGGGGATAGCAAATCATTTCAAGGTGGTTAAGGAAGTGCAGTTTTGCTATGTGTCAGGAAGAGAAGAGGGGATATTTGTAATTAGCCCTAACAACTTCTAACATTCACTTTAATTCACCTTTCCTTTAAAGGAACACAGAGTAACTTCATAATAAAAATCAAGATGCTGAGGTGCTAGTGTATCTAACTTTCTTTTGAAAAGGAAATGAAGAGTAGAGAATGGTTGGTATTACAATTATTTTAGTTTATATATAAGAAAGAAATGATTATATGTATATGCATTGAATATCTCTATATTTACACATATGTGTGTATGTTGTTGTTGTTCAGCTGCTAAGTCGTATCTGACTCTTTGTGACTTCATGGACTGCAGCGTGCCAGTCTTTGCTGTCCTTCACTATCTGCTGGAGTTGCCTCAAACTCATGTCCATTGATTAGGTGATATTATCTAACCACCTCACCCTCTGTCACCTCCTTCTCCTCCTGCCCTCAATCTTTCCCAGTATCAGGGAGAGTCTTTTCCAGTGAGTCAGCTCTTCACATCAGGTGGCCAAAGCTTCAGCCTCAGCATCAGTCTTTTCAATGAATATTCAGGTTTATGAATATATAGAGAGTAGTCCCATAGTGCATTTGTATGTTATGTAATTGAATACTTCAACAAACTTAGTGTATAAGTATCTTTATTCTCCTACTCTATTTTAATTGAGGAAGAAACTTAGAATATTTAAGTAAACTTTTCTAAATTACATGGTTAATATGTAATTATGCTGAAATTTATTTGCATTAATTCCTGGTTTTCTAACTTCATGCTGTCTATTAGGAAAAGTATCATTTAGGTAAATGAAGAGACATTTGGTTTTGACTTTTAGAATTATTGTTTTCTCCTATTATCTACCTTTATGTGAGACTCAAACATAAAATTTTACAAGTTAGGCATTTTTCTGGTAGAGTGAAATAAAAAATTTGACAAATAACCTCTATATAAAGTAATCACAAAACTGGATACAATTGTCAAAAATAAACTCAGGGCTCTGGAAATGGACAAAAGGTATACAGCAAACTAATAAGTATTTATTCATGTAAATCTATTGAAGTTGAGGACAAATCTACTGATTACATGGGAAAAAAAGAAAAGTTATGAAAGGGCTTCCTAGGTTGCTCAGTGGTAAAGAATCAGCCTGCCAATGCAGGAGACAACGGTTCCATCCCTAGGTTGGGAAGATCCCCAGGGGGAAGAAATTGGCAACCCACTCCAGTGTTCTTGCCTGGGATACCATGGACAGAGGAGCCTGGCAGGTTACAGTGCATGGGGTTGCAAAAAGCCAAACATGAATTAGCAACTGAACAAAAACAGTACAGAGGAGAAATTTCAGATGGAGTTAGTGATTGGAATAATTACACAAACCAAACAATACCAAAGAATTTGGGACAGCCAAATTCCAAGGTGTCAACACCTTGCTTTCAAAATTCTGGTATCCAGACACTGAGTCAATTAAATTCTGTTGTTCTAAGCCACCATGTTTATAATTATTTATCCCAGGACTCTAAGAAAATTAAGAAAAATATCAATATTTTTTAAAAGTCAATTGTATCTATAATTTAGAAATAAATAATCCAAAACTAAAATTAAGCATCCAATTCCATATATAAAGGACAAAAAAAATTTAAGAAAATATATTAAAAGCAGTACATGACTTTTAAAATTAAAACTATAAAACATTTCTGAGAAAAATAAAGATATAGACAAACTGAGAGACATACCATGCTCATTCAGAAAACTAAGATCATGGCATCTGGTCCTATCACTTCATGGCAAATAGATGGGGAAACGGTGGAAACAGTGACAGACCTTATTTTTTGAAATTAAAAGATGCTAGCTCCTTGAAAGAAAAGCTATGACCAACCTAGACAGCTTATTAAAAAGCAGAGACATTACTTTGCCAACAAAGGTCCGTCCAGTCAAAGCTTTGGTTTTTCCAGTAGTCATGTATGGATGTGAGAGTTGGACTATAAAGAAAGCTGAGCACTGGAAAATTGATGCTTTTGAACTGTGATGTTGGAGAAGACTCTTGAGAGTCCCTTGGACTGCAAGGAGATCCAACAAGTCCATCCTAAAGGAAATCAGTCCTGAATATTCATTGGAAGGACTAATGCTGAAGCTGAAACTCCAATACTTTGGCCACCTTACGCAAAGAACTGTCTCATTTGAAAAGACCCTAATGCTGGGAAAGATTGAAGGCGGGAGGAGAAGGGGATGACACAGGATGAGATGGTTGGATGGCATCACTGACTCAATGAACATGAGTTTGAGTAAATTCCAGGAGTTGGGATGGACAGGGAGGTGTGGCATGCTGCAGTCCGTGGTGTCACAAAGAGTCAGACGTGACTAAGCGACTGAACTAAATTGGACCATGCTCATGGGACAAGAAGATTCAAAATGGCAGTTCTCCCTAAGTTGATATATCTATCTCTGTCAAAGTTAGTTTTTTTTTTTTTTTCCTCCTAAAAATTGACAAGTGAATACTAAAATATATACAAAAGTCAAAGGATCAGACATAACCAAAATAATTTTGGAAAACTAAAATTTATATGACTGTACTATCACTTTAAAAAATATTAGAAGTCTATAACAATAAAAGGAGAAGGCAATGGCCACCCACTCTAGTACTCTTGCCTGGAAAATCCCATGGAATGAAGAGCCTGGTAGGCTGCAGTCCATGGGGTCGCAAAGAGTCAGACACGACTGAAGCAACTTAGCAGCAGTAGCAGCAACATAACAATAAAAACAATATGGTCTTGGTGTAAGAGTTGTCATATAGATTATATAAATCTATGTAATAAAATCCAGAGTCCAGATATGAAGTTTTTTGTATCTTCAGTTTACTTTTTAAAATCTTTTTATTTTATATTGGATGCATCTTCAATTTATTTCTGACAAAGATGCTGAGGCAATTATTTTCGATAAAGGGCAATTTAATACCTCACATTATATACATAAGTTAAGTTATTTAGTTAACAGACTTGTTTCCAGGTTATGTGAAAAACACTTAAAAACTCAGTAATAAGATGACAACATAATTAAAAAATTAATAACAAATTCAAATAGATATTTTGCCAAGAGAAATCACCAAAGAAATTATACAAATGGCAAATAAGCACATAAAAAATGTTTAAAGTCATTATTCTTTAGGAAAATGAAAATTAAATACATGGTAACATACCACCACAAGCCTACTAGAGTAGTTATAGTTTGATAGACAACAAGTGTTGGCAAGGGTGTTGAGAAACGAACCTTCACACATTGCTGGTGGGAATGTAAAATGGTTGTATTGGTTTATTACAAATGTAGCAAATTACCAAAAATAGATCGACAACACATACTTATTATTTTTCAGTTCTTTATGTCAGAAGTTCAATATGGGTTTCACTAGGCTTAGACTAATGTTTTGGCAGGCCTGGGTTCCTTTCATGGACTCTTAGGGAGAATATATTTCCTTGCTCATTCAAGGAAATGTTGGCAAAATTCAGTCCCAAGCCATTGTAGCACTGAGGCCTTTGTTTTCTGTTGGCTGTCGGCTGGGGCAGGGCAGGATTGAGGGTGGGGGATTGGGATGGGGAGGTAGGAATCCTAACCTCTAGAAGTCTCTTGAATTCTTGCACATAGTTCTCCTCAACCCTATATCTCAAAACCAGCAAAAAAGCATTGAAACCTCATGTTGCCATATCTCTACTTCCTGCTTCTGCCTCTTTCCTTCCATTCATGAGGATCCTTGTTAACGCTGGGCACACATGGATAAGCCCAGGTATTTTTCCCTTACTACCTTAATTTCCTTTTCCCAAGTGATACAGCTTAGTCACAGGTTCCAGAGATTAGAACACAGACATCTTTGGGGAGTAGATATTCTTTTGCTTACCACAATGGTACACCCACATAGGAAAGAAGTGTCTTAAAAACAGTTAAACTTCATATGTGACATGGAAATTTTCCAACTAGGATTCTATCTGAAAGATGAACATACAACATCACAGAAAAGCCATTAACTAAATGTTCTTAGCAGTGTTGTCCATAATAACTCAACACTGAAAACAATCAAAAGTTCAACTGGTGAATGAACAAACAAAATGTAGTAAATCCATGCAATGGAATACTGTTCATTAAGGGAAAGAAGCAAACCTGATACATGATGCAACAAGAAATGAAGCTCAAACACATTATCATAGTTAAAACTCCAGACATACAAGGCTATAGATTGTACTATTAACAATAAATTCATAGAAATGTTAAAAACTTTAGAGACTAAAATCATATCAAGGGTTGCCTGATTCTTAGGGCAGAGGGGATTGCCTAAAAGTGAGCATGAAGAAATTTTTTGAATAATAATGTTAAAAAGCTACATTATGATGAATGCCACAAAACTGTGTGGACTTACTAAGAATCATTGAATTCTACACATACAATGGGTAGATTTTGTGGGTGTAAATTATGCTTTAGTATAGGTGCTACCATTCTTCTTGTATAAATTCATATTTCACAAGTAAGCTGCTGCTGCTGCTTCTGCTAAGTCGCTTCAGTCATGTCCGACTCTGTGTGACCCCACAGACGGCAACCCTACAGGGTTCCCCATCCCTGGGATTCTCCAGGCAAGAACATTGGAGTGGGTTGCCATTTCCTTCTCCCACAAGTAAACTAGCATTGTTTAAAGAACACTCCCATTATTAGCTAATTCATTATTTATTTCTAAAATTTTGAAATTTAACATTGCCACCTCCAAAATATCTATCACCTCCCTCAGAGCACTCCCAAGGACAGTGAAATACCATTGCCCACGATAAAAAAATTCTTCATTCATGGCCCAACCCATCCCAAGCATATTTCACTGATAGCATCCAAACCTTGAACCTTAACCATGGAGAACTGAAGTCAAGAGCAAGTTTATCTCTGTTCCACTGAGCATAATTACTGAGCTAGGAATTTTAAAATTGGGTTACTCAATCTTACCCAACATTGTTATCAGAATCAAATGGACCAATGGATGAAAAATGGCCAACACAGTGTCTGGCATATTCTACGTATTTAACAAATTTTAAGCAGTCTTCCCTTTCCTACAAGAGAACTTCACTATTTATGTTTCATTCAGTCATTTCAGTTTTCAGCAAATATGAAAAAGAGTTCTCCATGAATGTGTTGGATCTGTAGTTTATTCCATGGGTGTACAATATTTATCTATCTCAGTCTCTAAGCAAACATCATACAGTCCCAGAACAGTGGAGAACCTGTGTGATAAAAACAGAGATGGTACATCCTCCAAACCAGGGCAAACACAGTTGAATTAACTATTAAGTGACAAATAGATATGGACAAGAAGAAATGAGCAAGAAGAAAATCATGATTATAGCAAGCTACTAGAATTAATGATATAGCAAATCTAATATTCATTTTTATAGAATACTTTACTATTCCAATTTTATAAAATAAATGCAAAGAAATGTAAACCTAAGAGGATTGAGTGAATTGGAGTAGCTCACCAGGTTAGTGGGGCTTCCCTGGTGTCTCAGACCATAAACAATCCACTTACAATGTGGGATACCTGGGTTCAATCCCTGGATTGGGAAGATCTGCTGGAGGAGGGCATGGCAACTCATTCCAGTATTCTTGCCTGGAGAATCCCCATGGACAGAGGAGCCAAGTAGGCTTCAGTCCTTGGGGTCACAAAAAGTCAGACATGGGTCAGCGACTAAGCACAGCACACTAGGTTAGTGATAAGGTAATACATGGGCTTCCTGGGTGGCCCTAGAGATTAAGAACCCACCTGCCAATGCAGGAGACACAAGAGACGAAGGTTTGATCCCTAGGTTGGGAAGATCCCATGGAGGAGGGCACAGCAACCCATTCCAGTAATCTTGTCTGGAAAATCCTATGGACAGAGGAGCCTAGTGGGCTACAGTCCATGGGGTTGCAAAGAACCAAACATGGCTAGTGACAGACAGCATGCACAGAGAGCCCAGAGTTAGAAAACTTTTATGTTTTTCCTATGTGCCGTGTTCTGGATGGAGAATATTGTGAAAAGTACAAGTGAAGATAACAAAATTTAGCTCTGTTCAGGACTGTAGCCTCTGACTTCATACTTTTCATGTAAAAGCTCAGCAGAGTATCATTGCAGCTCTGGGAAGGCAATCACTAATTAAATAAAGCCCTGCCCATCTGAGATGGATATGGCTGAAATACCAAGCTGTAAACTTTCCCTGTCTGTGCCTTAGCTCTTTAAGTGCCAATGAATCTGAAAATCACAAACTTCAGTTGTTCTTTTTATTTTTTATTTTTCCTTTCCTGAGGCTCGGCTGCACTAAGTGGAAACTGAGGCCAGAAGAGAGAACACAAGTCTCAGAGTCAAAACACATGTCCTGTATTTCTTGTAACATCTGCAAGGGTTTTTCAGAAATAGAAAACTAAAAATATGAATACTGTATATAGTACTTTAAAATTGTACATAGTGTTTACTGTATTCTTGGCATTTAAATTTAACATCCACAATTCAAAATGCAGGTATTAACCACCCCCTCCATTTTACAACTAGTGAAATTGATATGATGAAAATTAAGTAATTTGACCAGTATCAAGATCACACAGTAAAGACAGGAGCCTAAATTCATTCTCAGACTGGATTCCCTTCTCTGAACCATTTTACATATTACCTCCATATATATATATGCATACATACACTTGAGTTTCCCCAGGTGGTTCAGTGGTAAAGAATCTGCCTGCCAAGTAGGAGATGCTGGGGATGTGGGTTTGATCTCGCATCCCCAGCATCTTATCCAGGATCAGGAAGATCATCTGGAGGAGGAAAAAGCAACCCACTCCATTATTCTTACCTGGGAAATCCCATGGACAGAGGAACCTGAGTGAAAGAATTTATATTTTTCTCAATATTAAAAAGTTATTGCCATACTATTGATTTAAGGTATGCAAATTTTGTTGATTCATAATTATTTTCAGTGTGCACACATTTTGCTCCTATCTGTGGCTTTATTTTCCAAGCCCATAATTAGGAGTTAATAATAGGATCCCCTCTACATAGATTAGTGTCACCCAAATGCTTCTGATGATGAATTGGTTGAATAATCTTTTATAGCTATCTTTCATTTTATTTCACTAAGCAAAAAAAAAAAAAAAAAAGTTTCTGCATTATTTCCAGCAACAGAAGGTTTAAAACTCAGATTTTTTTCTAAGGCATCTAGTAACAAACCTGCAGAGCAAGCAAAAACTATTGAACTGCCATTCTTATTCTCGTTTATCTTCATAAACGAGAATAAAATTCTAGGCTGAGTTTTAATTAAGATCTCTTAAGTGGCCCTTGTTCCAGCTCTGTCCTTAATATCTATTGGACCAAAAGTTTTCAAAAAGATATTTTTCACTTTTATGTATCAGTTCAGTTCAGTCTCTCAGTGATGTCTGACTCTGCGACCCCATGAATTGCAGCATGCTAGGCCTTCCTGTCCATCACCAACTCCCGGAGTCCACCCAAACCCACGTCCATTGAGTTGGTGATGCCATCCATCTCATCCTCTGTTGTCCCCTTTTCCTCCTGCCCCCAATCCCTCCCAGCATCAGAGTCTTTTCCAATGAGTCAACTCTTCACATAAGGTGGCCAAAGTACTGGAGTTTCAGCTTTAGCATCATTCCTTCCAATGAACACCCAGGACTGATCTCCTGGATCTCCTTGCAGTCCATGGGACTCTCAAGAGTCTTCTCCAACACCACAGTTCAAAAGCATCAATTCTTTGGCGCTCAGCTTTCTTCACAGTCCAACTCTCACATCCATACATGACTACTGGAAAAACCATAGCCTTGACTAGACGGACCTTTGTTGGCAAAGTAATGTCTCTGCTTTTGAATATGCTATCTAGGTTGGTCATAAGTTTCCTTCCAAGGAGTAAGCGTCTTTTGATTTCATGGCTGCAATCATCATCTGCAGTGATTTTGGAGCCCCCAAAAATAGTTTGACACTTTTTCCACTGTTTTCCCATCTATTTGCCATAAAGTGATGGGACCAGATGCCATGATCTTAGTTTTCTGAATGTTGAGCTTTAAGCCAGCTTTTTGTATGTATCAAATGACACAATTTTTTTGATGATCTAACACTATAAATTTTATATTTTCCATTTTTCTAAGAAAAAAGGAGTCTGTCCATATTATGTATTGTGATGAAATGTGAAAATGCTTGTCGCTCAATCATGTTCCACTCTTTGTCACCACATCGACTGTAGCCCATAAGGCTCATCTGTCCATGGAATTCTCCAGCTAGAACACTGGAATGGGTTGCCATTTCCTTCTCCAGGGTATCTTCCCAACCCAGGAATCAAATCCAGGGATTGAACCCAGGTCTCCTGCATTGCAAGCAGGTTATTTACACCAGTCCCACCTGGGAAGCCCTATGTATTGAAAAGCATATTTAATAAAAAAATATACTTTAAAAAATTGCTCAAGGCTAAGTGTTATGTGGCAGAAGTCTTTCACATAACAATAACATGGTAGAGCTGAATGAGGGTTCCCATTCACTTCTTTTACTCATAAAATAAAAATCTGTCACTAATGACTAATGACATATATACTTTAGACATGAAGTAACTCTTAAATTCATAGATATATTGACAAATTATTCTAGTAGAATATGAAATATGAAAGACATTTTAGCATAATTTTATGTTTTCAGTAAAACTGTTATAACTTGTTTCAAAGTTTTAAGACAACTTGCAACTGAAGTTTTAAGTATAATCATGAGATTGTTTCCAAGTGACAACATTTATATTGTATGTGTGGCAGATAAAAATTATTGCTGAGTATCAAGTACATATGAGCCTAGAGAGAAAAATAAAGCTGGAAGAAAAATTGTAATGTTGGTTTGATAATATAGCCTACTACTATAAAACCATAAATTGGACAAGTATTTTTAGTTCCACCAAAGTTCTTTACATTCTTATGTTTCTTTTGTGGTATTTTCCATCTTTAATCCCTGAACACATAGCTTACTCTTACAGTAATCTATGAGCTCTCCATAAAGGCCTAATTCTCCAGTATAATTAAGAATTGTCTATATCTGTAGAGAAGCCATAACTGTGCAAGTCTAAATTTTAAAATATTCTCTGTAACAAACATCTGCTAATGCAAATATCTGTTATGAAAATGCCTAGCAGTAGACAAAAGCCATTAGAAACACATTTTTCTAATTTTCCTGCTAACATTTATGACTCCAGTAAAAATGGAAAATTTGATAAATTTTGAAAATTTTGAGCTTACTGAATGAGGTACTGTAGCATGTGATTCTCCAGAACAAACAAGGCAAAGTATGCAGAAGGAAGGAAGACATTAAAGACGGCCACCATTTGGTTAATAAATGTAAAGAACTGTCTTTCATATGCTCCATAGGCCAGGCGAAAATTTTTAAAAATCCAATCTAGGAGAAAAAGTATAATTTCACAGTCGCTTAGTAATTTGATAGCTTTCATCTTCAAACTTCTTAATCTTAGGAAACTCTTACAGGTCCCTGGTAGCTCAGATGGTCAACAATCTGCCTGCAATGACGATCCCTGGGTTGGGAAGATCCCCTGGAAAAGGGAATGGCAACCCACTCCAATATTTTTCCCTGGAGAATTCCATTGAGCAGAGGAGCCTGGTGGGCTTACAAAAGTCAGACATGACTAAGTGACAAACATTTTCATTTTCATGTAATGGAAATAGTGGCCTCTAATTTTTGTTTAGATTAAGTGCACTAACTTGCATACCCCAGAGGTCAGCACTAGCACAAGGCACACACTGGTTGGCACTGGCTTATCTGATCTTTTTTCTAATGAATCACACCTCTCTATAGTAATGTCCACTCCCTCCTACTAATTCCACAGGATTATCATGGGATCTTCCACTAAGCACAATATTATCCTACCCATTGTCCACAGTTGACTAGTCCTGGAGTAAGTGCCTGAGTCAACCTGACCAAAGAAAGTTTTCCCAGTAATCACTAGACTCCAGAGTCTCAACATTCTTTGTATTGTCACGGATATTGTAAAATGTAATATTTAGGAGCTGTCACCAACTGTATTTAATGACATGTGAAAAAAACATAAACTGATCTTCATAGAGAAAAAGATGAAGGAAAAATATTTGCATTCTAAAATCCAACCTTGACTTCCAGGTGTTTAATTGTTAACTCCTTCTTTTGATTTCAAGAAATACCCTGGTTTTATTCCCATAAAACTCATCTTTTCCTTGAATTATTTCCATTTGTGTATTTTATCAAATTCAACCTTTCAGTTTCAGTTCAGCTGCTCAGTCACATCCGACTCTTTGTGACCCCATGGACTGTAGCAAGCCAGGCTTCCCTGTCCATCACAAACTCCCAGAGCTTGCTCAAACTCATGTCCATTGAGTCGGTAATGCCATCCAACCCTCTCATCATCTGTTGTCCCCTTCTCCTCCTGCCTTCAATCTTTTCCAGCATCAGGGTCTTTTCCAATGAGTCAGTTCTTCAAAACAGGTGGCCAAAGTATTAGAGTTTCAGCTTCAGTATCAGCCCTTCCAATGAATATTCAGAGTTTATTTCCTTTAGGAATGACTGGTTTGATCTCCTTGCAGTCCAAGGGACTCTCAAGAGACTTCTCCAATACCACAGTTCAAAAGCATCAATTCTTTGCAGTCCAACTCTCATATCCATACGTGACTCCTGGAAAAACCATAGCTTTGACTAGACAGACTTTTGTTGGCAAAGTGATATCTCTGCTTTTTAATATGCTGTCTAGGTTGGTCATATCTTTTCTCCTAAGGAGCAAGCATCTTTTAATTTCAAGGTTGCAGTGACCATCTGCAGTGATTTTGGAGCCCAAGAAGTTAAATCCTATCACTGTTTCCACTGTTTCCCCATCTGTTTGCCATGAAGTGATGGGACTGATATCATGATCTTAGTTTTCTGAATGTTGAGTTATAATTCAACTTTTTCACTCTCTTCTTTCACTTTCATCAAGAGGCTCTTTGGTTCCTCTTTGCTTTCTGCCGTAAGAGTGGTATCATCTGCGTATCTGAGGTTATTGATATTTCTCCCATGATGTGCTCTGCATAATTTAAATAAGCAGGGTGACAATGTACATCCTTCAAGTATTCCTTTCCCAATTTGGAACCAGTTCATTGTTCCATATCCTGTTCTAGCTGTTGCTTCTTGATCTGCATACAGATTTCTCAGGGGGCAGGTAGGGTGGTCTGGTATTCCCATCTCTTTAAGAATTTTCCAGTTTCCCCTAGTTTTGTTTGTAGTGATGCTTCCTAAGGCCCACTTGACTTTGAATTCCAGGATGTCTGGCTCTAGGTTAGCAATTATATAATCATGGTTATATGGGTCATTAAGATCTTTTTTGTTCAACCTAAATTTCCCCAATTTGTGATGAGCTATTTAGAATTGGGAGTAAATACAATAGAGGGTTTATTTTTCTAACTGAGAAATAGCAGAATTAAAAATACTTTCTAAATATGTGTTTATCCACAGGGAAATAAAGACAGCAAATGTGAAACAAAAGGAGAGCGTTATTATGCAAAAAGCAAGGGAGTGGTACTGGAAATACTTAAAATCATCCTTCCTGTGATAGTTCTTATCTCATGACTATACATGAGTCTTCCTATGTCTAATTTGAGAGGCTGAGTAAAAGAAAGTTGTGAGAAAGATACATAGGTTATAATAAATAGGATGTGAAAACTAAAATACAGGAAAATGCTATCTATGCTTTCTAGCTGTGTATAAGCTAAGGAGGATATCAGTCAAAACTCTAAGACTTGTATTTCACAATATGCATCAATAATTGTTACTTGTGGAATCCAAGAATGTTATCTAAACAGGAATGATTTAACCTTCTCTGAGCTATACTAATGCAGCCAGTTTAGGCTCATCTAGAATTTTCTCAAATAAAATTTGAGTCAAATAGTATGTGATTGAAATTACAGATTTTCATTTCCTATGAAATCATAAATAATGTAGAATAGTATCAGTTCTGAGCTTATTCAGAATTAATCATTTTTAAGATCCTTCAGAGATGTTTCACATATGCTTCTTAATATATGTTAGACTGACTTTAAGACAGTACAGGGCAATAGGATACTGGAAAGCTGGAGAAGACATGCTCTGTTATAGAAAAAGCCACATCCAAATGCATGGGCTTCCCACGGGTTAGACATCACAAAATCAGTCAGGCTCCAATCACATTGCTTATTATCTTAGGTCAGATTTCCCAGTAGCAGAGCCTTGGGCAAGATTCTTGTTTCAGTTCAGTTCAGTCGCTCAGTCGTTTGCAACTCTTTGCGACCCCATGAATCACAGCATGCCAGGCAGCCCTGTCCATCACCAACTCCCGGAGTTTATACAAACTCTTGTCCATCTAGTCAGTGATGCCATCCAGCCATCTCATCCTCTGTTGTCCCCTTCTCCTCCTGCCCCCAATCTCTCCCAGCATCAGGTTCTTTTCTAATAAGTCAACTCTTCGCATGAGGTGGCCAAAGTATTGGAGTTTCAGCTTTAGCATCAGTCCTTCCAATGAACACCCAGGACTGATCTCCTTTAGGATGGACTGGTTGGATCTCCTTGCAGTCCAAGGGACTCTCAAGAGTCTTCTCCAA
>NW_011494708.1:8903391-8909228 GCF_000754665.1 Bison bison bison | reverse complement strand
AAGATCTTCATGACCCAGATAATCATGATAGTGTGATCACTCACCTAGAGCCAGACATCCTGGAATGTGAAGTCAAGTGGGCCTTAGAAAGTATCATTAAAACAAAGCTAGTGGAGGTGATGGAATTCCAGTTGAGCTATTTCAAATCCTGAAAGATGATGCTGTGAAAGTGCTGCACTCAATATACCAGCAAATTTGGAAAACTCAGCAGTGACCACAGGACTGGAAAAGGTCACTTTTCATTCCAATCCCAAAGAAAGGCAATGCCAAAGATTCTGGTTTAGTGGATGTATTTCAGGTGTTTTTTTTTTTTTTTTTTTTCAGGAAAAGAAGAGTGGAAGAAACAGGATAGTGTACTGGATTTAAAAATAAGAAGCAACATGATCCTAGTTGAAGACTCAGTTCGATCTGACCCAGGCAAAGCTCTGAAGCACAAAAGGGCCACAGGATTGAGTGGGCTTCCCTTGTAGCTCAGTCAGTAAAGAATCTGCCTGCAATGCAGAAGACTTAGGTTCATTTCCTGGGCCAGGAAGATCCTCTGGAGAGGGAAATAGCAACCCACTCTGATATTCTTGCTTGGAGAATCCCATGGACAGAGGAGCCTGGCAGGTTACAGTCCATGGGGTCACAAGAATCAGATACAACTTAGCAACTAAACCACCACCACTAACAACAGAAGGAGTTGACTCTTTAGACCTCACTGATGTTAGTCATTGGCTGAGATCTGTCCCCACCACTTGGCAGAGAGGAACATGGGAAAAGATGGTTCAGACAGTTCTGATCTGGCCAAGGAAATTTTGACATATGAAGGTATCACTGTGGGTTTTTAATTGTTAACCTTTTCAGGAGCTGAAGGTAAGTGCATCAGCTCTCTGGTAATTGGGTGTGGTTGGAACATCAAACGTGTACTATATTTTCTCTGCCTGAAAATGCTGGCAGGTTTCCTCCAGCAATGAGAGATTGGGAGTGGACCTCTGCAAGTGGTTACTTAAGGCAGGGAAGCAAGACTAGCGACTTGGCAAGCAGAGAGTCTCCTTGACTTTAGGGGAGTTAGAGTATGATTGACTGTTATATAATTATAGAGAACACCATTCAGTGTTAGTCAGGAGAAGCAACAATAATTAGTGGAAAGGATTTCAATGGCAACCTACTATCCTGGAGAGCTTTGTCATGTCCCCTCTTCCAGTGCCCTACTTCATCATTGAAGGAGCTAAGATCCACGTGAAAAAATCAAGGAGGCTGACCGGCTACAAAGTCAGGGAAGAGGAAGTCCACAGGTGCTGAATCTCAAGCCTGGTGGAAAAATGGAGAATTCATCAGATGCAGTAAGAGGAATTTTAACTGCATGAACATTTAATAATAGAATTCCACTAAAAAGTTAAAATTTTCAGCTAACATCAGAGGGTAATCTACTTTCAGAGAGTTAGGATTGCTCATACAAATCCTATGTCTCCCCTCCAAGTGAATTTAGAGCCAGCCATGTCACAATCTGTGTCCATAAATTTGAGGGAAGCAGATTTATCTGTGTATCTATGGTCCCATTAGACCACAAGTAAGCTTGGAGTGAGGGAAATCGATTTTATGAAGACCAGTAAATGTAGTTTAGAAAGACTGGTAAGTGCTTCAAAATGCTGTTAATCTTTCCCACCCCCTCTTGGTAGTGCTCTAAAGAAACATATAGAAAGACACAAGTCATAAAATGAAATACTACTATGCTGCTAAAAATGTTCTTCCAAAACTATTCTTGACAGTATGGAGAAAGTATGTTTATATCTATATATCACCTCTCTAGCAACCAGTCCAGTGCCTGAAACTCAAAGGAAGAAATGCAATTCATTTTTGTAAATAAATATATTAATTTTTTTGTTTGTTTTACTTTTTTTCTTGTTGTCATTTCACTGAGTTTTGCATCTATCATGAAATGTAGATGGAGGGCTGTTTTTAAAGTAAGCAAAGATTGGACAGTAGCTGCAGTAATGTATCTATTAGAAAAACATTCATTCTCTTGTTAAACATACTAGATAGTGAACTGCCTAAGTAAAAAATCTCCATATTTACATTTACTGAGTTACACCTTTCAGTGAAATTTGGAAAGCACTCTATTGTGTCATAACATTAAATTCTTACAAGAATCTCATGAAATTAATTTCTTAGACCCATTTCAGAGTTGAGGAAGCTGAGTTTCAGAGAAGTTATGTATCATGCTTAATGTGATCAACTTGTAAATGATAGAAACAGGATTTAATCTCAGGTCCATCTGTTAAGCAGATAAAATCCTTAGAAATCTCTGCTTTTTGGGTAAGCATAAAAATCACACACTTCCACACATTAACTTCCCTGAAGAAACTTCTTGGTTAGTATGAATTCTTAAAATTTCATCTAAGCATTTAAAACATATTTTTTACATTTCCTTTCTGTATTCTTCATTATAAAAATAATAGTTTTTCAATTATTCAAATATAAATACACCATTTCCTACTTGAGTTTCAGATATATAACTTTTCCACTGGAAAGATGAAAAATACATTAAGCAAATCTTCAAGCTTCTTGGTAATATTAGATGGGTGGATGGATAAAAGGAAATATGTAATTATTCAGAGTGCCTGGAAAAGAATCGTAAGTATGTGCTATTTAATAAAATTTAGGATGAAGTTTATGACACCCACTACAAACAATTAAAGTTTTTTTTTTTTTTGACATAAATTGTCTCTTATGAACATTCCAGACACTCTAGTTATTTGATATACTTTCTACAGCTGTAACTACAAGACTAGAAACATAACTGCCAGTGGGTAATACAACTGGGCTTACTCAGTTTGTTATTCATATAAAGATATTTTCTGAAAACACAGAATGTCTCTTCATATTTCTCTTAATGTCTAGGAAAAAAAAAACCCAGTTATTTCTTTGGGAAGAGAAAAAGACATATATGAACATTGTCCTTTCATTATCTACCCATTAGTCCACTGAATTTGTATATTTTCATCACTAATCACTCCTGAATGATATGGAAAAAAATCAAGTGGGAAATGTATAACATATATCTGATTTTGCTAACTGCTACTGCTAAGTCGCTTCAGTTGTGGCCGACTCTGTGCAATCCCACAGACGGCGGCCCACCAGGCTCCCCCGTCCCTGGGATTCTCCAGGCAAGACCACTGGAGTGGGTTGCCATTTCCTTCTCCAGATTTTGCTAACTAGCTAATGCTATCTCTGTTCCACAGAATAATTGTTTTGGAAATACATCATCATTGTTTAAAAATGTGACAGATATTTGAGCAGAGTGTAAAATCACCAGGAAGTGCCCTCCTACATCAAAGATAATCAGAGCCAGATATCAGTTCAAGTGGTGGAAACAAGATTTATTCAGTTAACTATTAACAATAAATATAGAGCTTAGTAAGAATCATTCCAATTTGTGCAGAGGTGACTGAACGTTTTAAAGGGATGATGAAGGGGTGGAGAGGGAAAATAATGGAGCCTAGGTAGAGTTAGGGAAGTAAAAATGATGAAAAGTGAGAACGGAGGCATGTGGGAAAGACATCTAGCCTTCAGTTCAGTCACTCAGTCTTGTCCGACGCTTTGCAAACCCATGAACCGCAGCATGCCAGGCCTCCCTGTCCATCACCAACTCCCAGGGGTTACCCAAAACCAGGTCCATTGAGTCAGTGATGCCATCCAACCATCTTATCCTCTGTTGTCCCCTTCTTATACTGCCCCCAATCCCTCCCAGCATCAGGGTCTTTTCCAATGAGTCAACTCTTCACATGAGGTGGCCAAAGTATTGGAGTTTCAGCTTTAGCATCAGTCCTTCCAAAGAACACCCAGGACTAATCTCTTTTAGAATGGACTGGTTGGATCTTCTTGCAGTCCAAGGGACTCTCAAGAGTCTTCTCTAACACCACAGTTCAAAAGCATCAATTCTTCAGCACTCAGCTTTCTTTATAGTCCAACTCTCACATCCGTACATGACCACTGGAAAAACCATAGCCTTGACCACACACACCTTTGTTGACAAAGTAATGTCTCTGCTTTTTAATATGTTGTCTATTATGGTCATAACTTTCCTTCCAAGGAGTAAGCATCTATTAATTTCATGGCTGCAGTCACCATCTGTAGTGATTTTAGAGCGCAGAAATATAAAGTCTTTCACTGTTTCCACTGTTTCCCCATCTATTTGCCATGAAGTGATGGGACCGGATGCCATGATCTTAGTTTTCCAAATGTTGAGCTTTAAGCCAACTTTTTTACTCTCCTGTTTCACTTTCATCAAGAGGCTCTTTCATTCTTCAGTTTCTTCCAATATCTGAGATTATTGATATTTCTCCTGGCAATCTTGATTCCAGCTTATGCTTCCTCCAGCCTAACGTTTCTCATGATGTACTCTGCATAGAAGTTAAATAAGCAGGGTGACAATATACAGCCTTGATGTACTCCTTTTCCTATTTGGAACCAGTCTGTTTTTCCATGTCCAGTTCTAACTGTTGCTTCCTGACCTGCATATAGGTTTCTCAAGAGGCATGTCAGGTGGTCTGGTATTCCCATCTCTTTCAGAATTTTCCACAGTTTATTGTGATCCACACAGTCAAAGGCTTTGGCATAGGCAATAACATCTAGGCTTACTCACTGGCATTTAACAAAGTTAGGCTCCCACTCCACCACCTATCCTCGGGTGTTGACTAGAAGAAACAGTAAATTCTTTTTTTTTAATTGGTTGGAGTATAATTGCTTTACAATGTTGTGTTAGGTTCTGCTGTACAAAGAAGTGAATCAGCTATATGTATACATATATTTCTTCCCTCTTGAACTTTCCTCCCATCCTCCACTTCATCCCACCCATCTAGGTCATCAGCACCAAACTGAGCTCTCTGTGCTACACATCACAGTTCCCACCAGCTATACATTTTACATATGGTAGTCTCTGTATGTCAGTCCTAATCTCCCAATTCATGCCACCCTCCACTTCCCCACTTTGGTCCATATGTTCCTTCTCTACATCTGCATTTCTATTCCTGGCCTGCAAACAGGTTCATCTGGATCATTTTTAAAGAAGTTAATTACTTTAGTAATCTTTTCTTGGGGAGTTATCTTGGGGAGGTTCAGGTCTTCCCAGGGATGTGGCTTTGAGCTGTTAAAAACTATGTCAGTATTTTTTTCAGTTCTTTATTGACCCAGGTTGAAGACTATATGGAAGATGGCTCAGAGGAGCCTGGCTAGAGCTTGGTGAATGAGAGATTCATTGTCATGACACTGTCCTCTCTCACTCACGATGGCCTGCTGCTGTTTCTCAAACATGCCGAGTCCATCAGTTCAGTTCAGTAGTTCAGTCGTGTCCGACTCTTTGTGATCCCATGAATTGCAGCATGCCAGGCCTCCCTGTCCATCACCAACTCCCGGAGTTTACACAAACTCATTTCCATTGAGTCGGTGATGCCATCCAGCCATCTCATCCTGTCGTCCCTTTCTCCGCCTGCCCCCAATCCCTCCCAGCATCAGAGTCTTTTCCAATGAGTCAGTTCTTCACATGAGGTGGCCAAAGTAGTGGAGTTTCAGCTTTAACATGAATCCTTCCAAATAATACCCAAGACTGATCTCCTTTAGAGTGGACTGGTTGGATCTCCTTGCAGTCCAAAGGACTCTCAAAAGTCTTCTCCAACACCACAGTTCAAAAGCATCAATTCTTCAGTGCTCAGCCTTCTTCACAGTCCAACTCTCACATCCATACATGACCACTGGAAAAACCATAGCCTTGACTAGATGGAACTTTGTTGACAAAGTAATGTCTCTGCTTTTCAATATGCTGTCTAGGTTGGTCATAACTTTCCTTCCAAGTGTAA
>NW_011494708.1:8882591-8903291 GCF_000754665.1 Bison bison bison | reverse complement strand
TTCATGGCTGCAATCACCATCTGCAGCGATTTTGGAGCCCCAAAAAATAAAGTCTGACACTGTTTCCACCGTTTCCCTATCTATTTCCCATGAAGTGATAGGACCAGATGCCATGATCTTAGTTTTCCGAATGTTGAGCTTTAAGCCAACTTTTTCACTCTCCTCTTTCACTTTCATCAAGAGGCTTTTTAGTTCCTCTTCACTTTCTGCCATAAGGGTGGTTTCATCTGCATATCTGAGGTTATTGATATTTCTCCCAGCAATGTTGATTTCAGCTTGTGCTTCTTCCAGCCCAGCGTTTCTCATGATGTACTCTGCATAGAAGTTAAATAAGCAGGGTGACTATATACAGCCTTGATGTGCTCCTTTTCCTATTTGGAACCAGTCTGTTGTTCCATGTCCAGTTCTAACTGTTGCTTCCTGACCTGCTTATAGGTTTCTCAAGAGGCAGGTCAGGTGGTACTGGTATTCCCATCTCTTTCAGAATTTTCCACAGTTTATTGTGATCCACACAGTCAAAGGCTTTGGCATAGTCAATAAAGCAGAAATAGATGTGTTTCTGGAACCCTTTTCCTTTTTCCATGATCTAGTGGATGTTGGCAATTTGATCTCTGGTTCCTCTGCCTTTTCGAAAATCAGCTTGAACATCTGGAAGTTCATGGCTAACATATTGCTGAAGCCTGGCTTGGAGAATTTTGAGCATTACTTTACTAATGTGTGAGATGAGTGCAATTGTACAGTAGTTTGAGCATTCTTTGGCATTGCCTTTCTTTGGGATTGGAATGAAAACTGACGTTTTCCAGTCCTGTGGCCACTGCTGAGTTTTCAAAATTTGCTGGCATGTTGAGTGCAGCACTTTCATAGCATCACCTTCGAAGATTTGAAATAGCTCAACTGGAATTCCATCACCTCCAATAACTTTGTTTTAGTGATGCTTTCTAAGGCCCGCTTGACTTCACATTCCAGTATGTCTGGCTCTAGGTGAGCGATCACACCATCAATATCTAGGCGAAGAAATGGGGCACTGTATGGAACTAGTAGAAGAAAAATGGGATAATTTTATTTTTCCAAATGAACTGAGTCCTATGAAAATCAATGGATTACATTACAATACTGTAAGTTTACATATGCCTGAAATAAAATCCAAATGAATGTAGAATTGGCAAACTAAGAATGTTTAAAATTGATGGCAAAACAGAGGCAGCCAGATTTTCTCACTTAATATATTTGCTTTAAAGCATCAGCTAAGACAGAGAGCAAGGAAAATATGAAAGAGCCTGACACTATAGCCAGAGCATGGAGATCAGCTTGGATTTCTACTCAGATAGGAAGGAGAGTTCAGAGAAGGCAATGGCACCCCACTCCAGTACTCTTGCCTGGAGAATCCCAGGGATGGCAGGGCCTGGTGGGCTGCCATCTGTGGGGTCACACAGAGTCGGACACGACTGAAGCAACTTAGCAGCAGCAGCAGGAAAGAGAGTTAATTTTCCTGAAGACCCAGAGGAACAAGGAGGAAACATAGCAATGCAATGGCCTCTGTTTTGGTCTCCTTGTCTACATTTTTCCATTGTTGCAGTTTATGTGCTTTCATAGTGGGTAAAAGTCTTGTGCATAACCTTAGGTAAAACTTTTAACCTCAGTGTGCTTCTACTTCCTCATTCATGTAATGAGTGTAATGAATTTACCTACTTCATTGGATTGTTGTGAAACTTTTTTTAAAATCATAGGGTTGTTTTTCTGGTCTCATATAGACAAAGCACTTAGAATGGTATCCGGTATCATTTTAAGTTGATTATTGCTATTATTCTCAATTTTTATAACTTAGCAAAGCATTTCAGCCATGCATGATTGTGTATGTGTGTGTTTGTGTGTGTTCCCAGCTCTTTGCGAGTGCATGTACTCAAACCTGCCAGGCTCCTCAGTCCATGTAATTTTCCATTCAAGAATACTGGAGCTGGTTGCCATTTCCTTCTCCAAGGTATCTTACAGAGTACCTAGTACTAGTTTCCCCTGAATTTTCCTTATTTTATATATCTGAAAATTCAGGGAAAGCAACAATTTATATCACTGCCATATTAAACTTTCTCAATCTCTCCATCTCTAAAATTTAAGGAAATGAGAAAGAAAAAAGAAAATGAAACCAAATGAAACTGAGGAGACGGTGTTGTTTTTTCTAAAGTAAAATGTGCTCTATAGAGTATGAAAACAGAAATAAGCAAGTATATAGCATGTGAAAAAGACATACACAGAGAATATTCTTATTTAAAGGTGACCTTCCTGGAAATAACATCATATTTTACAGTTACATTTCAACCTCAAACTCATCAGGAGCATCTAAAAGTAGAATACACAAATATTTAGAGGTTTGCAGAGTTCTAAGTGACATACTCATTGCCAAAAATATGACAACATTTAAGAAAATATTTCCTTTACCCAGTACATTCCAAGTCCACTTTTGAAAGATGAAGGGGCCACAATCAATTCTAAATTGATTACAATTAAAAGAAAACATACTAAATATATACATGGATGTCTGGAGACATATCTAGGTGCTTTTATTAAAAATACCTTATGACATGAGGTTGGGGCTTCTCAGGTGGCACTAGCGGCAAAGAACCTGGTTACCAATGCAGGAGACATAAGAGGTGTGGGTTTGACCCCTGGGTTGGAAAGATCTCCTCGAGAAGGATATGACAACCACTCCAGCATTCTTGCCTGGAGAACGCCATGCACAGAAGAGTCTGGCAGGCTATACAATCCGTATGGTCTCAAAGAGTCCACATGACTGAAGCAAATTTAGCATGCATGAGGTAAGCTCTGGTTTTTCCAGTAGTCATGTATGGATGTGAGAGTGGACTATAAAGACAGCTGAGCACCGAAGAATTGATGCTTTTGAACTGTGGTGTTGGAAAAGACTTTTGAGAGTTCTTTGGACTGCAAGGAGATCCAACCAGTCCATCCTAAAGGAATTCAGTCCTGAGTATTCATTTGAAGGACTGATGCTGAAACTGAAACTCCAGTAGTTTGGCCACCTGATTCGAAGAACTGTCTCATTTGAAAAGACCCTGATGCTGGGAAAGATTGAAGGAGGGAAGAGAAGGGCACAACAGAGGATGAGATGGTTGAAAGGCATCACTGACTCAATGGACATGAATTTGAGTAAACTCAGGGAGTTGGTGATGGATAGGGAGGCCTGGCGTGCTGCAGTCCATGGGGTTGCAAAGAGTCGGACACGACTGAGTGACTGAACTGAACTGAACTGAAGGGAACTAAAGGATGACTTAGTAAGTGAGTTGTTACTATTACTTCCTGGGAAATATATGCATATGGAATTTCACAATTATATTTACTCTAAGGCAATTTTAGGCTTCCCTGGCAGCTCAGACAGTAAAGAATCTGTTTGTAATGCAGGAGACCTGGGTTTGGTCCTTGGGTGGGGAAAATCCCCTGGAGAAGGAAATGACAACCTACTCCAGTATTCTTGCCTGAAGAATCCCCATGGTAGAGGAGCCCAGAGGGCTATAGTCCATGGGGTCACAAAGAGTCAGACATGACTTGGTGACTAACACTTTCTAAAAGCAGTTTTAGCAACCTGCTATCCTCACAATTACTCCAATTATTTGTAACTGGAGTAATTAAACTAGTTCCAAAGATGAAAGCAAAAATATAAGATAGACAATAACAGTTTCTCAAAATGCAAGAAGTAAACTTTGGAAGTGGTTCAGAAATTTTTAGGCTAGCAAGTCTAGGAGAGAGATACTGGGTCATTGAGAAAATCATATCTATAGGGACAAACAGGGACCTTATTACTGAAAGGGAAGTAACCTTTACGTATCGAATGGCCTTTATATGATCCTGTAAGTGAAAGCGAAAGTCGCTTAGTCCTGTCTGACTCTTTGAGATCCCAGGACTATACAGTCCTTGGAATTCTCTATGCCAGAATACTGGAGTGGGTAGCCTTTCCCTTCTCCAGGGGATCTTCCCAACCCAGGAATCAAAATCAGGTCTCCCACATTGCAGGCAGATTCTTTACCAGCTGAGTCATAGGAAAGCCCTTATTTGATCCTGATTATACCTTTCCTTGGGCTTTCCTGGTGGCTCAGTGGTAAGGAATCCATCTGCAATACAGGAGCTGCAGGAGACATGAGTTTGATTCCTGGTAGAGGAGGGCATAGCAACCCACTCTAGTATTCTTGCCTGGAGAAACCCATGGACAGAGGAACTTGGCAGGCTCAGTCCATAGCATCACAAAGACATGACTGAAGTGACTTATTACGCATGCCCGCCTTCTCTTATGGAACTTATTTAACTTTACTGGCTATAGAATTCATGTTTGGTGCTTTTCCCTGCAAATTTAAATACTTCAGTACATACTTGTGCTTATGGCATTTGAAAAGAAACCAGTTATAATTCTTATCGTTTTTCTTCTATAAGTAAGGCCTTTTGTCGTCTGGCTTCTTTCAGAATTTTCTTTGTTTTGGTATCTGCCATTCACTTCGGAAAATTTTCTGCCATTATCACTTCAATTTGTTCTCTCTTCTGCCTTTGCTATTCCAATTTTGTGCATTTTTCGTGTGAAATTTTCTCACCGTTCTTTCTTATTCTGTTTTTTTTTAAATTATTATTCTTTTTTTTCTTTCCATTACAATTAACCTATCATTAAACTTACTGATTCTCTCCTCAGCAACACCATACATACTGACAAGTCCATCAAAGGTATTCTTCATTTTTCTTACAGTATTTTTGATTTCTAGCATTTTCCATACCTCTGCTTATAATACCCGTTTATTCTTGCATGCATGTTACTTTTTGCAATAGTTCCGTTAACACATTCATCATTATTATTTTAAATTCTCTATGTGATAACTCCAACATGTGCTGTATCTGGGTTTGGTTATGATGATTCCTTTTTTCTTTCATACTTTGTTTTTTATGCTTTTTCCATGCCTTGTAATTATTTTGCTAAAAGATAGACATATATTAGGAAATAGGAACTGAGGTATTTAGATCTTTTTTGGTGAGATTTCATGACAGTCTGACTAGGAGTTGAGGAGAATTTGGTATTTGCTATAGCTATAGGTTCAGAGGATTCACATTCCTTTAATGTTCCTGTTTTGTGGATATTGCTTACTTTGGGTTTCCCTAAGTACTCTTCAGAGAAGGCAATGGCACCCCACTCCAGTACTTTTGCCTGGAAAATCCCATGGATGGAGGAGCCTGGTAGGTTGCAGTCCATGGGTTCACTAGAGTCAGACACGACTGAGCGACTTCCCTTTCACTTTTCACTTTCATGCATTGGAGAAGGAAATGGCAACCCACTCCAGTGTTCTTGCCTGGAGAATCCCAGGAATGGGGGACCCTGGTGGGCTGCCGTCTATGGGGTCACACAGAGTCGGACACGACTGAAGCGACTTAGCAGCAGCAGCAGCAGCAAGTACTCTTACTCAGAGGGAGTCTATACTTTGCAGCCTTACCAAATATAACTTGCTGTTATTAAAGTACTGTTGATGTGGCAGTAAGGTATGGGGGGTATGGAGAGAGCTCCGTTCTATCACTGGATAACATCTCAGTCGTTCACTGACCCAGTGTCCTTGGGCTCTGACCTCTACAAGTATTTATAGCTTTTTCCTCCTTTTCTTTATTCTCTTCCCTGGGTGTAGATTCCTAAGCATTCCCAATCGATATCCTTGAAGTTTTTACCTGTTGACTATGTCTTATTGTTGCTGTTTTTTGTTTTTGTTTTGAGGGGTGGTTTCTTTTTAAATGAGACAGGAAATCTGGAGGTGATTGAAGTGAGAGGACTTCACTTCCCACAGTGGGAATAAAGTCTAGGCAAAGTCTATTTCTTTGGAAAGGGTTTCCTGTAATTGAGAAGATTTGGGGCAAAGTTCATGATGATCTAAATCAAATCCCTTACGATTATACAGTGCAAGTGAGAAAGAGATTTAAGGAACTAGATCTAATAGACAGAGTGCCCGATGAATCATGGATGGAGGTTCCTGACATTGACAGGAGACAGGGATCAAGACCATTCCCAAGAAAAAGAAATGCAGAAAAGCAAAATGGTTGTCTGAGGAGGCCTTACAAATAGCTGTGAAAAGAAGAGAAGTGAAAAGCAAAGGAGAAAAAGAAAGATGCAAAGACATACCCATATGAATGCAGAATTCCAAAGATTAGCAAGAAGAAATAAGAAAGACTTCAGTTATCAATGCACAGAAATAGAGAAAACAATAGAATGGGAAAGACTAGAGATGTCTTCAAGAAAATTAGAGATACCAAGGGAACATGTCATGCAAAGATGGGCTCAATAAAGGACAGAAATAAAGGACCTAACAGAAGCAGAAGATATTAAGAAGAGGTGGCAAGAATACAAAGAAGAACTGTACAAAAAAAGATATTCAAAACCCAGATAATTATGACAGTGTGATCACTCACCTAGAGCCAGACATCCTGGAATGTGAAGTCAAGTGGGCCTTAGGAAGCAAGACAACAAAAAAAAGCTAGTTGGAGGTGATGGAATTCCAGTTGAGCTATTTCAAATCCTAAAATATGATGTTGTGAAAGTGCTATACTCAATATGCCAGCAAATTTGGAAAACTCAGCAGCGGCCACAGGATGGGAAAAGATCAGTTTTCATTTCAATCCCAAAGAAAGGCAATGCCAAAGAATGCTCAAACTACCATGCAATTGCACTCATTTCACATGCCAATAAAGTAATGCTCAAAATTCTCCTATCCAGGCTTCAACAGTACCTGGACTGTGAACTTCCAGATGTTTAAGCTGGATTTAGAAAAGGAATCAGAGATCAAATTCTAACATCTGTTGGATCATCGAAAAAGCAAGAGAGTTCCAGAAAAATATCTATTTCTGCTTTACTGACTATGCCAAAGCTTTTGACTGTGTGGATCACAACAAACTGCAAAATTCTAAAAGAGATGGGAATACCAGACCACCTGACCTGCCTCTTTAGAAATCTCTAAGCAGGTCATGAAGCAACAGTTAGAACTGGACATGGAATAACAGACTAATTCCAAATAGGAAAAGTACATCAAGCCTGCATATTGTCACCCTGCTTATTTAACTTATATGCAGAGTACATCATGAGAAATGCTGGGCTGGGTGAAGCACAAGCTGGAATCAAGATTGCCAGAAGAAATATCAATAACCTGAGATATGCAGATGACACCACTCTTATGGCAGAAAGTGAAGAACTAAAGAGCCTCTTGATGAAAGTGAAAGAGGAGAGTGAAAAAGTTGGCTTAAAACTCAACATTCAGAAAACAAAGATCCTGGCATCTGGTCCCATCAGTTCATGGCAAATAGATGGGGAAACAGTAGAAACAGTGATAAACTTTACTTTGGGGGGTTCAAAAATCACTGCAGATGGTGAGTGCAGCCATGAAATTAAAAGATGCTTGCTCATTGCAGGAAAAGTTATGACCAATCTAAACAGCATATTGGAAAACAGAGATTTTACTTTGCTGACAAAGGTCCGTCTAGTCAAGGCTATGGTTTTCCCCTAGTCATGTATGGATGTGAGAATTGAATTATAAAGAAAGCTGAGAGCCAAAAATTGATGCTTTTGAACTGTGGTGTTGGAGAAGACTCTTGAGAGTCCCTTGGACTTCAAGGAGATCCAATCGGTCAATTCTAAAATAAATCAGTCCTGAATATTCACTGGAAGGACTGATGCTGAAGCTGAAACTCCAATACTTTGTCCACCTGATGCGAAGAACTGACTCATTTGAAAAGACCTTGATGCTGAGAAAGATTGAAGGTGGGAGGAAAAGGGAACGCCAGAGGATGAGTTGGTTGGATGGCATCACCAACTCGATGGACATGAGTTTGAGTAAACTCCAGGAGTTTGTGATGGACAGGGAGGCCTTGCATGCTGCATTCCACGGAGTCACAAAGAGTCAGACAGGACTCAGCAACTGAACTGAGCTGAACACAATAATCAGTCTTCTTTTTTCTGCTAGAGGCATAGTGGAATCTTTCTCAGATATTCTTATAAGAATATGATGTGGTTCCTGGAAGTAAAACACATACAAGTAAGACTGCAGCTTCCAACATTTTCTCATTTTCTAGCCCATCCACACTAAGCCTGCAGCAATAAGGCATAATTATCATTTAAGAATTTTGACTAGGATAGGTCTCTTGTAACTTCCGATCCAGGTTAGCTGATTCAGGCTCTCTCAGTGGATGGGTCAGTGGCTCCAGATTCAAGGTGGCAGTTTACCTTGCAACCTTGGTTCTCTAATGGATACAAGAAAAATCAGTGATTTTCTGTCCAACTTTTTTGTTGCTGTTTTAATTAAAGGAATTACAACTTCCAAGCTTTTTATGTGTTGGAGCTTAAAATGGCAAAATAATAATTTTTTTAATGCCAAATATTATTAAACCTACTGTGGGTCATTCACTTGGCATTATTTATGGCAGCAAAAATATCTTCCCCCCACCCCACCACTGAATAAGTTCAAACATAACACAGAGGACTATACATTTAATAACAATACCTCCTATAAACATAAATGATAAGGTGGAGATTTCTCCAGAAAAACAGCAAATGTTTAAATACTTCCTTAAAAAGGATAATACTTTATTTTTAAAGTAATTTAGTTTTCTTCAAAAGTATGGAGATATATTTATTCACATAGCATCAACTTATAGAAGTCCCTGCACCTAAGGAATATTTAGTCTGATCATTTCTACAATAATTATACTTATATTTAAGATAAGGAAAGGACAATTCAATTTTAGCTTTTAGGACATTAACTGATTTATTCAAAGGTCTAAATAGGAATGTTCCCTTGAAAAGTAATGAATCGACTCAGTGCGTTCCATACACCATATTTTACTTTTTATAGCTAAGGAGTCCTTGATATTTTTTTAGGGTTGCCAATAGATTTTTTTATGTGTGTGTGCCTCTACTGCAGAAAGTAGCCAAAAATATATGATACTTGACACTTCAGCCATTTGTTTATTTTATATATGTGTGTGTGTGTATGTCATATTCTTTGTAATTGTCTTTCAAGATTTAAAAGGATTTCTAAAATGTTTCAGTAACATAAATAAAAAAGGTCAGATAATATGTGAGTTCAAATGAAAATAACTTGGGAAAACTGCTCACAGACTTACTTCTCTTTAGCTTTCTAAATGTATCTATCCTGCTGAAGAGAGACTATCAATAGGGGAAGGAAAATGCAGGCTATTGTGTAGGTGTCTGAATTGTGTGCACTGACCTAAACCAAAATTGTTAACATAATTCAGAGCCATAAGTTCTGGTAGATGAGTGCATGGCTGAAAAATGCACACTATGTAGAATACAGGGAGACGTATTTATTCTCAACTGACTAGTTAATGCGGCTGTGTCCTGTCTGTCCTCTCTAAGGCCGTGTTGAAATTTTGAAGGGGTCATTCCTTTATAACAACACGATACATCTTTTGGAATATATGACTCGGTATTATACTAGGTTATCCAAGTTTAGCTTATACTTACTGTTACATGAGAGAGAACAAATCAAGATAGAATGCATCATGGGCTAAGTTGACTGATAAAAATATATGTATTTTAAACTTTATGTAACTGAGAAAAATGAAGAGCTAAAAAGGTAAAATGATCTAGTTACAAAACTGAACGTAAAGATTGATTAAATGAAGTGCTCACACAACAAAGCATATTTAAGATTAAAATGTATCATCTTATGATTATATCTAATATCACTCAACACATTTGGAGAGCTGATCATTTATACAGGAATCTGACTGATGAAAAGTGAGATCTAGATCAATCAGCCAGTGAAACATACCTGACTTTATACTCAGTGGCAGGGAAATTTTGTAGGTTACTCAAGTGCTGCAAAAACTCTAATTCTCAATGTCATTTGGTCTCCTTGCTCACATTTAAATTTGATTTACAGTGTGAAAGAAATGGCACATACCCTTGTCGCTGTATAAAGGTCACTTTAAGAAATAAGTATTTTTAAGCCAGATCTTTTCCCCTTCTTTTCCAAATTGCAATTTAAAAGGGGAAGTTTTTTGGTTTTTTGTTTTTTTTTTTTGGTGGGGGGTGGGGGATGCCCTGGCCTACTAACTTGAGGACTAGTTAGGGTTGGGGAGAAGGAAGGCTATAAAAAGAGAAATGGTTTAAAATGCCTACTGACTCCTTTAAACTGTAGCCAGCAGTTAGAAATGGAAACAAAACTGGAAGATAATTGAGATAAATCACATCCTGAAGCCTTTTAATATTTTTGCCCTAGGATTTAGAACTTGTGAATTTAATTTTTTAAAAGCTTTCCTATGATGCCTGACATTTAGACAATTGTTTAAGAGAAGAAAACAACTGTGACAGTAAAAGATTAGCTGAACTGTACTCTAGACATGGAGGAATGCAAATGAGCATATGCAATTGTAAAGCAGTGCACATCAAAAACGCTGTGGAGACAAATAAGCAGACTGAGTGACTTTCAAACTAAGAAACTAGGTCAAAAATCAGATAAAGCGTGTATCTGTAACAGCAGCATTTCTTATCTGAATTGTTTAAGTTTTAATATTGAATTTTAGCGTGTTTACTTTTGCTTAGCCATACGTGGTTCAAAGTTGCTTTACAAGTTAACTTTTTTCCCCTAAAATACTTAAAGCAAAATAATAGCACAAGTAAGCAGCAGTTTCCAAGGTCACAACTCAGTCCGACATTATTCACACTAGATGCTAATTACAGGTCATTTGCTCATTTGAGAGTCTTCGCTTTGGATCTTAAAAGACTGTTTTGAGATGTCAAAAGCAGACTTTCTCCCATCCCCTGGGAGGAAGATCAACAAGAAGCATTGTTCATCATCTCTAACTCTAGCTCATAATAAATTCCTGTCAAAATACTTAGCAAAGAGTTAGGTTGAGGAATCTGAAGTCTTACAAAAATAAATGACTTTATGAAGACACAAAAGTAAGACAGAGTGAGGATAATCTGTGAGGAGTTACTATTTCAAATATGTATCTAAAATTAGATATATATTTACATACGAGCTTATATTTAGATATTATTAAACAAGTTAGAAGTAACCTCAGATGTTCAACACCTATCACAAATGCTGAAGATGTTATACACACATTTCATAACAGATTTTTCCAGAAAAAAATCTGAATTTAAATAACATCTTTCATTTTCTCATATCATTATGTCCTTGTCCTTTTACATGCAATTGACCTATACAAGCGTTTTTTTTTTTTTTTTTTTAATACCCAACCATCCCAAGCTCACCAGTGTTGTCTTATTTGCCCAGTGGACACATTGTTCTTGGATCTGAAATCATCTCATTTCAGTCTCTCTGTCTTGCAAACTTGCTGTTGACTCTGGCCTTTTGTGATTAAAAAAAAAAAATGTATTTTGGACTCCACTGTATTTTCCTAAACTAAGATCTCCTTTGAAATTACTTCTGCATCTTTATATTTGACCAGAACTAGTACTTACAGATCTGAACATGAGATATTAGCTCTTGCAGACCCTCTTTTGAGATTACCTGCATCAGCATTCCCCTTTTGAACTCCAGTCTTTGCCTCCTGCTCTGTCACCCACACATCTACATGCACCAGTTAAGGAAATGAATAGAACATAATTCACATGTTCATAGATATCACATTATCTTGAATTTTTATATGAAAAATATAATCTTTCATTCTTTGAGGATTTTGTCAGCCATCAAAATACACCCCTTAAATCTCCTTCTGGCATCAGTGTAATTGACATCCCCATCACTTTCAAACTGAGACTTTGTTTCTTCAAGCTCTTCGCAGCCCAGTGGGCCCATTCTTGCAGTGTGAGGCAGCACTGACACAAGTACACACTCATCTCTGCCTCCATGAATCTTGAACCTCTTGGAACTTTACTGTAGTTCAAAATTCTTAATACTCAGTTTACCTTCTTTGCTTTTCTTCTTCAGAGATGTCAGGTTTGTTTCAAACCAGAATGCTCACCTGGCTTCTTCCCCAGTATTTTGCCCAACCAATCTTTTCCATATTTAATCCATACGGTGTTTGCTTCTTAAAAGACCCAAACTGACAAAAGAATATCAAATATGTAGTCTCTTTTCCAAGGATCATGCTCAGAAATGAATTTTAATGTAAAGTAGTGAACAATTTCATGGCTACTTAAGTTGAAAACATTTGGAATAAAATATCAATTCTGTAGAGTACTAGTTGTGTAATTTTAGACTACCATTTCAAGTGTGAATTTTCTATTTTGTAAAATAAAAAATATCAACAGCTATCTCATATGGGGTTACTGTGCAGGGGAGGATTTCATCATATAGCGAATATCTATTAAGTGGTAAAATTATAAGTAATAAGTGAAAAATCAGAAATCTTCAGGAAATTCATTTTGAATACTTAAAGGAATGAGGGCTGAAATGGAATTTTTATATTTCTCTCCAGTACTAGGCAAAAGTCAATTTGAATAGAGAAGATTGACACTTGACAAGATCTCATAGAATTTCCTCTACAAAGCTAACATTTTACAGAAAACTTTGGATGGCTGAAGTTCTAACCTGCTCTCAGGGATTTCATCTCTCACTGTTTAATAGGAAAAAATGATAATCTTAGCGGAATTATCAGTAGGATCCCTAAGAACCATGGAATCTTAAATTTGGAAATTTAAACTTGAATAATGTTTGTGGCTCGCGCTTGAATTATAGAAATGATCTCCCTATTTCTAAATTACCCCATTCAGGGTATTTAAGGAAATTTGTGCTGTGTCCTAAGTTTAGGACAAATAACCCAACTAAAATCAAAGAAAATAAGCATATGGAAATTCAAAATCTTTATAATGTTTAAATATAGTGAAAACAGAATCAAAAGAGAATACAGGTATTTGAGAAAGATGTTGATTTGTAACACTCTCTACTACATGAAAGCAAGTAAAACCTCTAGACCTTTCAGGTATGAAATAAATCAAATCCCTTAGGATCATACAGTGGAAGTGACAAATAGATTCAAGGGATTAGATCTAACAGACAGTGCCTGAAAAACTATGGATGGAGGTTCCTGACACTGTACAAGAGGCAGTGATCAAGAATATCCCCAAGAAAAAGAAATGCAAAAAGGCAAAATGGTTGTCTGAAGAGGCCTTACAAATAGATGAGAAAAGAGAAGCAAAAGGCAAAGAGGAAATGAAAGATAAACCCATTTGAATGCAGAGTTCCAAAGATTAGCAAAGAGAGATAAGACAGCCTTCCTCAGTGATCAGTGCAAAGAAATAGAGGAAAACAATAGAATGGGAAAGACTAGAGATCTCTTCAAGAAAATTAGACATACCAAGGAAACATTTCATGCAAACATGAACAAAATAAAGGACAGAAATGGTATGGACTTAACAGCAGCTGAAGATATTAAGAAGAGGTGGCAAAAATACACAGAACAATACAAAAAAGATCGTCATGACCCATATAACCGTAATGCCGTGATCACTCACCTAGAGCCAGACATCCTGGAATGTGAAGTCAGGTGGGCCTTAGGAAGCATCACTATAAACAAAGCTAGTGTAGGTGATGGAATTCCAATTGAGCTATGTCAAATCCTAAAAGATGATGCTGTGAAAGTACTGCATTCAATATACCAGCAAATTTGGAAAACTCAGCAGTGGCCACAGGACTGAAAAAGATCAGTTTTCATTCCAATCCCAAAGAAAGACAATGTCAAAGAATGTTCAAATTACTGCCATGCTAGCAAAAAAGTGAAGTCACTCAGTCATGTCCTACTCTTTGCAAGCCCATGAATTGTAGCCTACCAGGTTCCTCAGTCCTTAGGATTTTCTATGCAAGAGTACTGGAGTGAGTTGTCATTTCTTTCTCCAAAGGATCTTCCCAACCCGAGGATCAAACCCAGGTCTCCCACATTGCAGGCAGATGCTTTACCATCTCAGCCACCAGGAGAGTCCCAAACTAAGGTTCAAAATTCTCCAATAGTACCTGAAGTGTGAACTTCCAGATGTTCAAGCTGGATTTAGAAAAGGCAGAGGAATCAGAGATCAAATTGCCAACACCCACTGGATCATCGAGAAAGCAAGAAAGTTCCAGAAAAACATCTACTTCTGTTTTATTGACTACACCAACGTCTTTTACTGTGTGGATCACAACAAACTGTGGAAAATTCTGAAAGAGATGGAAATATCAGACCACCTGACCTGCCTCCTGAGAAATCTGTATGCAGGTCAGGAAGCAACAGTTAGAACAGGACGTGGAACAACAGACTGGTTTCAAATCAGGAAAGGAGTATGTCAAAGCTGTGTATTGTCTCCCTGCTTAGTTAACTTACATGCAGAGTACATCATGCAAAATGCAGGGCTGGATGAAGCACAATCTGGAATCAAGATTGTCAGGAGAAATATCAGTAACCTCAGATATGCAAATGACACCACTCGTATAGCAGAAAGCGAAGAACTAAAGAACCTCTTGATGAAAGTGAAAGAGGAGAGTGAAAAAGTTGGCTTAAAGCTTAACATTCAGAAAACTAAGATCATGGCATTTGGTCCCATCACTTCATGGCAAATAGATGGGGAAACAATGGAAACAGTGACAGACTTCATTCTTGGGGGCTCCAAAATCACTGCAGACAGTGATTGCAGCCATGAAATTAAAAGACGCTCACACCTTTGAAGAATAGTTATGACCAACCTAGACAGCATATTTAAGCAGAGACATTACTTTGCTAGACAAAGGTCTGTCTAGTCAATACTGTTTTTTCCAGTAGTCATGTATGAATGTGAGACTTGGACTATAAAGAAAGCTGAGCACTGAAGAATCCTTTTGAACTGTGGTGTTGGAAAAGACTCTTGAGAGTCCCTTGGACTGTAAAGCGATCCAACCAGTCTATCCTAAAATAAATCAGTCCTGAATATTCATTGGAAAGACTGATGTTGAAGCTGAAACTCCAATACTTTGGCCACCTGATGTGAAGAACCCACTCATTGGAAAAGACCCTGATGCTGGGAAAGATTGAAGGCAGGAGGAGAAGGGGACAACAGAGGATGAGGTGGTTGGATGGCATCACCGACTCAATGGACATGAGTTTGAGCATGCTCCAGGAGATTGTGAGGGACAGGGAGGCTTGGCATGCTGCAGTCCGTGGGGTTGCAAAGAGTCGTACATGACTGAGCTGAACTGCTATGTGAAAGAAATAATAGTGCTGCATTTTATAGTTTATTAAAACAGAACTTTTGTATATACAGAGTTTTAAAATGTGATGTACAGAAAATGAACGTATTTATTTCAAATTTTTGTCTTATATGTTAAAAATGAAATATATTAAACATGAAATGTCCTTTTGATTTAAGAACACTGTGACATGGACAACGGAAGAGAGGTTTTGAGGTCAAGTCTGTCATTTCATATAATGTAACTTTCTTAAAGATCAGATGGTAATGCAGGTCAGTGATAAGAAAATAATGGATCCTGTACATTCAGACAGTAAGTTAACACTTTAAGAACCAATTTGTCTTAAAAGAATCAGACATTTTCCTTATTTTGATTAAGCAGTTAAAAACCAAGATGTGACCTCCTAGAGGTCACAGATAGACTGGTCCTATCTAAGGTGGTAATTCACAATGCATTAAATACTAAAAGGAAAGTGGCTACATAGAAAAAAAATTTTTAACAGATATATCTGGTAATTGTATTCTGAGGAATTATGTACAAACAGGGATGTTATGTGAGCAAGAGTGTATTATTTTAATAGATTTAATAAGTGTAAGTTTTACTGGCATTTTGGCTAAAATCAGTATTAATGGAGCATGAACTTACTGAAAAATTGAGCAATAGCAAAGTAGCTATCTTGTGTATGTACACACAACAAACTGGTGAGTTTTATAAAATAAACAGAGAAAAACATACTAGATTCTTTAAAAATTTATTTATATATTTATTTTTGTCTGTGCTGGGTCTTTGCTGTTGATGCAGGCTTTCTCTAGCTGTGGCAGCAGGGCCTGCTTGCTACCAATGGCTTATCTTATTGTGGAGCAGGGCTCTAGAGCAGGGGCTTCAGTGGTTGTAGCTTGCTGGCTTAGCTGCCCCGCAGCATTTGGGATCTCTCTGGACCAAGATCAAACTGTGTCCCCCATATTGGCAGACGGATTCTTAACCAAAGGATCACCAGGAAAAACCCTATCCTTTTTTTCATTTAAAATTTTTAGAAAGTGATGATCAAAAAGTACATTTACAAAAGCGACTCTGCATGAGACACTGTATCTAAGAATAATATTGTCAATTTAGGAAGATTTTTTCCCCCAAAATTGGGGATTGGCACTTTTTTTTTCCTGTAGAGGGCTAGACTGTTAATAATTTAGGCTTTACAGGCCACTTGTCTCTGGCCCATACTATTTTGTTTCCTTTTTTATTTCTTTAAAAAAAACCCTTAATATTTTTAAATTTTCTTAGTTAGAGGTGGATCATAAAGACCAACAACCAGATTTGGCCATAAGGCTGTCATTTGCTTGCCCTTGATGTGTGTTCTTGAAATAAAGATGTCCACATCCTAGACAGAGTACATGTAGTAGGTGAGATGGTAAAAATGAACTCTATTGCTGGGATAATGAGTTCAAAAGAACAGAACTCATTTACCAGGTCTTCTTAAAGAAGAGAATTCACTTTCTTAAAGAGAAATGAAATTCCTGTAAATGAGAATTACCTGATTGGACTATCATATGGAAATGCAGTCATTGCTGTACATTCAATTACACATCCTAGCTGATACATTTGATTCTAGATTTTTGTTCTTTTCTTGGCCTCCTTGCCATTTCTCTTTTATAGATAAAAATAGCTTATGAAGGAAAAAATGTTAAAGAATTGGTAGTTATGATGTGATTTTTATTTTTTATTTTCCATAGAGAATTTGATATGGCTTAAATTGAACATAGAAAAAATGTCTATACTAAAGTGCAATTAAAAGACCACTTTGAGATCTTTTAACATAGAATTATTTACATTATATCTATAGAAAAGAAGGCAAAAGATTTAATTGCTTTTAGCATTTCTACCCCACAAATCCAATGAAAGATTTCAAAAGAGCACAAAAGAACATATTTTTGTGGCATTCCAAAATATCCTTATTTAGGGTGTTAATTATAATCAGAACACACCTTGCAGCGTTTCATCTGGAGAGTAGTATATTTCACTTCTGACCTTGTAGTCTTCTGTGATGTCCTTATGCAGAATTCACATTTCAACAACAAAGGAGAAGTCCTCTAAGGATGTTAAGAGCTTCCTGTGGATGCATGTCATGTTGTAGTACTTTTTGATCATTCTGGATAAGACATTTTAGTTAAGATGCTCCACTTAAACAGATGTCATTCTAATCCCCAAGTGTCTACAGTTTTCAAACAATTAAGGAAGAAAAAGACAGGGGAAAAAAAAGGAAGATCAATGACACAAAAAAGTAAAAAAGAGGAATTCAATTAAAACTTACAAAAGAGAAGAGAAAGCAAAAAGAACGATGGGTTTTAGAATGCATAAAATTAACATCAACTATGTAAAAATAAAATAAAAATGAAAGACACAAGAAAAAAAGGGAAAAAGCAATTAAAATTTTTCATTTAGTTGAAGACTTTAAGCAAACCATGAATTCTATAGTTTCTTCTAATTTGAGAGTAGCAACACAGTTGAATTAAACCTATATGTTCAACAAATACATTTGAGTTTTTTTGACATTTTAGCTGCTTTTGTGTTGCACTGACATCCTCAAGCTTGTAGGGCTTCCCAGGTGGCTCAGTGGTAAAGAATTTGTTTCCCAATGTAGGAGACACTAGAGATGGATGTTTGATCCTTGGGTTGGGAAGATCCCATGGAGTAGGAAATGGCAACCCACTCCAGTATTCTTACCTGGAAAATTCCACGAACAGAGGAGCCTGCCCTTAGTCCATGGGGTTGCATGGCTGAGAACACACACAAAAACACCAAGTTTGTGAAATAAAATAGGACCATCTAGAATTGACCTAGAAGGTTGACTGCAAATTTCATGATTAGTGGCAACTACAGTTGGCTATGGCAGAATAAAGTGAAAACTTTTCTATCTGCTGGGTAAAATAATATTAAAAATAATAAGGTAAACAATAGCAACAATTTTTTTCACCAAAAAGGTAAATTTCTTCACATATTTCCTCTCAGTAGAAAAAAAAAAAAATTGACAAACAAGATCTTTGTTTAATAATTTCAAAAATTAGTTGATTCAAAATGTTATACATAGTGATTACTTTTCCTTTGCTTTAGATGAGCTATGTTTTATCTTAAAGGACTTTAAAATTTATGAAGAAATATCAATCAGGCCTATATAAGAAACTCATGGAATAGATATTTTTAATACTTTCATGTCTTCCAAAGAAAGATTTCAGGGAAAAAAACATTTCTGTCATGACAAAAGAAACCCCAAGTATATGAGACTCAAGTTTTCCTTAGTGCTTCCCTCTATTTCTTAATGCATATGGAAAATATTTATATTCACTGAAAAGAAGCAGACTCCATGAAAATCATCACAAGTGTAGTGGTTAAAATTGTTCCATATATATGTGCAAGTATTTTGAACCAACACCAGTTTATGGAACTGTTGAAAGAAATAGAAGATAACGATGGTGTGTATTTTGGCAAGACTTACTGATTGGGGGAAAGTTTTATAAAGATTCACCATATTGTTAACTCCAACTCAAGATTTTCTTGAAAAGAAAAAAAAAGTCTTGTTAAATATTCAACAATGAAAAGCAATTTAAAAATGGCACTGTGCTTTACATTTTCTCATCAGTATCAAATGAATATAAATATGCTGAATGCGAAGGGAGATTACATTTTTTCATGTTGCTGAAGATCTTTGTTACCTAGAGAGACAAGTATGACAATTTATGATGAAATCTCAACTTTTCATACAATAGCAAAGATTTTACATAATTTTCTGACACGAATGAATTAAAAAAAATTTCAATTTTAACCAACAGCATTATATAAGTGGCCTTCAAAACTGTAAGAAAAATTAGTGGAGTATTCTGTTGATATATTCAGAGTTGCTTTTTAATTTAAACAGTATTGCTTTGAATTCAATGTTAATAAAAGAAGTTTCCTAGGGAAAAAAAGTTATTATATAACTACTTAAGTAAAATTTTTGAATGACTGTTTTTGCTTCAAATCAATTATTCATAAAAAAATAAATCAATTTTATGAAATAAATGAAAATATTAAAGGAAAATTATTTTAATCTATTTTTTATTGGATAAGTATCTATTTGGAAGAATTTGGATGTCCAACTTTGTATATTCAACTGAAAATTTCATGGACTCTAAATATTTATATTTTGATATTTTTAAGTATAAAATACACTGGTTTTTAGACAGTCCAAAAATAAGACTACACAATGTCAGTATTTTATAATCATTTATTTTGAAATAATGTTTAGGATATATCAGATTATATACTGTATCTTAATTAAATTGAATTCATTTGCTTTTTACTTATAAAAATAATTATAAAATATAAAATTATATACATGGCCCACCTTTTCTTTCTATCAGCACCAATCTAGAGCAGATGTCTGGCTCTAGGTGAGTGATCATACCATCATGACTATCTTGGTCGTGAAAATCTTTTTTGTACAGTTCTTCTGTGTATTCTTGCCACCTCTTCTTAATATCTTCTGCTTCTGTTAGGTCCATACCATTTCTGTCCTTTATTGAACCCATTTTTGCATGAAATGTTCCTTTGGTATCTCTAATTTTTTTGAACAGATCTCCAGTCTTTCCCATTCTATTGTTTTCCTCTATTTCTTTGCACTGATTGCTGAGGAAGGCTTTCTTATCTCTTCTTGCTATTCTTTGGAACTCTGCATTCAGATGCTTATATCTTCACTTTTCTCCTTTGCTTTTTGCTTCTCTTCTTTTCACAGCTATTTGTAAGGCCTCCCCAGAGAGCCATTTTGCTTTTTTGCATTTTTTTCCATGGGGATGGTCTTGATCCCTATCTCCTATACAGTGTCACGAACCTCATTCCATAGTTCATCAGGCACTATATCTATCAGATCTAGTCCCTTAAATCTATTTCTCACTTCCACTGTATAATCCTGAAAGATGATGCTGTGAAAGTGCTGTACTCAATATGCCAGCAAATTTGGAAAACTCAGCAGTGGCCACAGGACTGGAAAACGTCAGTTTTCATTCCAATCCCAAAGAAAGGCAATACCAAAGAATGCTCAAACTACCGCACAATTGCACTCATCTCACAGGCTAGTAAAGTGATGCTCAAAATTCTCCAAGCCAGGCTTCAGCAATATGTGAACCGTGAACTTCCTGATGTTCAAGCTGGTTTTAGAAAAGGCAGAGAAACCAGAGATCAAATTGCCAACATCCACTGGATCATGGAAAAGGCAAGAGAGTTCCAGAAACACATCTATTTCTGCTTTATTGACTATGCCAAAGCCTTTGACTGTGTGGATCACAATAAACTGTGGAAAATTCTGAAAGAGATGGGAATACCAGACCACCTGACCTGCCTCTTGAGAAATCTGTATGCAGATCAGGAAGCAACAGTTAGAACCGGACACGGAACAACAGACTGGTTCCAAATAGGAAAAGGAGCACATCAAGGCTGTATATTGCCACACTGCTTATTTAATTTATATGCAGAGTACATCATGAGAAACGCTGGGCTGGAAGAAGCACAAGCTGGAATCAAGATTGCCGGG
>NW_011494708.1:8880304-8882491 GCF_000754665.1 Bison bison bison | reverse complement strand
ATTGCCGGGAGAAATATCAATAACCTCAGATATGCAGATGATACCACCCTTATGGCAGAAAGTGAAGAGGAACTAAAAAGCCTCTTGATGAAAGTGAAAGAGGAGAGTGAAAAAGTTGGCTTAAAGCTCAACATTCGGAAAACTAAGATCATGGCATCTGGTCCCATCACTTCATGGGAAATAGATGGGGAAACGGTGGAAACAGTGTCAGACTTTATTTTTGGGGGCTCTAAAATCATTGCAGATGATGATTGCAGCCATGCAATTAAAAGACGCTTACTCCTTGGAAGGAAAGTTATGACCAACCTAGATAGCATATTGAAAAGCAGAGACATTACTTTGCCAACAAAGGTTCGTCTAGTCAAGGCTATGTTTTTGTTTTTTTTTTTCCCCCAGTTGTCATGTATAGATATGAGAGTTGAACTGTGAAGAAAGTTGAGCACCAAAGAATTGATGCTTTTGAACTGTGGTGTTGGAGAAGACTCCTGAGAGTCCCTTGGACTGCAAGGAGATCCAACCAGTCCATTCTGAAGGTGATCAGCCCTGGGATTTCTTTGGAAGGAATGATGCTAAAGCTGAAACTCCAGTACTTTGGTCACCTCATGTGAAGAGTTGACTCATTGGAAAAGACTCTGATGCTAGGAGGGGTTGGGGGCAGGAGGAGAAGGGGACGACAGAGGATGAGATGGCTGGATGGCATCACTGACTCGATGGATGTGAGTCTGAGTGAACTCCGGGAGTTGGTGATGGACAGAGAGGCCTGGTATGCTGTGATTCATGGGGTCGGAGAGTCGGACACGACTGAGCGACTGAACTGACCTGAACTGAACTGAAATGAGAGCAGATAAGATCAGTACAAAACATAGGCCACTGTCTTGGCAGCCTACAGTACTACTCAAAGATTAAAAACAGAAACAAAAATGTTCAAGTATTTTCTCACTATTTAATGATTTATTTTAGCTTATAGAGTATCAAAGGTGTCTGTTCACAGGTGTGTGAACAGACTTGTTTCATTTGCTTTGTTACTTACTTGTTTGCTTTCTTAGGTAGCGAGCAAAATGCAAGTTTTAAAACGAAGGTTTAAGTCTTGACTTTTTCACCTAAAATTGTTCTATGCTGAAAATATTATTTCTGTGAGTAGCTTTATGCAGTGAATAATATCTACCCTATAGGGTACTTCCAGACCTACCAAAGGGGAAAAGTTAAAAATTTGTAGCTAAATGTTGATTTCCCTATAAGATCCATAATTATTTTAATGTGCAGTGCAATTTTCTTCCTAAATAGATATATAACTCATAAACCATCTGCTAGCCAAGACTACAAAATAAATAGTCATACACTCTCCCCATCTTTATCAGGAAAGGGAAATTAAGTAATGTATTTTTAACAATAAAATTAAACATATATGGAAATAAAATATGATTAATCATAATTTTATCCATGAATTTTTAGAAGAAAAAAAATCAAAATATGCTATTAAAAGAGATATAGTAAAAATCTCTAGTACTTAGAAATTATACAAGAAAATTCTAGATAAAACATGGGTCAAATAAGAAATCTCCAAGGAAATTTAAAAATCTTTTGATCTAAGTGAAAATGAAAGACAACTTGTTAAAGTTCATAGGATATAAGTGAAAACAGTGCCTGTAGGGAAATATACAGCATTAAATATGAGAAAAGAGACTAAAATTACTAAAGTTACTAAATAATCAAAGTAAATCAAAAGTGAAAGTAAAAGTGAAGTCACTCAGTCGTGTCTGACTCTTTGTGACCCCATGGACTGTAGCCTACCAGGCTCCTAAGCCCATGGGATTTTCCAGGCGAAGTAATCAAGATAATCTAAATAATTTACATAATAAATCTACTAAATAATCTACAGTAATCTAAGCTTCCACCTTAAGAAATTTGTAAAAGAAGAACAAATTAAATCCAAAGTAAACGAAAGAAAATAAGTAATAAAAATTTGAGCAGACATTAATGAAATTAAAATTAGGAAATTAATTTTAAAAATGAAATCCTGGCTTTGTGAATAGATTTCTAAAATAAGTGTTTCTAGTCCGGTTAATGAAGGGAAAAAAAAAAAGAGGAGGAGGGGGAAGATGATGCAAGTTAATATCAGAAAGAAAATTGAAGACATCATTACAGATCCCATAGACAATGAAAAGCTGAAAAGAAAAAAAAAAAAAT
>NW_011494708.1:8878510-8880204 GCF_000754665.1 Bison bison bison | reverse complement strand
TATGCTCACAAATTTGATAACCTAGATGAAGTGGATTAAATCCTTGAAAGATAGTCTGCTGAAACTCAAACAAGAAAAAATATACAGTTATCATAAGCCTGTGTCTATTAAAGGAATTCAGCCAATCATTAACCTTAATATGTGAGTGAACCCTAATATATGCTATGAACTTTGCATGATACTGCTGTGTCGAGGTAGAATTGTAGATAGTAACAAGTATGCCATTTTAATGTGGGATGTTACTAGTTGGGAAGACTTTATATGTGGCAGACAATAGTATATTGGAACTCTATATGTTCTGCTCAATTTTGCTGTGAATCTAAAACTGCTCTAAAAACTAAAATGTACTTAAAAAGAAAACATAAATGAATTTGTTCTAAAACTGCATCAATCTGTAATTAACCTAGAAATTGTTCTACTATATTTCAGAGTGCCTGTTAACAGGCCTAAAATTATAGACTGAATTGAAGTATATAAGACAGCCTGGTAAAAGGTCAGAGGCAAAATTAAATACTTAGGAACTGGAGTATGAAACAAAAGAAGTGTCACTGTGTAAATGTATTTATCATTTCCAAGGTAAATGTACCTACTATTCACAAGATATTTTAGTGGTTTTCAAGTTCACTTCAGTTCAGTCGCTCATTCATGTCCAACTCTTTGAGACCTCATGAACCGTGGCACACCAGGCCTCCCTTTGCATCACCAACTCCCAGAGTCCACTCAAACCCATGTGCATTGAGTCGGTGATGCCATCCAACTATCTCATCCTCTGTTGTCCCCTTCTCCTTCTGCCCTCAATCTTTCCAAGCATCAGGGTCTTTTCCAGTGAGTCAGCTCTTTGCATCAGGTGGCCAAAGTATTGCAGTTTCAGCTTCAACATCAGTCCTTCCAATGAACACCCAGGATTGAGCTCCTTTATAATGGACTGGTTGGATCTCCTTGCAGTCCAAGGGACTCTCAAGAATCTTCTCCAACACCACAGTTCAAAAGCATCAATTCTTCAGTGCTCAGCTTTCTTTATAGTACAACTCTCACATCCATACATGACCACTGGAAAAACAATAGCCTTGACTAGACGGACCTCTGTTGGCAAAGTAATGTCTCTGCTCTTTAATATGATGTCTAGGTTGGTCATAACTTTCCTTCTAAGGAGTAAGCATCTTTTAATTTCATGGCTGAAATCACCAACTGCAGTGATTTTGGAGCCCAGAAAAATAAAGTCTTACACTGTTTCCACCGTTTCCCCATCTATTTGCCATGAAGTGATGGGACCAGAAGCCATAATCTTAGTTTTCCAAATGTTGAGCTTTAAGCCAACTTTTTCACTCTCCTCTTTCACTTTCATCAAGAGGCTCTTTAGTTCTTCTTCACTTTCTTCCATAAGGGTGGTGTCATCTTTATATCTGAGGTTATTGATATTTCTCCCAGGAATCTGGATTCCAGTTTGTGGTTCATCCAGCCCAGAGTTTCTCATGATGTACTCTACATATAAGTTAAATAAGCAGGGTGGCAATATACAGCCTTGACATACTCCTTTTCCTATTTGGAACCAGTCTGTTTTTCTATGTCCAGTTCTAACTGTTGCTTCCTGACCTGCATACAGATTTCTCAAAAGGCAGATCAGGTGGTCTGGTATTCCCATCTCTTTCAGAATTTTTCAGTTTATTGTGATCCACACAGTCAAAGGCCTGGCT
>NW_011494708.1:8860050-8878410 GCF_000754665.1 Bison bison bison | reverse complement strand
GTTGGCAATTTGATCTCTGGTTCCTCTGCCTTTTCTAAAACCAGCTTGAACATCTGGAAGTTCACGGTTCACACATTGCTGAAGCCTGGCTTGGAAAGTTTCGAGCATTACTTTACTAGCACGTGAGATGAGTGTAATTGTGAGGTAGTTTGAGCATTCTTTGGCATTGCCTTTCTCTGGGATTGGAATGAAAACTCACTTTTTCCAGTCCTATGACCATGCTGAGTTTTTCAAATTTGCTAGCATACTGAGTGTAGCACTTTCATAGCATCACCTTTCAGGATTTGAAATAGCTCAACTGGAATTCCATCACCTCCACTAGCTTTGTTCATAGTGATCTTCCAACAACACAAGAGAAGACTCTACACATGAACTTCACCAGATGGTTGACACCAAAATAAGATTGATTATATTCTTTGCAGCCAAAGATGAAGAAGCTCTATACAGTCAACAAAAACAAGACTGGGAGCTGACTGTGTCTCAGATCATGAACTCCTTATTGCCAAATTCAGACTGAAATTGAAGAAAGTGGGGGAAAACCACTAGACCATTCAGGTATGACCTAAATCAAATCCCTTATGACTATACAGTGGAAATGAGAAATAGATTTAAGGGACTAGATCTGATAGATAGAGTGCCTGGTGAACTATGGATGGAGGTTTGTGACATTGTACAGGAGACAGGAATCAAGATCATCCCCAGGAAAAAGAAATGTGAAAAACACTATGCTGTCTGAGGAGGCCTTACAAATAGCTGTGAAAAGAAGGGAATCAAAAATCTAAGGGGAAAAGGAAAGATATACCCATTTGAATGCAGAGTTCCAAAGAATAGCAAGGAGAGATAAGAAAGCCTTCCTCAGCAATCGATGCAAAGAAATAGAGGAGAACAATAGAATGGGAAAGACTAGAGATCTCTTCAAGAAAATTAGAGATACCAAGGGAACATTTTATGCAAATATGGGCTCAATAAAGGACAGAAATGGTAAGGACCTAACAGAAACAGAAGATATTAAGAAGAGGTGGCAAGAATACACAGAAGAACTGTACAAAAAAGATCTTCACGACCAAGATAATCATGATGGTGTGATTACTCACCTAGAGCCAGACATCCTGGAATGTGAAGTCAAGTGGGCCTTAGGAAACATCACTATGAACAAAGCTAATGGTTTCCAAAGAATTATCTAAATCTAGCTCATTATTTTAAAATAACCAAAAGAATGATGCAAAAACCAAACAAATTGCATCTTGCATCCTGCTGTATGTGGAAGTGGAAAATTAAAAACACAACCAAAATGCTCTTAAGGACTTCATTCCCTGAGAGTACCGATGTCCCTGATAAGAAACCATCTAAATTTTTAAAATCCAGAAAGTAATTTTTCTTGACAAAAGATATTTAATAAAAAATAATCTGCTAAATCAATGCAAATCCCTAGGATATGAAATCAAAATTACATTCTATACATTCCAAATTGACAGTCATCTCCCAGTAGACTTGAATCATAAAATTGAACACATCACCTGTGCCACAATTCACTTTGTATTCTGATCTGTCAGCTTTAAGATCAAGGGTTACCAGGGATATTTGCTTTTCTAATAGGTGAGTCAGTTGTTTCTCCATACATATAGGCATATCACAGAGACCGTCATACCACTGTCACTGTCTTTACACAAGACATACTTGTTAGTGAGACTTAGTAATCTGGAGCAGTGAGGATTGATTAGAAGTAAAACAGACACTTAAAACTTGGGTTCCAGTCCTTACTGAGTCAGTTCTGTTTTTGTTGTTATTGAGTCACTGAGTCCTATCTGACTCTTTGCCATCCCATGGATTGCAGCACTCCAGGCCTCCCTGTCCTTTATCATCTCCCAGAGTTTGCTCAAACTCATATCCATGGAGTTGGTGATGCTATCCAACCACCTCTTCCTCTGTTTCCTCCTCCTCATCCTGCTGTCAATCTTTGTCAGCATCAGTCTTTTCCAATGGGTTGGCTCTTCGCATCAAATGGCCAAAGTATTAGAGATTCAACTTCAGCATCAATCAATAAGCAAGGCTGATTTCCTTTAGAATTGACTAGTTTGATCTTCTTCCAGTCCAAGGGACTCTCAAGAGTCTTCTTGAGCACCACAATTCACCAAAATTCAAAAGCATCAATTCTTCCATGCTCAGCCTTCTTTTTGGTCCAGCTCTCACATTTGTACATGATTACTGGAAAAACCATGGCTTTGACTAGAAGGACCTTTGTCAGCAAACTTATGTCTTTGCTGTTTAATACACTGTCCAGGTTTGTCACAGCTTTCCTTCCAAGGAATAAGCATCTTTTAATTTCATGGCTGCAGTCATCATCCACAGTGATTTTGGAGTCCAAGAAAAGAATCTTCCACTGTTTCCACTTTTTTCCCCATCAATTTGCCATGAGGTGATGGGACTGGATGCCATGATATTAGTTTTTTGGTTTTAACCCAGCTTTTTCACTCTCCTCCTTCATGCTCATCAAAAGGCTCCTTAGTTCTTTTTCACTTTCTGCCATAAGGGTGGTATCATCTGTATATCTGAGGTTGTTGATATTTCTCCTGGGAATCTTGATTCCAGCTTGTGAGTCATCCAGCCCAACTTTGCATATAAATTAAACAAGCAGGGTGAAAATATAAAGCCTTGAAGTACTCCTTTCCCAATTTAGAACTGGTCCATTGTTCCATGTCCAGTTCTAACTGTTGCTTCTTGGCCTGCATACAGGTTTCTCAGGAGGCAGATGAGGTGGTCTGGTATTCCCATTTCTTTAAAAAATTTCCACAGTGGGATCCACGTAGTCAAAGGCTTTAGTATAGTCAGTGAAACAGAAGCAGATGTTTTTCTGGAATTCTTTTGTTTTTTCTATGATCCAACACATGTTGGCAATTTGGTCTCTGGTTCCTCTGCTTTTTCTAAATCCAGCTTGTACATCTGGAAGTTCTCAGTTCATGCACTGTTGAAGCCTAGCTTGAAAGATTTTGAGCATTATCTTGCTAGCATGTGAAATGATTGCAATTGTACAACAGTTTGAGTATTTTTTGGCATTGCCCTTCTTTGGGATTGGAATGAAAACTGACCTTTTCCAGTCCTTTGACCAGTGTTGAGTTTCCAAATTTGCTGGCATATTGAGTGCAGCACTTCAACAGGATCATCTTTTAGGTTTAAAAATAACTCAGCTGGAATATCAGTTCTGTTTGAACTTAACCAATTATTTATTGACAGTTGTGAGGAATACACGATGTATTATGTCCTTAGCAATTTTTAAAATACTATTAGTTTCTATTCTAAATATTGAAGTGCATCTTCTTGTGGAATTTAAAGTTGGCTTGCAGTCATCATTGTGATTCTGAACTTGAATGACAGGCTGTATAAAAAAAAAGAACCTCTTTGGTTACAATTGAGTTAAATATTAGCAAATTCTTTACAGGCAGGGACATATTAGACAAGCTTTATTCTCTTCTTGGCCTTTATAAAAACAAAGAACAAAGCTAAACCCTACAGTCATTTTGGTGCTCTCTTAAATAAGATATACTATATATATCTTAAGTATGTGTTTGTGTGTCTGTATGTGTGTGTATGTGTGTGTTAAGTCACTTTGGTCGTGTTCTACTCTTTGCGACCCTATGGACTGTAACCCACCAGGCACCTCTGTCCATGGGATTATCCAGGCAAGAATGCTAGAGTGGATTGCCATGCCCTTCTCCAGGGGATCTTTCTGACTCAGGGATTGAATCCACGTCTTTTACATCTCCTGCTTTGGCAGGTGTGTTCTTTACCACTAGCGCCTCCTGGGATATAGTAATATAAATAAAAATGTATAATAAACAAATATATATATATATACATATACATGGATGCATATACCCACACAGTAGAGAAAAGCATACTATTTCAGTTCAAATGAAATATCCTAACATCAAATAAAATATAATGTTCATTGAGTATTTACTAAGTTTCAGACACTGAAATAATCTCCTTAGACTGGTTGCTTCATAATTTTTACAAATAACTATCATCAACCCTACTTTCAAAATGAAGGAACTGAAGGCTCAGAATGTTTAAATAACTGGCACAAATCTTTTCAACTCAGATTACTGTTTTGGTACACTCTTCAACTAGATATTTACCTTGTCCTTTATTTTTTAACTTTCTAATGTGGCCTTGGCTTTCATGACATAGTGATAAAGACATAGTTCAAAGAACTTTTGCCAGCTAATTTCCTTCACTCTCTTGTTTGAGAAGAGGCCCAGAAGACTTTCCTCCTTGAGGGAGGAAATGATGTCATCAGTTCAGTTCAGTTCAGTCGCTCAGTCGTGTCTTGACTGTTTGCAACCCCATGAATTGCAGCATGCCAGGCGTCCCTGTCCATCACCAACTCCCGGAGTTTATGTCCACCGAGTCAGTGATGCCATCCAGCCATCTCATCCTCTGTCGTCCCCTTCTCCTCCTGCCCCCAATCCCTCCCAGCATCAGAGTCTTTTCCAGTGAGTCAACTCTTCGCATGAGGTGGCCAAAGTACTGGAGTTTCAGCTTTAGCATCATTCCTTCCAAAGAAATCCCAAGGCTGATCTCCTTTAGAAGACTGGTTGGATCTCCTTGCAGTCCAAGGGACTCTCAAGAGTCTTCTCCAACACCACAGATCAAAAGCATCAATTCTTCGCTGCTCAGCTTTCTTTATAGTCCAACTCTCACATTCATACATGACCACTGGAAAAACTATAGCCTTGACTAGATGGATCTTTATTGGCGAAGTATTGTCTCTGCTTTTGAATATGCTCTCTAGGTTGGTCATAACTTTCCTTCCAAGGAGTAAACATCTTTTAATTTCATGGCTGCAGTCACCATCTGCAGTGATTTTGGAGCCCCAAAATATAAAGTCTGACACTATTTCCACTGTTTCCCCATCTATTTCCCATGAAGTGATGGGACCAGATGGCATGATCTTAGTTTTCTGAATGTTGAGCTTTAAGCCAACTTTTTCATTCTTCTCTTTCACTTTCATCAAGAGGCTTTTGAGTTCCTCTTCACTTTCTGCCATAAGAGTGGTGTCATCTGCATATCTGAGGTTATTGATATTTCTCCCAGCAATCTTGATTCCAGCTTGTGCTTCATCCAGCCCAGCGTTTCTCATGATGTACTCTGCATAGAGGTTAAATAAGCAGTGTGGCAATATAGAGCCTTGATGTACTCCTTTTCCTATTTGGAACCAGTCTGTTGTTCCATGTCCAGTTCTAACTGTTGCTTCCTGACCTGCATACAGGTTTCTCAAGAGGCAGATCAGGTGGTCTGGTATTCCCATCTGTTTCAGGATGATGTCATACCACACCTCATTTTATGATGCAAACACTATGTAATGCTATCATATTTTTAGCAGTAAACATAACATACCTGCACAAATAAATACCTCTCTGACAAAGGTGAGATATTCTTAAATCCTTTATTTTGTGGAAGCTATGACACAAGATAAATAATTATAATAGATTTTTATAAATCTATTATAATTATTAAATAACTAATATAGATTATAATAGATTTGAGAAGCAAAGTATTGCTTAGGAGTAATTTTGGTACAAAATAAGCTTAAGCACAGGGAGCAACTCAAATATTTTTGGCATTGAACTACCCATGACTCAAAGAATAAACTAGGTCTAAAGCTTTAATTGCAACATAAATTATTTTTATATTAAAATGCACAGTGATGTTGAAAATTAAATATAATCTTGAATAGTATTTTTATTTAAAAGAAAACTCACATATTTATGTGACCTAAACATTGCATTTTCAAGTATATCTTCTTTCATAACATATATATCTGACAAACTATTTCTTACACTGTAGGGAAGTAACAGAAAATTTGGTAAGGATTTTTATAATAAAATATAGGACTCTTGTCATATCTACATCTGACTTACCGACATTTTTCTCTCACTGCATCACTCAGAACATTTTTTTTAATTGCGTGTATCTTCAACTCTTAAAATGTAGAATTCCCTTTCATGTTATTTCTCTGTTAAGGTCATATTTAGAAGAAAAAAAAAATCATGACTTTCCTCATATTTTTTTTCCCAGTGCAAATCCTGCTGTCCATGTTGCTTTTAATCCTAAATTCTCCAATGACAATAAACTTGTTGGAAAAAAATCCCCATTCTAAGTTTTGTGGAACATCCTTGTTGGGTTTAATGATTTAATGTCAATTTAATTGTCCTGTGGGACTTCCCTGGTGGCTCAGACAGTAAAGAATACACCTGCAAAGCAGGAGCCCTGGGTTTGATCCCTGGGTCAGGAAGATCCCTTGGTGAAGGAAATTGCAACCCTCTCCAGTATCCTTGCCTGGACAATTCCATAGACAGAAAAGCCTGGTGGGCTACAGCCCACAGAGTTGCAAAGAGTAGGACAGGACTGAGGGACTAACATTTTCACTTTCAATTGCCCTGTAAAATATAGGCAGAGATAAAATGTAAATGTAATGGACCAACTTTAGGTTCCAAGTCAGGAAATTCTAATTCTTTGTCTCCATTTGGCTATAAGAAAGAAAATAATGCAAAGTTGGAAATGAATGTCCAATAGTCAAGTTTCTCTTGTAAACTTGAATGGCTGTTTGTCATGAAGCATGTGGAGACTCTGGGAAGAGTTTGCTGCTCCCTTGGGAGCCCAAGAGTTTTCATTAACATTAGAAATGTTATTACACTTTTAGATAGTAAATTATCAGTTTTATCCATTAATTTTTTTATTGCTTGAAATTTAAATTTTCAATAACAATTTGAATTCCATCTGCTAGATAGTGCAAAAGGGACAAAAAGTTACATACAGATAGATAAGTAATTTGATCTGTTTTGTATGACTTTTTTCCCCAAATGATCAAACAGCCCCTCATATTCAGAATCAGGAGAAATCATTATTAGGTCATCAGTTTTGCATTGTAGAACATTATGTTAATAAATAATACTAATAAAATTAAAATCTATGTGGTCTATCACACACAAAGGACATAATTTCAATGTATCTTATAACACAAAATACAAATTTTCTAACTTTGTTCAACTGAATTTGCAAACCTAATGTTGTATTAACTTTTACTTAAGCTAATTCTTACCTCTTTTCCCATTTGTATTTAAAACAGCTCTTAATGTTGAAATTCTATCCCTACTTAAGCAAGTCTCTTCCAATAAAATGACTTCCTTGAATTGGATTATTTGCCATACAGTACTCTATTTTCTCTTCCTAAATATTTGATATACATTATCTGGAACCAATTAACACATTGATCATTTCAATGTTTATTAAAATCCTCTTCGTGACTTTTAAAGAAAAAACATGGTTGTATTTACAAACATTATATAGTGCATTAATCTAGGACATCATGCAGAGATAAAAAGACATTGAAGGCATAATTCATTGGTTGCATAAAACAGAGTTTTGTTAGCAGCTTGGTGAAATATTCTCAGAATGCTGTTATGAATATAATAACAATTTTCTGGTAGAGAAGTCAAGACAGTGTAGGGAACTGGTAAGAAGTTATGGGTGAAATTCTCACAGGGTACTATCAAAACCCTAAAGAAAGGGCTTAAATGCACTGGCCCGAAGCAAGCAGCTGCAATTGATTTAGCAAGTAATAATACAGAACAGAAGGAAGAAAAGAACAGGGGAACACAGAGGACTCCTGTCCTGGCTTCCGAGTTTTTCTCAAGGCCAAGGACCTAATTCTGCCCAACTTTTGAGATTGTTTTTCTTTTTGTTGAGTGCTCAGTTGCCCAGTAGTGTTTGACTTTTATGACCTCATGGACTGTAGCCTGCCAGGCTTCTCAGTCCATGGGAATTTTAGGCAAAACTACTGGAGTGGGTTGCCCTTCCCTCCTCTAGGGGATCTTTCTGACCCAGGAATCAAGCTCGTGTCTCCTGTGTCTCACATTGGCAGGGGTATTATTTTACCACTGAGCCACCTGGGGATCCTGGGAATTTCTTTTTAAAAATTATCATTTTCCTTTTTAACTACTAAAGGTGTGTCAGTTTTATCTGACGGTGGATTGCAGCTCTCTCAAAAGGGCCTGAAATTTGTCTTGTGTAATTGAAAACTCCAAATTTACCTCTCCTTTTCTCATACTTTGAGAAAAGATTTTCATCCTCTGCTTCACCTTCCCAAGGATGAAGGTGCTCAAGTCAACCATTTTATTCAGTAGCTTCTGCACGGATCTAGACAGTGACAGAACTAGAAAGAAGCCATGATATGTGGTGTATTTAACGTTGTTACCTTTGCTCTTGGAGACCGTTAAAACTGGTGTATCTGACAACACACAGCATTATTTTATAGCTCCATATGTTAAGAATGATTTCATGCAGTCGTTTAAGCAGAACCTTCCTGGGCTGCCTGAAATGTAGCAGGATTGTTTCAGGATCAGCAGAGTCACAGTTCTTCAGGTTCAGACAGCTCTGGTGACCTCTTCAAACGCCTCAAGAAGATTAGGCTGTCACACCTTGTCAGGTGGTCTACACTTTCAGCGGTTTATCTTTTTAAAAGATTTAAAGTGCTCTCATGGCTGTAGAATTTCTTCATTCATGTCTTTCAGCCCTAATGTTCACTTTTCCCCTCTACACAGTTGACCCTCAAACAACGTGGGGGTAGCGGCACTGACCCCACACTGTCAAAAATCCATGTACTGCTATCTCTGCCTCAAAAACAGAGTGATTGATAAATGACTCACCCAGTGGTATGAAAGTAGTTTGGATAGAATTAGGACTTAAACCCTAGTTGTTTTTTATGGGGTTTTGTTATTGCTTTGTTTGTTTACTTGTTTTATTTTTGCTTTTCAATCTCCAGCTCTTTTTTTCTTTTTAAAAATGTATTTATTTTTATTGATGTACAGTTGATTTACAGCATCGTGTTAGTTTCAGGTGTACAAAACAGTGATTCACTTACACATACATTTATATACCCAAGTTCTTTTGATGCCACATATTTTGATTTCTAATAAAACATAAACGTTCCCACATAATTAATTTAAAGATCCATAAAACAAAATGTACATACTATAAATATTGAAAAAAATCAGTGTGTAAATGGACTCATGCTATTCAGACCTGAATTGTTCCAGGGTCAAGTCCATGGCCTTGTCTCTATCCAAATTTCACTGCTTATAGATCTCCCCCTGTGGCATTTTAGATACCACTTGTCAGACTTTTGCTTCAGACAAATTTTTCCATCTGCTAACTGCACCTTCTATCTAATCCAGCAAAATTATGATTAGCATTCAAAGTTCAACCCATATGCCATCTCAGAAAAAAAAATAAACTGTTAGGAACTTACAACTTATTCTAATTGTGTTAGGTATGTCATAGATATTAGATTTCTTTTCTTTTTTTCTTTTTTCTTTTATCAGTTAAAAGAGGCAATGTATCACAGTGTTGGGATATGGAGTTCAATCACACACATTCAAATCTAAGCTGTTAAACTTAGTAGCCACATGATCTTGAATAAAATGACTTCTGCACTTCAGTTTTCTCATCTGTAAAATTAGAATTATATAATAATTTTTGACATAAGTGTTCTTTAATCTTAGAAATTACTATTAATGTTATTAATATATACTGATTCTCATACTACTTCATATAATAATGACATATTAATCATACAAACTCTAACAAGCATTCTATTATCTTAATTTTTGTATCTCTACCACATTCACTGTATTTCCTTATATGCACTGGTCCCTCAAGAAACACATTTTAAAGTCAGTCCATTGTGAAACAGACTCAAATAATTTAATTTCAACTCTTTGGGAGTAGGAAATATCTCTTCTGTGTATCACCCAATATATTTTTATCATAGTGTTAGTCACTCAGTCATGTCCAGCTCTTTGCAATCATGGACTATAGCCTTCCAGGCTCTTCTGTCTATGGAATTCTCTAGGCAAGATTACTGGAGTGGGTTGCCAGGCCCTTCTCCAGGGGATCTTCCTGACTCAGGGATTGAAGCCAGGTCTCTCACATTGCATGCAGATTCTTTACCATCTGAGCCACCAGGGAAGTCCCCCTCTTTTTTTTTTTTTTTGTCATTAGTAGCCAATAAGTGGGGCTTCCCAGGTGTCTCGGTGGTAAAGAATCCCCTGCCAATGCAAGGAACGTGGGTCCGATTACTGGATTGGGAAGATCCCCTGGAGTAGGACATGGCAACCCACACTAGTATTCTCGCCTGGAAAATCCATGGACAGAGGAGCCTGGAGGGTTGTACCCCATGGAGTTGAAAAGAGTTGGACACGACTTAGTGACTGAACAACAACAACAAGCCAATAAATGTTGTTTAAATGAATGACTAAAAAAAGTCTTAACCAATAAAGAAAACTTGCTATACAATATCTTTTATGTGTTTAAGTTTATGCCTCCCTGATCCCAGCATATCTGTCTTGCAAAAATGTAATACACAGATACAAATATAATGGTATTCAGTGTCAAATTGGACCAGTGTTTGGAAAGGTAAATGAATAGACATCAGTGATGTCAAGGAAAATTCTTCTTATTGACTCAGTAAAATTGGTGGAATTGGACAAAGGAGAAAATTGGGGGGATGTATATGGGTAAACTTTAAATTAAAATGCATCTAAGCAATAAGCATGAAAAGATATATTTTAATAAGTTAACAGTGACAGCTGTTTGCATTTGTGTTTAAATGCATGGTCACTGTATTTTATATATATTATATAGTATATAAATATATCTGTAAATATTATATAATAGGTGATACAATATGTGTAAATAACATATATACAGATGTATGTAATATATTCAATTATTTGAGAGACATTTCAAAATGCCTCACTGTCTCCACCTATAGCCTTGCAAAGTCAGTTTTCTTGTTCCAGTTTTACAAGTGAGGAAATTATAGTCAAGGAGATGAAGTCAAGGTCACAAGATAGTAAGCAGCAACAACATTGGGTGTTGAAAGAGAGTTTGAGTAGCAATCAAAGCTCACATGGTTTTTAACCACATAATGTTTAGAAATGACTTATAGGAAGTGCTTTGGCTCATCAGAATGATTTAGGCCAAGAAAATTTAGAGAACATATTGCCTGTGATACTCTCATTCATTTGAAGAAACCATTTTATAGCAGAGCTTTCAAATAATAGTGAAATAGAGAAGTAGCTATAGTTGATCCTTCGAGGATAGAAAATACCACCCAAAGGCTCTTTTATCAAAGTGAGGGTTTGGGATTTGAAACCTCATAAATTGTACTAAAAATCTTTTATTGCTCAGATGAGTTAAAGGTTATTCTGTTTTGAGACCCTCTTAATAGCTTTACCTGTTCTTAGCAAGTAGTAATGATTACTGTTTAAGAATGCATTAACTACATGTACTGAATAATTATTGCAACACACCAGGAGCTTCTACAACTAACATTTAAGACACTGGCTCAGGTTATTCTAGTATACACTTTAGCACTGTATTTAAAGAATTTATAAATTCAGAAAGCAGGCGAGGTGAAGGAGAGCAGAGAATGGCAAGGAGACGGACAAGGAGGAAAAGATAAACAGGAAGAACATGAGGATAAGCAGGAAGGGTTGGGAGTTGGATGAGACAGGTGGGCACAGGTAAAATGAAGACAAAGGATGGAAAAAAAGAGAGATGAGAAAGGTTCTAAACCTCTTAATACATTGAAGAAAACAAAATCACTGTGAGCACTTTTAAAGGAATTTGGGGGTCATGGAGGCACTCCTATTACTGAAGTAATTAAAGCGAAAGCGGCCACTTCACATGTTAGGAATATTGTAATTATCAGACCAAGTGATTTTCTCTCAGAATTCTGTTATACTTGCATATTTTTATTAGTAGAGTCTGATTGTGAGCCGCAGAGACCTTTTTGAGATTACCTTGGAGTGTGTTGTAAGGAAGCATTAGGAAGAAAGTGTCTCAGTTGTAGCATAATGTTCTTTCAGGGTATGAAAAGAGAATCTGAGATAAGAGTGATGTGTTATGTTATAACCCCAGAATCAAGAATTTTCCAGTCCCTTCTTTTATCTCTTGCTATATCTGTATCTTCAAGTTTTAATTTTTCTTTCCTTTTTTGTTTCTTTCTATATTTCTCACAATTTATACTGTTCCTACATACTGTCCATTCTTTTCTTTCTTCAGCATCATTTGAACCTTGTGTCTTGCCTTATTTATCTAATACTCATGTATTCCAAGGAAAATCCTACAGTGCACAATATCCACATAAGGTAGAGTTTCCACACCTGGGTATGAAGTCAAAGAGTTAGCACTAAAATAATACTGAAGATAATTGTATCTTTTTCTGATGGCTGAAAAGACACTTCAAGGTGTTGAAGTATCCCAGAGTTATCTTTAAGTGTATTAATTATCTTTCCTATTTATAATTTCTTTCTTTTTCATAAAAGTCAAGTGGGAAAATAGTGAGCTGAGCTTTCGAGTAACTCAGAACTCAGATAAATGAAAATGTACTGTAATTGTGTATATTGTATTTGAAGAAAGAATCATTTCCTCAGACATAAGATTAGAGTAAATGACCTCTAACTTCCTGTTTAACTCCAGTTCTAAGACTTTTATGATCTACACAAATACGATTCAGAGTCTCCCAACACTTTTTGATGATTGTTTCCCTGTAGTCACATGTATGACTTGGATTTTTTTCCTGCATTAAATACTTATTTTAATAAAGAACTTGAAAACATGATTTCAGTATTTTTTATTCATATTATAGTCTGAAGAACTTTAAAAAAAAAAAAAAAAAAAAACCTGGTGAGTCCCTGAGGACTCTAAATCCCCAGGAGAATATATTAATTCTGATCTCCTTCCCTATTTTAATAACCAACAGAGTTTCAAGCTATTGTGCATAATATTGGTATTATTTATTTTTTTCTGCTCCGATTTTTAGCCTTTTTGAGGAGTGATTTCAGGCCACTTGCTAATTGTTATTATCAAATACATTTTAAATTCACAATTTCATTTAATTTAAAGAGTTTATTCACATGATTTGGACACTTATCCAGTCTTAAAAAAAAAAAAAAAATATATATATATATATATTGCTACCTAAGATGTACCTGGCACTATTCCAGGCCCTCAAGTTACAGTAGAAAATACAAAAATTGCTGTCTCTTAATGGTTCATGACATCCTGGAGAGTTTAAAAAATAAATTAATATTTTTATTTGGAACTATTAGTTTTCAGAGATTATTTTATATTTTGTTTGTTGGTTGGTTTGGTTTGATTTTCACATTTTGAGTCAAGTATTATATAAGCAATATGGATTGTTTACTGGAATAAAGATTGAAATATGTCACCTATTTACCTAAAAACCACTGAATATTGACTCTTTAAATCTGTAAGTAAGCTCAAGGATGGGCAAAATAGGTAATGCACAGAATTTTATGCTGTTTTCAATTTTAATATTTTTGCAAAGTATACAGGGAGTAGTGTAGAAAGAGTTTTTCATAGCAATTTTCAGATTAACTGAAAGATGACAAATAACTGATAAGCAATGAAACCAGTACAAATAAACAATTCTCCCTGGCCATTATGAAGTGGGGGAGAAAAAAAAAAAAAATCCCTTTTTGTTGTCTCTCTGGGATAATCTAAATATGCGATGTGAGTTTATAGGTAATTGATTTCATTTGAGAGCTAAGACTTTTATAATTCACTTGTGGCTTTGGTTTTGGCTATATTAGAAGGCTTTCTCATTGCTTACATAAAGGACTTCATACTCCACCAATGGTGGGTCAAACTGCATTTATCCTGGCTGCATATTAAATATTGAAGAATTGTGCCTTTGCCTTAAAGAACCCTCAATCTAAAACACATGTAATTAGGTTTTTCTAAAGCATATCTTTTCTCACATGGTAATACACCTAATAAACTATGCATAAACTCCACTACGAGGGGCAAAGCTGCTACTTAACTTGAGGAGGGCCAAGACAAAAACCATACTATAGGTATAATATTAAACAACAGAGTTTTTCTGTAAATAATGACATAAAATATTTTTCAAAGACAAAGTTAACAGAGTGTCTCTTGTATCATCTTTGCATATTATTATTAAATTTAGACAACTCAAATAAGACCTAAATATTGGCATGAATTTTTTCCCTGTGGTGATAACAGTGTGAGTTTCCTGGAATAGGGATTATCTTTCTTGTGTTACATCTGCAGATTATCTATTACCTTGAAAATTATATAAAGTGAATTCAGGGAACCAATGCAGGAAATTAAGCATGCTAATCCCCACTGCAGTTTTAAAGAAATTAAGAAAACAAAGTTTTTTAAAATATATACAATTATGTTTTTATGTCACTATTAATAGATCATGTTTTTTCATGACCTAATATTCTGACAGGCTGATGAATAAGATTAATCAGTATGAGGATAATGACCACAATCCATCAACATTTTGTTCACAGTTGCTTTTCAAACTTATATCAGTTCACCAGTTGGAACAGATGTTTGTGATTCTTGTTAATTACTGTACATTCACACTACTCAGATTCTTACATATGGTTTGGATGCATTCAGAGTTTTATTTTAAATAATGTCAAATCAAAAAATTAACTACTAGCAGTGATTTCAAATCATTACCACATAAAGGCCAAGATTTCTCAGTCAAGTCAACCAAATTTTTTCCTGTCCCATCTGCTAATTGATGGGTGATCATTTGATTGATGGGATAACCTTAACCTAAAGAATATTTCTTTATTAATATTTGCATTTGAATTTTCTCAAGACTCAAATAAGAGGATCCTGAAAATTTTAAAGGTAAATATTCCACGAATTGCAAATCAAAACTACCTTTGTTTTATATGGAATTTATTTTCCAATCTGGAGTGTTAGGCTTGGAACTTGAGCTTCCAGAGTTAAAATTTTCACATGTACTACCTTATAGGAGTCTTAATCTAAAAAAAAGTCTAAGTAGTCAGTAATCATGCTGGCATTACTGGCTTTACTGATCTGACAAGTGACAATTGATAAGTTGAATAAAGAATGCTGTGTTAAATATGTTACTATTCAGGGGGGCTGTGAAAGATCAAAGTAGAGATGAAGGTAAGTAAGCAAAGGCCAAAATTCATCAATCAGATGATCAATTAGTCAATCTTGTTTGGAAATATAGCTTTGAGAATTATAAACATGTAAAGAACAATTGAAGTATTGGAATGGATAAAATGTTGTTGTTGTTTTGTTGCTAAGTTGTGTCCAACTCTTTTGCAATCCCTTGGACTATAGTCTGCCAGATTCCTCTGTCCATGTGATTTCTCAGGCAAGAATACTAGAGTGGATTGTCATTTCCTTCCCAGTGTTCATCCCATCCCAGGGATTGGACTCACATCTCCTGCATTAGCAGGTGGATTCTTTACCACTGAGTCATCTGGAAAGCCCTATGGATAAGATATTGAAGGTTACATTGAGGGCTACATTTACAGATCACGGATTTATGCTGCACAAGTCCTGAATATTCATTGGAAGGATTGATGCTGAAGCTGAAACTCCAATAATTTGGCCACCTGATTCGAAAAACTGACTCATTGGAAAAGACCCTAATGTTGGGAAAGATTGAAGACAGGAAGAGAAGGGGATGACAGAGGATGAGATGGTTGGATGTCATCACCAGCTCAATGGACATAAGTTTGAACAAGCTCTGGGAGCTGATGATGGACAGGGAAGCCTGGTGTGTTGCAGTTCATTGGGTCACAAACAGTCAGACACGACTGAGTGACTGAACTGAACTGAACTGAACTGAGTGTTTCTTTGGTAGTTCTCCATTATCTCCAGTCAAAAAACTAAAGAGCTGGATTGAGCCAGAGTAGAATTTTTGCCATGTGATTTCTGCAAAAATAATGCAAAGAATCAATAGTAATGAGGTAATGATCTTTTTAGAAAACATTGTGAAGATGGAACAGTTGTTAAAAGAACAATAGAAGAGTCAAGGGATACGATGTCAATGAATTCATGGATGAAGTATTTCAAGAGTTATTTGGGTAAAAAGGTATAAATTTTTGACATGATGGTGCTATTGTGATCTGTGAAATATAAACTCTAGAAGTGATTCACTAAAGGGTGAAGACAAGGACCAGACAGAATTAGTTGATCATGCTCCTGTGTTCCCATAGTGGTCTGTATTTAAATCTACTCAAAATCCCAATACATTATGTAATAGTTAGTTCTGAGCTTTTCTTTCTGACTCCAGTGGGAGTCACTTCAGGGTAGGGGAAAATAGTCCTATCTATTTCTTGGACCAGGAGAATTTCTGGTATACAATAGATGCCCAAAATGTGTTTGAATGGAATTAGTGAACAAACAACTCATATTTAATGCTGCAGTATGAGTGTGGGTGCATGTATGCATGTGTGAACACACTCCACTTTTAATAGTGTACTATTGAATATAGCTGAATTTACTTTCTGTAAATGTGGACCAGTGTATTCATTCTTTGATGCAGTCAGCATATGCTTTATAAAGCTAGATGAAAAGCTAGCTCTTGGAACTTCGGGCTTTTAACAGAAATTTCTGACAAACTTACACACATTCTTCTCTACATAAAATTGGATAGTTATTGTATTAAAGTTTTCCTTCTTTTATTATTCTCATGCATGATAGATAGACAAGTGCTTTTTAACTGTAAATTTTATATGTGATCCTCTGAGCCCATGCACTTTTCTATCAAGAAAAAATAAAAAAGACTCTTATTCTTAGTTCTGATCCTTTCATTGAGATAAAAGTATGTTTTATCCCTTGATTTTAACATATTCCCCTGTCAACAGTATTGGACTTTACTCACATCACCAGTCACATCCACAACTGGGTGCTGTTTTTGCTTTGACTCTGTCTCTTCATTCTTTCTGGAGTTATTTCTCCACTGATCTCCAGTAGCATATTGGGCACCTACTAACCTGGGGAGTTCATCTTTCAGTGTCCTATCTTTTCTTTTTGCCTTTTCATACTGTTCATGAGGTTCTCAAGGCAGGAATACTGAAGTGGTTTGCCATTCCCTTCTCCAGTGGACCACATTTTGTCAGAACTCTCCACCATGACCCATCCATCTTGGGTGGGCCTACACAGCATGGCTCATAGTTTCATTGAGTTAGACAAGGCTGTGGTCCATGTGATCAGATTGGTTAGTTTTCTGTGACTGTGGTTTTCAGTTTGTCTGCCCTCTGATGGAGAAGGGTAAGAGACTTATGAAAGCTTCATGATGGGACAGACTGAGGGGGAAACTGGGTCTTGTTCTGATGGGCAGAGCCATGTTCAGTGAATCATTAATCCAATTGTCTGTGAATAGGTGGGGCTGTGTTCCTTCCCTGTTATTTACCTGGGGCCGAACTATGGTTGACTCGCTCCATGTCTGTGGCTCCAAATCTTTGTTGTGATGAGACAAAGAACTGAGGAACATACACTCATGTGACATCTATGGTGCCGTGACTTGGATTTAACCTGGCTGAAACAATCTCCGTGCAGAAGAGGCCAAGCACAGCAGGAGCCCAACTTAGCAAAGCTCCCACGCTAGAAGTAGAAGGTGAAGAAACCCAACGCAGGGGAAGGCCCATTGTGCTGGAAACCGGGACAGTGAAAAACAAACTCAGCAGAAAGCTCACGTGGCCCAGTCTCAGATTCCAGAAGACCTCCGGTTAAGGTAAGAGGTCCTCGCTCTTATGGCTGGAGGGACCTTTACAATCTCTCATTTCTTGTTTCCTCAAACCCCCTGTGAACAGGTGGGGGGCACGGGGCACAACTGAGGGACTCTGGAGAGGCTACTCCTCAGCATGTCCCAAAGGCGCTATCTGCTGAGCCCCAGTAGATGTTACCCAAGCCAGTGGGGGTTCTTCTGTCCTTTGTCTTCTCTGTGCCAAGGATCAGACTGATGAAACTGTGAGCACCGGTCAGATATTTAGCAAATTTTCCAGCGGGCTATGAAGGGGATTCCTTGGCACATTTTTCCCACTGCTTTTTCCTCCTGTCCTTCAGCTCTCTCCAGAGACTCAAGCCCAGCCAAAACTAACGAAACTCAGGCTCTGATGTCTCATTGCAAAAATTCATTGAGAGACAAAGCGATAAGAGGTGGATTTGTTAGGATCCAGAGAGAAGCCACTCTTCAGGGTGTGAACCATTGCTGAGGGCAAGGGCTGGGGCCATGGTATTAGGCCTGGATAGGTTTTGTGAGGGGGTGGAATTCATATGCTAATGAGTGAGAGGATCATCCCAGCCATTGGGGAACCACCCACTCCTCCCTCTTTTGACCTTGTGCCTTGGAGCTGTCTTGCCACCTCTGGGTGTGTCTGTTGGCTTATAGATTGGGGATTAAGGTTTACTTGAATCATCTTGGACCCAATTGATTTTAATTGGTTTACATTATACCCTTGT
>NW_011494708.1:8858011-8859950 GCF_000754665.1 Bison bison bison | reverse complement strand
CTCCAGTACTTTTGCCTGGAAAATCCCATGGACGGAGGAGCCTGGTGGGCTGCAGTCCATGGGGTCGCAAAGAGTCGACTTTTCACTTTCATGCATTGGAGAAGGAAATGGCAACCCACTCCAGTGTTCTTGCCTGGAGAATCCCAGGGACGGGGGAGCCTGGTGGGCTGCCGTCCATGGGGTCACACAGAGTCAGACACGACTGAATTGACTTAGCAGCAAACTATGGTGGATGTAATGAAGATAATAGCTACCTCCTTCAAAAGGTCCCATGCATTCACGGCTATACTCAGTGCCCCCAGCCCTGCAGCAGGCCACTGCCAACCCATTCCTCCACTGCAGACTCCTGGACACTTCTGGGCAAGTCTGGATTAGTCTCTTGTGGGGTCATTGCTCCTTTCTTCTGGGTCCTGGTGTGCACAAGGTTCTGTTTGTGCCTGCCAAGAGTGTGTTTCACAGTCCTGTGTAAGTTCTGGTGGTTCTGTGGTGGGGTTAATGGAGACCTCCTCCATGAGGGCTTCTGCCATAACCAGGTCTGCTGCACCCAGAGCCTCTGCCCCTGTGGCAGTCCAATGGTGACCCATACCTCACAGGAGACACTCAAACACAGTTCTTTCTCAGTCTCTATGGGGTCTCTGGGTCCTGCTGTGCACAAGGTTTCTTTGAGCCTTCTGAGCATTTCTGGTGGAAATGGGGTTTGATTCTAAATGCGATTTAGCCCCTCCTACTGTCTTGCTGGAGCTTCTCCTTTGTTCTTAGACATGGGGTATCTCCTCACAGCTCCGCTCCAGTGCCTACCATCCTGCAGGGCCTTCTCTGCCCTTGGATGTGGAGCAAGGAGAGATAAGAAAGGCTTCCTCAGAGATCAATGCAAAGAAATAGAGGAAAACAATAGAATGAGAAAGTCCAGAGATCTCTTCAAGAAAATTAGAGATACCAAGGGAATATTTCATGCAAAGATGGGCACAATAAAGGACGAAAATGGTATGGACCTAACAGAAGAAGATATTAAGAAGAGGTGGCAAGAATACACAGAAGAACTATACCAAAAAAGATCTTCACAACCCAAATAGTCACAATGGTGTAATTACCAACTTAGAGCCATACATCCTAGAATGCAAAGCCAAGTGGGCTTAGGAAGTATCACTACGAACAAAGCTAGTGGAGGTGATGGATTCCAGTTGAGCTATTTCAAATCCTAACAGATGATGCTGTGAAAGTGCTATACTCAATATACCAGCAAATTTGGATAACTCAGCAGTGGCCACAGGACTGGAAAAGTTCAGTTCTCATTCCAATCCCAAAGAAGGGCAAAGCCAAAGAATGCTCGAACTACCAAGCAATTGCACTCATCTCACACACTACTAAAGTAATGCTCATAATTCTCCAAGCCAGGCTTCAACAGCACATGAACCGTGAAATTCCAGATATTCAAGCTGGTTTTAGAAAAGGCGAAGAAACAAGAGATCAAATTTCCAACATCTGTTGGATCATCAAAAAAGCAAGAGAGTTTCAGAAAAACATCTATTTCTGCTTTATTGATTATGCCAAAGCTTTAGACTGTGTGGATCACAACAAATTGTGGAAAATTCTGAAAGAGATGGAAATACCAGACCACCTGACCTGCCTCTTGAGAAACCTGTATGCAGGTCAGGAAGCAACAGTTAGAACTGGACATGGAACAACAGAATGGTTCCAAATAGGAAAAAGAGTACGTCAAGGCTGTATTTTGTCACCCTGCTTATTTAACTTCTATGCAGAGGACATCATGAGAAATGCTGGGCTCCATGAAGCACAAGCTGGAATCAAGATTGCCAAAAGAAATGTCAACAACCTCAGATATGCAGATGACACCACCCTTATGGCAGAAAGTGAAGAGGAACTAAAGAGCCTCTTGATGAAAGTGAAAGTGGAGAGTGAAAAAGTTGGCTTAAAACTC
>NW_011494708.1:8850534-8857911 GCF_000754665.1 Bison bison bison | reverse complement strand
CTGGTCCAATCACTTCATGACAAATAGATGTGGAAACAGTGGAAACAGTGACAGACTTCATTTTTTGAGCTTCTAAATCACTGCAGATCATGATTGCAGCCATGAAATTAAAAGATCCTTACTCCTTGGAAGAAAAGCTATGACCAACCTAGACAGCATATTAAAAAGCAGAGACATTACTTTGCCAACAAAGGTCCATCTAGTCAAAACTATGGTTTTTCCAGTAGTCATGTATAGATGTGAGTGTTGGAGTATAAAGAAAGCTGAGTGCCAAAAAGTTGATGCTTTTGAACTGTGGTGTTGGAGAAGACTCTTGAGAGTCCCTTGGACTGCAAGGAGATCCAACCAGTCCATCTTAAAGAAAACCAGTCCTGAATATTTGTTGGAAGGACTGTTGCTGAAGCTGAAACTCCAATATTTTGGCCACCTTATGCAAAGAACTGACTCATTTGAAAATACCCTGATGCTGGGAAAGGCTGAAGATGGGATTAGAAGGGGATGACAGAGGATGAGTTGATTGGATGGCATCACTGACTCGATGGACATGAGTTTGAGTAAACTCCGGGAGTTGGTGATGGGAAGGGAAGCCTGGTGTGCTACAGTCTATGGGGTCACAAACAGTCAGACACGACTGAGTGACTGAACTGAACTGACTGTCAATAGCACCCATAAAGTATTTCCAGAATAAGCTTATTATTCATTATAATTTAATAAAAACAGTTTTGAATGTGGCAATTTTTATTTTAGATATATAAGCTGCAATCTATTTTATCTATGGGAAATATCTAAGGGAGTGAAATACAAGGGCAAAATAGGATAAGATTTTATTTCTCTACATTTCTGTTTTAATCAGCCAAGCCCTGCTATTTCTATTTTAAACATTTTATTTTTATTGTAATATAGTTGATTTACAACATTGCGTTACTCTAAGGTACACAGCAGAGTGATTCAATTATATATGCACATATATATGTATATATATATATATATATAATATTATTCTGTTTTAGACTCTTTTCTCATATAGGTTATCACAGACTATTGGGTAGAAGCACTGCTATTTCCAAAATATATAAAGTGACAATGTTTGAAAAAAATTTTTTTTATATTTCATAAGAGATTTCATTCAGCAGTAAAAGTTTAGTGAAAACTATTTTAATAAGTATCATCCTCAGATATAAGTTAGTTGTCTTATATAATATAACAGATTAAGTATCCAGAAACTTCTTTAAGTTACATTGTTACATAAACTAAAGACTAATTTTAAGATTTCATTACTTTTTCCAAGACACAAACCATCTGATTGAAAATGAAGAATTCGGTCAAATCAACTGTCTGTTGTCTACATGTAAACACAGGTAAATACCTGACTTCACTGTTAGGAGCAAAAACTTTGTTATTTTGTAGATAGCTGATATCTTAGGGTTAAATGATGATCATATATTAGCATGAATTTTTAAAGAATAATTGATAAGAATAGTGTTATTTGAATGCTCCTACATAGAAGAAGGGTTCTAGAATTATTCATTTCACTATGTATATTTTCTATTGATATTATTGAGTGACAGTTGTAACTAACTGTGAATATACAGGTTTTATTTATGATGCTTGTGTTAGAGTGTATGCATGGGTCAACAAATATATTTATTGTATTTATAGAATATATAGTAGTGTGTTAGTCCCTCAGTCATGTCCAACTGTTTGCAATCCCGTGGACTGTAGCCCATAGGCTCCTCTGTCCATAGAATTCTCCAGGCAAGAATACTGAAGTGGATTGCCATTCCCGTCTCAAGGGGATCTCCTGGACCCAGGGATCAAAGCTGGGCCTTTGTATTGCAGATGGATTCTTTACCATCTGAGCCACCAGAGAAGCCTTATAGAATATACAGACAAGCATAATTTGAATTCTAAATAGACTATTTTTTGTATTAAATGCAGGTTAGTAATCAAAAGTTGTCAAAGTAGTACTGAGGGGAATTATTGAGTGGTACTGATTGTAGCTGGTAAATAAGAAACTCGGTGTGTGTTTGTGTGTGTGTATGTGTGTTAGGGGAATCTGTGGCTTACTGGAGTGTTTATATTCATGTTTCTTTCTAAAATCAAAAATACAATATATATAGTCATAATTCATGGAATAATGCAAAATGGATAACCTGGCCTCAGAAGTGCACTATTACACCAATTTGTTAAATGTCTATACATCTGGCAATGAGTATAATTTCAGTATTATCTGTACATTAAATATGTACCATTATCTGGTTCTCTTTACTTTTATTAATAGACTTCTTATGATACCCTCTCCCAGCTATCAAAATGATCTAGTAGAAAGTGAAAACTTTTGATTGATTCAGGAACTATGTTAAGGTATTACTGAAATATATAACACATTACCTTACTTTTTATGGATTCGGCTTTTCCTTTAACCACCCACCACATACACAAACACAAACCCTTTAAATCATTGCTTATATCTATCTGTCTATGTTCCTTATTCTACCTGTGTCCATCTCTTTTTGTTTCTCTCTTTTTTTTGTCTTCTCTCTCTTGCTGTCTCTCTCATGCTTACCACTATTCATTTATCTCTATTCATAATTTAGAAGACTAAAACTGATAATACCAGGAAAAGGAGAATTTATGAGTCTCCTACACAAGAGGGTCTGCCATAGAAGTTCACTCAATAATGTCTAATGCCAAGTAAGTATCCCTCTCTCCAGATCTGTATTATATGTGATACTTTTCATTATCCATATTTTCCAGTTAGGTATTATTGGGAGCGTTCTCATGTGTCCAGAGTTGGAGCAATTGTCATGGACTTTGCCTTTCTCTTGTTTATCACTTTCAATATTGAGATTGTTTCAAGTTTTGTTACACTTGAGAGAGTAGACTTTAGCAGTTGTGGAAAGAAAGAATCAGGTAATACTGCCATGGTTTGATTTGTGATAACCTACAGTATAACTTTTGGATTCTCTGGGGTAATTGAAAGACATTTTCCAAAGAGGCAGCAGAGACTCCAGTGAGAGAATACCACTGCATAGCACTTCCACTGCATCAAAGACAGTTCCTGGAATGGAGGAGATTCTTCTTGTATTCAGCAACCTTCTTTTTATCATCATCAGTGTACAATTTCAAATTGGATAAATCCAAGCCAAAACCTTTGCATCTTTCTTATATTCACCTCTCTAATTCTCATAGAACAAAATGACACAATTTCCCCCCTTAGCTGATACTATTTCTTCCTCAGTTAATACTATATGCCAGCTTTATAGGAAGATAAAAGAAAAAGAAAATTATCACACCCAACTGTGTTCTCTCTTTCAAAATGAGCATGTTCCAACACTTGAATTCTTTCCTTTTTTATTTCAACATTTTTAAAAGCCAAAAAAAAAAAGAATCATAATAAAAAGGCTTCCCTAGTGGCTCAGTGGTAAGGAATCAGCTTGGCCAATGCAGGAGATGCAGGTTTGATCCCTGAGTTGGAAGATTCCCTGGAGAAGGAAATGGCAACCCACTCCAAAAGTCTCACCTGGGAAATACCATGAACAGAGGAGCTTGGTGGGCTACAGTCCATGGGGTTGCAGAGTCGGACACAACCTAGTGGCTAAACAACAACAATGACACACAAACACACACAGAGAGACAGAAAAAAGAAAATAGTGAATATTAAAAAACAATGAAATTTCAAAAAACTGTGAGGGCAATATAATGAGTTTATTTTTACTAGAGATAGAATTGTCTTTATTTTGACACATGCATCTCTCATGTCAAAAAAGGCTAAACCAAGTTTTACAAAGTCTTAGATCAAGCTGACAGCTTATTTGCTGAACCTGTGTCTGAAATGGATCACAATGTAAATAGACCATTTGGCCTGGCAGAGAGAAGCAGTGGAGTAGCCAAGATGCTCTGAAGAAATCCTTGCCACTTCAAGTGCTACTCTTGCCACTGAAGTTTTTCATATGAAAATAACATAATCATTGTAACAGTAAAAAAAAAAAAAAAAGAATGCTATTACTAGTAAATCTGGATTGAGTTCTTCTGAAAGCAAGGAAAACATTTATATAGTGTGCCCACATTCCAATAACAATGTATTTGGATTCTGATAAATATGTCAATTTTAGTTTACTTCTCAAAATGATGCATACAATTGGACTTAACAGTATTAATAGTAAAGTTTTTGTTTGGTTATCATTATATTTTATGGGATACAAGCAGTGCTAGATAATTAGTTTAAAATCATTCAACAACACAAATATTCTTCTAAATATGATGCATAATAGACCTCATTCAGCAAAGATTACAGTGCAGCTAGATCATTATTTCTGACATTCAGCAGTCAACCTCCAACATCATTGTAGAAGATGCTTTTCACAGTAGCTAAACACTTAAAAATAACAATTGTGATATCAGAGCTTTCATGAATAACACATGAAGCTGGAATTTACATTTTTTATTAGTAAAACTGCCTGTTTTCTTCTGAACATTGTTTATTTGAGTAAATAATACCAATCCATGGCTTTTATATTATTCCTGTACAATTGGAAAGTTTCAGTAATTTACTATTCAGAGGGTGGATCTGAAATTTTAAAGGTCCAGCTTAGCATCAGACAGCAGGCTCCCTTCTCCAAACTAACTGTTAAAAATGAAAAGAACAAAAGGAAAGTTCCTGTATGTCACTATATTTCATAGATACATCTGATAGCATGGACTGTACAAACAACCCATTGAGAAGTGCCTGGTCTCTCTACTTTAGCATTGTACAAACTGATCCATCAGCAACCAGTAAAAAGTATTTTCCCATGGCATTGACTAGCTCTGTGTGTAATTGGAGAAATTCATGAATATTTGTAAGCATAAATGAACAACAAAAAGCCACAATACTTCAACAGTAACCTGAAATTTCACAATATTTTCTAGGGTGTTTGCTTGCTTGCTTACATTCTTTCAGAAACATTCACAATGGCTCTGGTTGGTCTTGAAACCAATAGTCATTTCAAGCCTGTTTCTTTTGTAATTTTTGCCTTTCTTGATGCTTTTTAGTAAAAATTGATTTCCTACTCCAAAGACCACTCCCTAAGTAAAAATAATTAAATGAGGCCTTGTAACTATATTAGATATACATGACTGAAGAAATCCATCTTTCTATACCACAGTTGCCCTTAAGTTCTGAGCCACCCATTGGTGCTTATCACATCTGTGCTTGGAAGCAGTTAATGGCATACCTCTACTGCAAGATAGGGTTTTAGCTCCTTCATGAGTGTGTGAGCATTCTGAGTTGCTTCAATTGTATGGGACTTTTTGTGACCCTATGAACTGTACTCTCCAGGCTCTACTGTCCATGGGATTCTCCAGGCAAGAATACTGGAACGGGTTGCCATGCCTTCCTGCAGGGGATCTTCTCAACCCAGGGACAGAAACTGAATCTCCTGTGTCTCCTGCAGGTGGATTCTTTACCTACTGAGCCACCTGGGAAGTTCCCTAGTCTGTCACATAAAACTCTTCCACTTGTTTCCAGATTCCTGGGCTTTAAATACCAGTTCTTCTATGTATTAACTAGATGACTGTGCAAGTAAACTAACTCATTATACTTCTGCTTTATTATCTGTATGGTGGAAGTGAAAATCAAACATAGATCTTAGGGCTGTTATTGGGAATATAACAGAAGTCAGTTCAGTTCAGTTCAGTTGCTCTGACTGAGTCGTGTCTGACTCTTTGTGACCCCATGGACTGCAGCACGCCAGGCCTCCCTATTCATCACCAACTCCTGGAGTTTATATAAACTCATGTCCAGTGAGTCGGTGATGCCATCCAGCCATCTCATCCTCTGTCGTCCCCTTCTCCTCCTGCCTTCAATCTTTCCCAACATCAGGGTTTTTTCCAATGAGTCAGCTCTTCGCATCAGGCAGCCAAAATACTGGAATTTCAGCTTCAACGTCAGTCCTTCCAATGAACACCCAGGACTGATCTCCTTCAGAATGGACTGGTTGGATTTCTTTGCAGTCCAAGGGACTCTCAAGAGTCTTCTCCAATGCCACAGTTCAAAAGCATCAATTCTTCGGCACTCAGCTTTCTTTATAGTCCACATCTCATATCCATACATGACTACTGGAAAAACCATAGCCTTGACTAGACAGACCTTTGCTGACAAAGTAATGTCTCTGCTTTTTAATATGCTATCTAGGTTGTTCATAGCTTTTCTTCAAAGGAGTAAGCATCTTTTAATTTCATGGCTGCAATCACCATCTGCAGTGATTTTGGAGCCCACAAAAATAGTCAGCAACTGTTTCCACTGTTTCCCCAACTATTTGCCATGAAGTGATGGGACTGGATGTATTGATATGTAAATATTTGATTTATGTCCTTATATATATAGTTACATAATGATACTACATTATCTTTTAAGAACATCTACAGCTAAACATTTGTCCTTATCATTTGTATTAAGCACAAACAAAATTATAATTTTATATACATAAGGAGAGGTGGGAATACAAATGCATATATGCATTTAACTATATGTAGTTGGGCTATTTTATCTTTCAGGAACATCATGGCCTAAAATGTGCGTGTCATGTCAACATTTTCCTTCAGTAACAAATATTGCTGAATTTCAATCAGGTCTGAAGCTTTTTTAATCTGCACTATTCCAAAAGGCATCCCCTTATGGAAGCCTGATTTTGTTCCTCTCTCCTAATTATAAGTTATATAAGGGCAAGATCAGATCTCATTTACATTTATGCATTTTTGCCCAGAACAGAAAGTCACACAAAATTTTTAAGTGGTCATTGAATAAATTTTGCATAGGGCCATTATTTCTTTATATTGAAGAGCACTTAGACTATTCCATTGGCTATATATATATATATATATATATATATATATATGGTATGTAGAAAAGTAAACTTTTTATGAATAAATATATATATATTAATCTTCTGAGAAGTAATGGAAAGGGCATTGTTATAGTACAAAAACCTAGATTTCTTTGAAAATATATCTGATTCATCAGGATGAGACTTGTTTACAAAAAACTTGGATAAAATACGTTAATAGGTAGTTCTTACCAATTGACACTTCTGAAGTTAAGAACTTTATCTCTAAGAGTAAGGGGAAACTGATTGCATCATAGTGAATAACTAAATGCAATATTAAGTGAATTTTCACGGATTTGAATCACAGTCATCACACTCAAGAGGGAAATTATTGACCTAAGAGCTTCTCTATTTCAAATCCTGAAAGATGATGCTGTGAAAGTGCTGCACTCAGTATGCCAGCAAATTTGGAAAACTCAGCCAGTGGCCACAGGACTGGAAAAGGTCAGTTTTCATTCCAATCCCAAAGAAAAGCAATGCCAAAGAATGCTCTAACTACCACACAATTGCA
>NW_011494708.1:8838015-8850434 GCF_000754665.1 Bison bison bison | reverse complement strand
TCCAATCCCAAAGAAAAGCAATGCCAAAGAATGCTCAAACTACCACACAATTGCACTCATCTCACACGCTGTCTAAGTAATGCTCAAAATTCTCCAAGCCAGGCTTCAGCAATATGTGAACCGTGAACTTCCAGATGTTCAAGCTGGTTTTAGAAAAGGCAGAGGAACCAGAGATCAAATTGCCAACATCCACTGGATCATCAAAAAAGCAAGAGAGTTCCAGAAAAATATCTATTTCTGCTTTATTGACTATGCCAAAGCCATTGACTGTGTGGCTCACAATAAACTGTGGAACATTCTTAAAGAGATGGGAATACCAGGTCACCTGACCTCCCTCTTAAGAAATTTGTATGCAGGTCAGGAAACATCAGTTAGAACTAGACATGGAACAACAGACTGGTTCCAAATACGAAAAGGAGTACATCAAGGCTGTATATTGTCACCCTGCTTATTTAACTTATATGCAGAGTACATCATGAGAAACGCTGGGCTGCAAGAAGCACAAGCTAGAATCAAGATTGCCAGGAGAAATATCAATAACCTCAGATATGCAGATAACACTACCCTTATGGCAGAAAGTGAAGAGGAACTAAAAAGCCTCTTGGTGAAAGTGAAAGTGGAGAGTGATCATGGCATCTGATCCCATCACTTCATGGCAAATAGATAAGGAAACAGTGGAAACAGTTGCTGACTTTATTTTTTGGGGGTTCCAAAATCACTGCAGATGGTGATTGCAGCCATGAAATTAAAAGACACTTACTCCTATTAGAAGGAAAGTTGTGACCAACCTAGATAGCATATTCAAAAGCAGAGACATTACTTTGCCAACAAAGGTCTGTCTAGTCAAGGCTATGGTTTTTCCTGTGGTCACGTATGGATGTGAGAGTTGGACTGTGAAGAAAGCTGAGCACAAAAGAAATTGATGCTTTTGAACTGTGGTGTTGGAGAAGACTCTTGAGAGTCCCCTGGACTGCAAGGAGATCCAACCAGTCCATTCTGAAGGAGATCAGCCCTGGGATTTCTTTGGAAGGAATGATACTAAAGCTGAAACTCCAGTACTTTGGCCACCTCATGCGAAGAGTTGACTCATTGGAAAAAACTCTGATGCTGGGAGGGATTGGGGGCAGGAGGAGAAGAGGACAACAGAGGATGAGATGGCTGGATGGCATCACTGACTCGATGGATGTGAGTCTGAGTGAACTCCGGGAGTTGGTGATGAACAGGGAGGCCTGGAGTGCTACGATATATGAGGTCACAAAGAGTTGGACACGACTGAGCGACTGAACTGAACTGAACCGAACTGAACTGAAGAGCTTCTCATTATGCAAGATTATATAAACTAAAAAAGGAAACCAGAGATTACTAGCATGTGTATGAATTCAACATTTTAACATTTTGAGAAGATGCAAAAAACATCATGAAAAAAATCAGAAAGAAAATGAATGTATTCACAACAACCTTGTGCAGATAGAAATTGCATGGGTAATCAATAGCCAAGCTTTGCACTCTCTTCAAACTAACCTTCAGTTAGTCAGTTCAGTCACTCAGTTGGTATTCCACTCTTTGCGACCTCATGGAGAGCAGCACTCCAGGCTTCCCTGTCAATCACCGACGGCCAGAGTTTACTCAAACTCATGTCCATTGAGTCGGTGATGCCATTCAACCATCTCATTCTCTGTCGTCCCCTTCTCCTCCCACCTTCAATCTCTCCCAGCATGAGAGTCTTTCAAATGAGGTACTTCTTTGTATCAGGTGGCCAAAATATTGGAGTTTCAGCTTCAGCATCAGTCCTGAATACTCAGGACTGATTTCCTTTAGGATGGACTGGTTAGATCACCTTGCAGTCCAAGGGACTCTCAAGAGTCTTCTCCAACACCACAGTCCAAAAGCATGAATTCTTTGGCTCTCAGCTTTCTTTGTAGTCCAACTCTCACATCCATACATGACTGGTAGAAAAATGATAGCCTTGACTAGGCAGACCTTTGTTGACAAAGTAATGTCTCTGCTTTTTAATATGCTGTCTAGGTTGTTCATAACTTTTCTTGCAATGAGCAAGCGTTTTTTTTAATTTCATGGCTGCAGTCACCATCTGCACTGATTTTGGAGTCCAAACAAAGTCTGTCATTGTTTCTATGTTTTACTATCTATTTGTCATGAAGTGAAGGGACCAAATGCCATGATCTTAGTTTTCTGAATGTTCAGCTTTAAGCCAAGTTTTTCATTCTCCTCTTTCACTTTCATCAAGAGGCTTTTTAGTTCCTCTTCACTTTCTGCCATAAGGGTGGTGTCATCTTCATATCTGAGGTTGTTGACATTTCTTCTGGCAATTTTGCTTCCAGCTTGTGCTTCTTGCAGCCCAGCGTTTCTCATGATGTACTCTGCATATAAGTTAAATAAGCAGGGTGAATATAGACAGCCTTGATGTACTCCTTTCCTGATTATTTGGAAACAGTCTGTTGTTCCATGTCCAGTTCTAACTGTTGCTTCCTGACCTGCATACAGATTTCTCAAGAGGCAGGTTAGGTGGTCTGGTATTCCCATCTCTTGAAGAATTTTCCACAATTTGTTGTGATCCACACAGTCAAACGCATATTCAATAAAGCAGAAATAGATGTTTTCTGGAGCTCTTTTGCTTTTTTGATGACCCAACAGATGTTGGCAATTGGATCTCTGGTTCCTTTGCCTTTTCTAAATCCTTCTTGAACATCTGGAAGTTCACAGTTCACATACTGTTGAAGCCTGACTTGGAGAATTTTGGGCATTACTTTACTAGCATGTGAGATGAGTGCAATTTTGGTAGTTAGCGCATGCTTTGGCATTGCCTTTCTTTGGGATTGGAATGAAAACTGACCTTTTCCAGTCCTATGGCCACTGCTGAGTTTTCCACATTTGCTGGCATACTGAGTGCAGCACTTTCACAGCATCATCTTTCAGGATTTGAAATAGCTCAACTGGAATTCCATCACCTCCACTAGCTTTGTTTTAGTGATGCTTCCTAAGGCCCATGTGACTTCACATTCCAGGATGTCCGGTTCTAGGTGAGTAGTCACACCATTGTGATTATCTGGGTCGTAAAGATCTTTTCTTTATAGTTCTTCTGTGTATTCTTGCCACCTCTTCCTAATATCTTCTGCATCTGTCAGATCCATAAAATTTCTGTCCTTTATTGTGTCCATCTTTGCATGAAATGCTCCCTTGGTATCTCTAATTTTCTTGAAGAGATCTGTAGTCTTTCACATTCTATTGTTTTCCTTTATTTCTTTGCACTGATCACGGAGGAAGCCTTTCTTCTCTCTCCTTATTCTTTGAAATTCTGCATTCAAATGGGTATATCTTTCCTTTTTTCCTTTGCTTTTAGCTTCTTTTCTTTTCTCAGCTATTTGTAAGACCTCCTCAGACAACCATTTTGCCTTTTTGCATTTCTTTTTCTTGAGATGGTCTTGATCCCTGCCTCCTGTACAATGTCAGGAACCTCCATCCATATTCTTTAGGTACTCTATCAGATCTAATCCCTTTAACCTATTTGTCACTTCTACTCTATAGTCATGGGGATTTGATTTAGGTCATACCTGAATGATCTAATGGTTTTCCCTACTTTCTTCAATTTAAGCCTGAATTTGGCAATAAGGAGTTTAGGATCTGAGCCACAGTCAGCTCCCAGTCTTGTTTTTGCTGACTGTATAGAGCTTCTCCATCTTTGGCTGCAAAGAATATAATCAGTCTGATTTTGGTATTGACCACCTGGTGATGTCCATGTGTAGAGTCATCTCTTGCGTTGTTGGAAGAGGGTGTTTGCTATGACCAGTGTGTTCTCTTGGCAAAACTCTGTTATTCTTTGCCCTGTTTCATTCTGTACTCCAAGGTCAAATTTGCCTGTTACTCCACTTATTTCTTGACTTTCTACTTTTGCATTCCAGTCCCCTATAATAAAAAGGATATCTTTTTTGGGTGTTAGTTCTAGAAGGTCTTATACGTCTTCATAGAACCGTTCAACTTCAGCCTCTTCAGCATATTGGTCGGGGCATAGACTTAAATTACTGTAATACTGAATGGTTTGCCATGGAAATGAACAGAGATCATTCTGTTATTTTTGAGATTGCATCCAAGTACTGCATTTCAGACTCTTTTGTTTACTATGATGGCTACTCCATTTCTTCTAAGGGATTCTTGCCCACAATAGCAGATGTAAGGGTCATCTGAGTTAAATTCACCCATTTCAGTTTGCTGATTCCTAAAACATCAATGTTCACTCTTGCCATCTCCTGTTTAACTACATCCAGTTTGCCTTAATTCATGGACCTAACATTCCAGGTTCCTTTGCAATATTGCTCTTTACAGCATCAGACTTTACTTTCCTCACCAGTCACATCCACAACTAGGTGTTGGTTTTGCTTTGGCTCTGTCTTCATCCTTTCTGGAGTTATTTCTCCACTGATCTCCAGTAGCATATTGGGCACCTACTGGGGAGTTCATCTCTCAGTGTCCTATCTTTTTGCCTTTTCATACTGTTCATGGGGTTCTCAAGGCAAGAATACTGAAATGGTTTGCCATCCTCTTCTCCAGTGGACCACATTTTGTCAGAACTCTCCACCATGAACCATCTTTTGGGGGGCCCTACAAGGCATGGCTCATAGTTTCACTGAGTTAGACAAGGCTGTGGTCTTGTGATCAGACTGATTAGTTTTCTGTGATTGTGGTTTTCAGTCTGTCTGCCCTCTGATGGAGAAGGATAAGAGGCTTAAGAAAGCTTCTTGATGGGACAGACTGACTGAGGGGGAAACTGGGTCTTGTTCTGATGGATGGGGCCATGCTCAGGAAATCTTTAATCCAATTTTCTGTTGATGAGTGGGGCTGTGTTCTCTCCCTGTTATTTCTATAACATTCAATGTATAACAAATAAATTTCAAATGAACTGCTTCTGAACTTTTTTTTAAATTTTATTTTATTTTTAAACTTTACAATATTGTATTAGTTTTGCCAAATATCGAAATGAATCCGCCACAGGTATACCCGCGTTCCCCATACTAAACCCTCCTCCCTCCTAGTGTCAAATGAATGCTCATGTTTTCTCTTTGGTCTTCAGCAATATTTTCCATTTTCACAAAGGCAAACCAGTTAATGAATGCAGGATCACTTTTATACAAAAAGAAAATATTTAAAACTATTTCCATATTTTATGAAAACATGTTATGTCACCATCAATTAAGTTTTCTGATTAAAATGACAATCTTTGATTATTCAAAATTGCTATTATTAAAATTGAGTAGAAAATTCACTATTCTATATTGTCATTTTAACTTAATCACAGTCACATTTTCATACAAGAGAAATAAAGAAATCTTAAAGATATATTTACTTTCCTTTTCTCTCTTTTTAATTAAACATTCTCAGCTCATTGCATAGAGGGAAAAACGATTAAATAATTAACTTTTTATTCTTTGGAGATCCCTGTGCATTTTAATTTACATGTTGATTATGTAGCCAGGAAAAGTCTCCCATGCTAAATTTGATTAAGCAAGGCAGAAAGTGCCTTAAAATGAATAGATAGTTGAAACAGAATGTGTTTTGTCTAATTGCATTAATGAACTACCCTGATGAGGCTTGTTTAAAGCAAAAGGCACCCCTGACCTTTTAATTAACTGTAAAACAGGATACTTCTAATATCGAAGAGTTTTACTCCATTTTTATGGTTTTTTAAACCAAACACTTAAACCACTTAAATTCTTTAGAAAATAATGGAATGGGTGAAAAAGTAGGCATTCCTTGTCTCAGATGTGAGACAATTGCTCCCTGCTCATGGCAAAACTCTCATTTGAAGCCACCAGTGCTTTTGAATTATCTCCTTTATATCCCAGACAAACAAAAATAGACATTTTGGGAGGGATCCATGAGAAAGTAAATTATATAAACCATAATATTGTCTGTAAGGACTATGACTTATGTACCAAAACAAAAAAAAATCTGATGATAAATTGTAATAGTATAATCCAACATGAGTGGAATTTATGTAACACTGTTTTCAAAGAGGACACTGATTGGCTGTAGAAATAAACCCCTCTCATGTGGGAAGTGTATTCTCTGTCCATACAATGTATAGCATTCCCATGATACTGCAATATTTAAATTTTACTCATGTAACCATCTGGTAGTCTGAAAGAATAGTGTAGCTATTTAACAACTATTTAATTTACTTGGGCCAAAGTCATTGTGGAACTCTTCATTGCTAGGTTGTTTCTCAAATGTATGGGTATTTGTGCTTGTGTGTGTTGAATGATATATATTTAAAGAAAAGTGAGTCTTTCAGATAGAGAAATTTTGGCAAGAATTCAAGCCATGCTACTTCCATTATATTGAGAGGGCTTTACCTGCCATAAATTACACTGTGTGTAAAAAAATAACTTTGTATAATTTTAACTACAGAAAACAACCCTGGGCACCAGTAAAGCTGACTTCTGTGAAATGAATGATAAAGTAATCATTGTTCTAAAGCCTCAGTGTTCAAAAGAACAATAGCTAAAATATACTTTTATAAACTAATATTAAATTGTCATTAAAGTACAAAATATCAGAAAAGGAAAACAATACTTTAGGCTAATATTTGATATAATTTTGACACTGAGAAAAATATCCCAGTCTCATTATGAGTGTGGAAAACCAAGATATGTTTATACATTTAACTGTTAGAAAACAAAGTCAAAGGTTAGCAATAATAATCTTTGATTTATGGGATTGCAAAATGATTTTTTTAAATTTTATATACATTTTCTGAAATTTCCATTTTAAAATCAATACATCATCTTGATAAAATATTCATCAAACATAAAGTGAATTGCTAAAAGATTACATTTAGTTCTATAAATTATAGTTAGTTATATAATTTAATTTTATAAATTTTAACAATGTATTATTTGGTCCATTTCTTATGTCTATGAATGTTGAATTTTTGTAAATTAAGGATTTTGTAAATTAAGTATTCTATGGTTGCTTCATTTCTTACAGTTCTTTGTCTTCCTACTTCTGATTCTAAATATCTGTAAAATATGTATTTACATATACATAACAAGTAGTTGAGAAACCTATATGCAGGTCAGGAAGCAACAGTTAGAACTGGACATGGAACAACAGACTGGTTCCAAATAGGAAAAGGAGTATGTCAAGGCTGTATATTGTCACCCTGCTTATTTAACTTACATGCAGAGTACATCATGATAAACGCTGGGCTGAATGAAGCACAAGATGAAATCAAGATTGTCTGGAGAAATATCAATAACCTCAAATATACAGATGACACCAACCTTATGGCAGAAAGTGAAGAGGAACTCAAAAGCCTCTTGATGAAGGTGAAAGAGGAAAGTGAAAAAGTAGGCTTAAAGCTCAACATTCAGAAAATGAAGATCATGGCATCTTGTCCCATTATTTCATGGCAAATAGATGGGGAAACAGTGTCAGACTTTATTTTTTGGGGCTCCAAAATCGCTGCAGATGGTGATTGCAGCCATGAAATTAAAATACACTTACTCCTTGGAAGGAAAGTTAAGACCAACCTAGATAGCATATTGAAAAGTAGAGACATTACTTTGCCGACAAAGGTCTGTCTAGTCAAGGTTATGGTTTTTCCAGTGGTCTTGTATGGATGTGAGAGTTGGACTGTGAAGAAGGCTGAGCACTAAAAAATTGATGCTTTTGAACTGTGGTGTTGGAGAAGTCTCTTGAAAGTCCCTTGGACTGCAAGGAGATCCAATCAGTCCATTCTGAAGGAGATCAGCCTTGGGATTTCTTTGGAAGGAATGATGCTAAAGCTGAAACTCCAGTACTTTGGCCAGCTCATGTGAAGACTTGACTCATTGGAAAAGACTCTGATGCTGGGAGGGATTGGGGTCAGGAGGAGAAGGGCACGACAGAGGATGAGATGGCTGGATGGCATCACTGACTCGATGGACATGAGTTTGAGTCAACTCCAAGAGTTGGTGATGGACAGGGAGGCCTGGCGTGCTGCAATTCATGGGGCCGCAAAGAGTTGGACATGACTGAGTGACTGAACTGAACTGAACAAGTAGTTGGGAGAGCAATTAAGTTTTTGTCTAAAAAGTATATTTACAAAACGATCACCTGTGTATTCTACCCAGCAACTGAAATTTCTCTTCCATGCTATTTGTGGGGATTTATTCAAAAGTCTTTTTCATTGAATATTTACATTGTTTTTGTTGTTGTTGTTCAGTTGGGTCTGACCTTTCCAACCCCATGGATGTCATCCTAGGATTCCCTGTCCTTCACTATCTCCTGGACTTTGCTTAAACTCATGTTCACTGAGTTGGTGATGTCATCCAACCACCTCATCCTCTGTCATCCCCTTTGCCTCCTGGCTTCAATCTTTCCCAGCATCAGAATCTTTTCCAGTGAGTCAGCTATTCACATAAAGTGGCCAAGTACTGAAGCTTCAGTTTCAGCATTAGCCATTCCAATGAGTATTCAGGGTTGATTTCCTTTAGGATTGACTGGTTTGATCTCCTTGCAGCCCAAGAGACTCTCAAGAATCTTCTCCAGTACCACAAATTCAAAAGCATCAGTTCTTCAGCACTCAGCCTTCTTAATGTTCCAACTCTCATATTAATACATTACTTCTGGAAAAACCATAGCTTTGATTATATGGATCTTTGTTGGCAAACTGATGTCTTTACTTTTTAATCTGCTGTCTAGACTTGTCATAGCTTATTATCCAAGGAACAAGTGTCTTTTAATTTTATGGCTGCAATCACCATCTGCAGTGATTTTGGAGCCCAAGAAAATAGAATGTGTCACTGCTTCCTCTTTTCCCCATCTATTTGCCTTGAAGTGGTGAGACTGGATGCCGTGATCATGTTGAGTTTTAAGCCAGATTTTTCACTCTCTTCTTTCACCCTCATCAAGAGGCTCTTCATTTCTTTTTCACTTTCTGCCATTAGAGTAGCATCATCTGCATATCTGAGGCTGTTGATATTTCTCCCAGAAATCTTGATTCCAGCTTGTGCTTCATCCAGCCCAGCATTTCATGTGATGTACTCTGGATATAAGCTAAATAAGTAGGGTGACAACATGCAGCCTTGTTGTACTCCTTTCCCAATTTTGAACCAGTCCACAGGGCAGACAGTAAAGAATCTGCCTGCATTGTCGGAGACCTGGGTTCGATCCCTGGTTTGGGAAGATACCCTGGAGGAGGGTATAGCAACCCACTCCAGTTTTCTTGCCTGGAGAATCCTCATGCACAGAGGAGCCTGGTGGACTAGAGTCCAAGGGGTCTCAAAGAGTTGGACACACCTGAGCAGCTAAGCACACATTGTTCCATGCCCAGTTCTAGCTATGTCTTCTTAACCTGCACACAGGTTTCTTAGGAGGCAGATAAGGTGATCTAGTATTCCCATTTCTTTAAGAATTTTTCAGTTTGTTGGGATCCACACAGTCAAAGACTTTAGCATAATCAATGAAGCAGAAGTAGATGGGTTTTTTTTTTTTTTTTAATTCCCTTTCTTTTTCTATGATCCAACAGATATTGGCAATTTGATCTCTGGTTCCCATGCCTTTTCTAAATTCAGCTTGTACATCTGGAAATCCTCAGGTCACATAGTATTGAAACCTAGCTTGAAGGATTTTTATCATTAACTTGCTAGCATGTAAAATGAGCACAATTGTACAGTAGTTTGAATATTCTTTAGCATGGCCTTTCTTTGGGATTGAAATGAAAATTGACCTCTTCCAGTCCTATGGCCAATGCTGAGTTTTCCAAATTTGCTGACATAGTTAGTGAGTGCAGCACTTTAACAGAATCATCTTTTAGGATTTGAAATAGATTAGCTGGAATTCCATCATCTCCACTAGCTCTGTTCATAGTAATGCTTCATTATTACATTGCTTTTACTGAATAAATATTGTTACTGCAGGACCAATTACTATATAATTGGGTGCACATCATTTCTCATGGATCTAATTTTATAATTCCTATGCTACTCATGTAAAATTTTATAGTATGAGTTAATTCTTTCATTCCTCAAATAGTTATTGAACACTTACTACATGACAAATTCTGTCTCAATTCCCTAATGTTCTGAAATCAAACAATATTACAATTTGCTTCATATTCAGGTTACACAAATTCTTTCACTTCTGTTTTACCCAGAATTTTAATTGTCTTTTATCATTGTTAAAATAAATTGTGTATTCTTGCTTCCTCATTTTTAATACTTTATAATTTATTCTCATTATAATTTGATCTTGATAGTTTAGTGAGACAAAAATTTATAATACGTGACAGTAATTGTTCTCTTCATTGCCTCAGTCACTACTGCTCGCCTGACATAGAGTCTGCTGTATTTTAGGTCCTCGACAAATATTTTTATAATGGATAAATAGAAAATGTAATGATACGGTTAGTATTTGTCCTTCTTTTTGGCTTTCCATGACCTCAAAATTGGGGCTATGGAGACCGAGTATCTTATAAACTTTTTGGTTTTATAAGTTCAAAAATGATTGTGTCCAGTTACATACCAAATGAATTTATTTCAGAAAGAAGCTGAAGCAGAAATGTATTTATTTTTTCAATTATTTATCAGGTTTTTGTTTATTATAAAAATAAATCTTTGTATTCAATCTTCACCTGGCTTTAATCTGAGTGAGATAAATTTAGATACAGATATAAAAAGAAAGAAAGAAAGAAAATATTATGATACTGAGAAATATCATCTTATTCAAAAAATTTAGTTATTTCTCTCAGTTCCATGTTTTACTTGAAGAGTTTATTTTTGTAACTATTAAATGTACTATTTCCATTTAGTTAATACTTAAGTAAACAAGATTTATTCTACAACAAATCTAGACTCCTCAATATTCCTTGAATATATTTCCTGAAAATGAAAAAAACCTTACTCCCTCCCATTCCTTCTCACCTCAAATCAAAAGCCTTAAAGATACTATTTAGATGTAGCCTGAGATGGTGGAGGAATAGGACAGGGAGACCACTTTCTTCCCCACAAATTCATCAAAAGAACATTTGAATGCTGAGTAAATTCCACAAAACAACTTCTGAATGCCGGTAGAGGACATCAGGCACCCAGAAAAGCAGCCCATTGTCTCTGAAAGGAGATAGGAAAAAATATAAAAGATAAAAAGAGAGACAAAAAGAGGTAGGGACAGAGCTCCGTCCTGGGAAGGGAGTCTTAAAAAAGAGAGAAGTTTCCAAACACCAAGAAACACTCTCACTGCCGAGTCTGTGGCGAGCCTTGGAACCACAGAGGGCAACATAACCGGGAGGACAAATAAATAAATAATTAAAACCCACAGATTACGGCCCAGTGGTAACTCCCCTAGGGAGAAGCAGCGCAGACGCCTGCATTCACCACTAGCAAGTGGGAGAGGCGCTGGCTGCATTGCTTACAGTTAGGACCTGGCCTGAATGCCCTGAGGGCAATCTGAGAGACCTAACTTGGGATAGCAAACCAGACTGTGGGATAGCTACCACGCGAAAAGCCCTAACCCAAGACACCGCCAGGCCCACTCACAGAACAGAGGACTGAGCAGAGCTAGCCGGCTACAGACCGGCCCATCCTCCTCCCGTGATGGGCAGATGAGGACAGCCAGAGCTGGAAGGGCAATCGCAGCCACAGAGAGGCATTATCTACCAAACTGCAAACAGGCTTCATTGCTAACCAAGACTTCTTGGGATTCTGGATGGTCAACATCTGCCTGAGAAGGTGCGCCGGTTGTACACCCAGAAAATCGAGCGGCAGGGATGAGGGAGGTGATAAGTTGCAGCGACTGTGCTCACCAAACACCTGGTCACCTGAGCTACTCGGACCTTTGAAGAGCACAAAATGCAGGCCCAACGGAGTCTTCACCTCTGAGGACTACCTGAGTACCTGAACCTAAATGGCTTAGACCTGGGAAGTGCATACAACCCAGGGCTGGCCACAGACAGTTCCTGGCAGAGCAACCTAGAGCCTAAGCAGTGCAGACAGGGAAAGCACACACGCCGTGAGTGGGGGCAAACCCAGTGTGGCCAAGACACTGTGAGCACATTGCCAGTATTATTTGTTTGCAGCATCCCTCCTTCCCCACAGCACGACTGAACAAGTGAGCCTAAAAAAGTGTACACCACCTCCCCCTTGCGTCAGGGCAGAAATTAGATACTGAAGAGACCAGCAAAGAGAAGAAGCTAAAACAGAGGGAACCTCCTTGGAAGTGACAGGTGCAATAGATTAAAACCCTGTAGTTAGTATCAACTACACAAACACCCTTTTCCAACAACACAAGAGAAGACTCTACACATGGACATCACCAGATGGTCAACACCAAAATCAGATTGATTATATTCTTTGCAGCCAAAGATGGAGAAGCTCTATAAAGTCAACAAAAACAAGACCGGGAGCTGACTGTGGCTCATTCATGAACTC
>NW_011494708.1:8837093-8837699 GCF_000754665.1 Bison bison bison | reverse complement strand
ATAAGGCATCTGAATGAAGAGTTCCAAAGAATAACAAGAGATAAGAAAGCCTTCCTCAGCGATCAGTGCAAAGAAGTAGAGGAAAACAACAGAATGGGAAAGACTAGAGATCTCTTCAAGAAAATTAGAGATACCAAGGGAATATTTCATGCAAAAGATGGTCTCGAAAAGGACAGAAATAGTATGGACCTAACAGAAGCAGAAGATATTAAGAAGAGGTGGCGAGAATACACAGAAGAACTGTACAAAAAAGATCTTCACGACCCAGATAATCACGACGGTGTGATCACTGACCTAGAGCCAGACATCCTGGAATGTGAAGTGGGCCTTAGAAAGCATCACTATGAACAAAGCTAGTGGAGGTGATGGAAATCCAGTTGAGCTACTAACAAAGCTAGTGGAGGTGATGGAATTCCAGTTGAGCTATTTCAAATCCTGAAAGATGATGCTGTAAAAGTGCTGCACTCAATATGCCAGTAAATTTGGAAAACTCAGCAGTGGCCACAGGACTGGAAAACGTCAGTTTTCATTCCAATACCAAAGAAAGGCAATGCCAAAGAATGCTCAAACTACCGCACAATTGCACTCATCTCACATGCCAGTAAA
>NW_011494708.1:8835948-8836306 GCF_000754665.1 Bison bison bison | reverse complement strand
CTCAACATTCAGAAAACGAAGATCATGGCATCTGGTCCCATCACTTCATGGGAAATAGATGGGGAAACAGTGGAAACAGTGTTAGACTTTATTTTTGGGGAGCTCCAAAATAGCTGCAGATGGTGATTGCAGCCATGAAATTAAAAGACGCTTACTCCTTGGAAGGAAAGTTATGACCAACCTAGATAGCATATTCAAAAGCAGAGATATCACTTTGCCAACAAAGGTTCGTCTAGTCAAGGCTATGGTTTTTCCAGTGGTCATGTATGGATGTGAGAGTTGGACTGTGAAGAAGGCTGAGTGCTGACAAATTGATGCTTTTGAACTGTGGTGTTGGAGAAGACTCTTGAGAGTCCCT
>NW_011494708.1:8832690-8835848 GCF_000754665.1 Bison bison bison | reverse complement strand
CAGAGGATGAGATGGCTGGATGGCATCACTGACTGGATGGACGTGAGTGTGAGTGAACTCCGGGAGTTGGTGATGGACAGGGAGGCCTGGCGTACTGTGATTCATGGGGTCGCAAAGAGTCGGACACGATTGAGTGACTGATCTGATCTGATCTGATACTTCTTTAATTTTCATTTTTATAACCTACTATTACTTTGCAAAGAAAAAAGAGAGAACCTATTTTTTAACGCAAACTTCATATATATATATATGTTTTATAATTTTTGTGACTTTTTTTTTTTCCTTTAATGTTGTATTTTTGAAAATCCAACCTCTACTCTAGATTTTTAATCTTTGCTTTTTGGTATTTGTTATCAATTTTGTACATTTAAGAACCCAATCTTCAGTACCCATTTTTACTTGTGAGTGAGATTACTGACTTGACTGTTCTCTCTCCCTTTGGACTCTCCTTTTTCTCCACCAGGTCGCCTCTATCTCCTCCCTCCCCCATCTCTTCTGTACCCAACTCTGTGAATCTCTTTGTGTGTTTTGGACTGTAGAGAATACTTAGGGAACTGATTACTGGCTGGACCTGACTATCTCCTTTTGATTTGCCCCTTTATCCTCCTGGCCACCTCTGTCTCCTTCCTCCCTCTTCTCTTCTCTGTGTAACTCCGTGAACATCTCTGAGCAGTCCAGACTGTGGAGAGAACATAAGGAAGTGATTACTGGCTAGCTTGCTCTCTCCTTTTTTGGTTCCACCTCATCTCCTCCTGGTCACCTCTATCCCCCTCTTCCCTCTTCTCTTCTCCATGTAACTCTGTGAACCTCTCTGGGTGTCCCTCACTGTGGAGAAAATTTTTATCTTTAACCTTAATATTTTGTCATTAGTGCTGTCTAGATGGAGAAGTCTTGAGGCTACTGTAAAAATAAGACTGAAAACCAGAAGCAGGAGGCTTAAGTCCAAATCCTGAGAATACCAGAGAACTCCTGACTCCAGGAACATTAATCGACAGGAGCTCATCAAATGCCTCCATACCTACACTGAAACCAAGCACCACCCAAGGGCTAACAAGTTCCAGAGCAAGACATACCACACAAATTCTCCAGCAACACAGGAACATAGCCCTGAGCTTCAATATACAGGCTGCCCAAAGTCACTCCAAACCCACTGACATCTCATAACTCAGTAGTGGACACTTCATTGCACTCCAGAGAGAAGAAATACAGCTCCACCCACCAGAACACGGACACAAGCTTCCCTAACCAGGAAACCTTGACAAGCCACTCGTCCAACCCCACCCACAGCAAGGAAACTCCACAATAAAGAGAACTCCACAAACTGCCAGAATACAGAAAGGCCACCCCAAACACAGCAATATAAACAAGATGAAGAGACAGAGGAATACCCAGCAGGTAAAGGAACAGGATAAATGTCCACCAAACCAAACAAAAGAGGAAGAGATGGGGAATCTACCTGACAAAGAATTCCAAATAATGATAGTGAAAATGATCCAAAATCTTGAAAACAAGATGGAATCACAGATAAATAGCCTGGAGACAAGGATTGAGAAGATGCAAGAAAGGTTTAACAAAGACCTAGAAGAAATAAAAAAGGAGTCAATATATGCAATAATGATAGTAAGTCAATAATGCAATAAATGATATCAAAAACACTCTGGAGGGAACAAATAGTAGAATAAGAGAGGCAGAAGATAGGATTGGTGAGGTAGAAGATAGAATGGTAGAAATAAATGAATCAGAGAGGAAAAAAGAAAAACAAATTTAAAGAAATGAGGACAATCTCAGAGACCTCTGGGACAATGTTAAACGCCCCAACATTCGAATCATAGGAGTCCCAGAAGAAGAAGGCAAAAAGAAAGACCATGAGAAAATACTTGAGGAGATAATAGTTGAAAACTTCCCTAAAATATGGAAGGAAATAATCACCCAAGTCCAAGAAACCCAGAGTCTCAAACAGGATAAACCCAACGCAAAACACCTCAAGACACATATTAATCAAATTAACAAAGATCAAACACAAAGAACAAATATTAAAAGCAGCAAGGGAAAAACAACAAATAACACACAAGAGAATTCCCATAAAGATAACAGCTGATCTTTCAATAGAATCTCTTTAGGCCAGGAGGAAATGACAGAACATACTTAAAGTGATGAAAGAAAATAACCTACAGCCCAGATTACTGTACCCAGCAAGGATCCCATTCAAATATGAAGGAGAAATCAAAAGCTTTACAGACAAGTAAGAGCTGAGAGAATTCAGCACCACCAAACCAGCTCTCCAACAAATGCTAAAGGATCTTCTCTAGATAGGAAACACAAAAAGGGTGTATAAACTCAAACCTAAAACAATAAAGTAAATGGCAAAGGGATCATACTTAGCAATAATTACCTTAAACGTAAATGGGTTGAATGCCCCAACCAAAAGACAAAGACTGGCTGAATGGATACAAAAATATGACCCTTATATATGTTGTCTACAAGAGACCCACCTCAAACAAGGCACACATACAGACCGAAAGTGAAGGGCTGGAAAAAGATATTCCACGCAAATAGAGACCAAAAGAAAGCAGTAGTAGCAGTACTCATATCAGATAAAATAGACTTTAAAACAAAGGCTGAGAAAAGAGACAAAGAAGGACACGATATAATCATCAAAGGATCAATCGAAGAAGAAGATATAACAATTATAAATATATATGCACCCTAAATAGGAGCACTGCAATGTGTAATACAAACGCTAACAAGTATGAAAGGGGAAATTAACAATAACACAATAATAGTGGGAGACTTTAAAGCCCATTCACACCTATGGATAGATCAACTAAGCAGAAAATTAACAAGGAAACAGAAACTTTAAATGATACAGTAGACCAGTTAGACCTAATTGATATCTATAGAACATTTCACCCCAAAGCAATGAATGTTACCTTTTTCTCAAGTGCCCATGGAACCTTCTCCAGGATAGATCACATCCTGGGCCATAAATCTAGCCTTCGTAAATTCAAAAAAAATGAAATCATACCAAACATCTTTTCTGACGACAATGCAGTAAGATTAGATCTCAATTACAGGAGAAAAACTATTAAAAATTCCAACATATGGAGGCTGAACAACACGCTGCTGAATAACCAACAAATCACAGAATAAATCAAAAA
>NW_011494708.1:8829712-8832539 GCF_000754665.1 Bison bison bison | reverse complement strand
CAATAAAATTAGAAACGAAAATGGAGAGATCACAAGAGACAACACAGAAATACAAAGGATCATAAGAGACTCGGAGAAGGCAATGGCACCCCACTCCAGTACTCTTGCTTGGAAAATCCCATGGACGGAGGAGCCTATTAGGTTGCAATCCATGGGGTTGCTAAGAGTGGGACACGACTGAGGGACTTTACTTTTACTTTTCACTTTCGTGCATTGGAGAAGGAAATGGCAACCCACTCCAGTGTTCTTGCCTGGAGAATCTCAGGGACGGGGGAGCCTGGTGGGTTACTGTCTATGGGGTCGCACAGAGACGGACACGACTGAAGTGACTTAGCATAGCATAGCATAAGAGACTGCTATCAGCAATTATATGCCAATAAAATGGACAACGTGGAAGAAATGGACACAATCTTCAAAAAGTACAACTTTCCAAAACTGAACCAGGAACAAATAGAAAATCTTAACAGACCCATCACAAGCATGGAAATTGAAACTGTAATAAGAAATCTTCCAGCAAACAAAAGCCCAGGTCCAGATGCTTCACAGCTGAATTCTACCAAAAATTTAGAGAAGAGCTAACACCTATCCTACTCAAACTCTTCCAGAAAATTGCAGAGGAAGGTAAACTTCCAAACTCGTTCTATGAGGCCACCACCACCCTAATACCAAAACCTGACAAAGATGCCACAAAAAAAGAAAACTACAGGCCAATATCACTGATGAACATAGATGCAAAAATCCTTAACAAAATTCTAGCAATCAGAATCCAACAACACATTAAAAAGATCATACACCATGACCAAGTGGGCTTTATCCCAGGGATGCAAGGATTCTTCAATATCCACAAATCAATCAACGTAATACACCACATTAACAAATTGAAAAATAAAAACCATATGATTATCTCAATAGATGCAGAGAAAGCCTTTGACAACATTCAACATCCATTTATGATAAAAACTCTCCAGAAAGCAGGAATAGAAGGAACATACCTCAACATCATAAAAGCTATATATGACAAACCCACAGCAAACATTATCCTCAATGGTGAAAAATTGAAAGCATTTCCTCTAAAGTCAGGAACAAGACAAAGGTGGTCACTTTCACCACTACTATTCAACATAGTTTTGGAAGTTTTGGCCACAGCAATCAGAGCAGAAAAAGAAATAAAAGGAATCCAAATTGCAAAAGAAGAAGTAAAACTCTCACTGTTTGCAGATGACATGATCCTCTATATAGAAAACCCTAAAGACTCCACCAGAAAATTACTAGAGCTAATCAATTAATATAGTAAAGTGTCAGGATATAAAATCAACACACAGAAATCCCTTGCATTCTTATACACTAATAGTGAGAAAATAGAAAGAGGACTTAAGGAGACAATTCCATTCACCATTGCAACGAAAAGAATAAAATACTTAGGAAAATATCTACCTAAAGAAACAAAAGACCTATATATAGAAAACTATAAAACACTGGTGAAATAAATCAAAAAGGACACTAATAGATGGAAATATACCGTGTTCGTGGATCGGAAGAATTGATATAGTGAAAATGAATATACTACCTAGAGGAATCTATAGATTCAATGCAATCCTTATCAAGCTACCAACAGTATTTTTCACACAGCTAGAACAAATAATTTCACAATTTTTATGGAAATACAAAAAACCTTGAATAGCCAAAGCTATCTTGAGAAAGAAGAATGGAACTGGAGGAATCAACCTGCCTGACTTCAGTCTCTACTACAAAGCCACAGTCATCAAGACAGTATGGTACTGGCACAAAGACAGAAATATAGATCAGTGGAACAAAATAGAAAGCCCAGAGATAAATCCATGCACCTATGGACACCTTATCTTTGACAAAGGAGGCAAGAGTATACAATGGATTAAAGACAATCTCTTTAACAGGTGGTGCTGGGAAAACTAGTCAACCACTTGTAAAAGAATCAAACTAGAACACTTTCTCAGAGAAGGCAATGGCACCCCACTCCAGTACTCTTGCCTGGCAAATTTCACGGACAGAGGAGCCTGGTAGGCTGCAGTCTATGGGGTCGCTAAGAGTCGGACATGACGGAGCGACTTCTGTTTCACTTTTCACTTTCATGCATTGGAGAAGGAAATGGCAACCCACTCCAGTGTTCTTGCCTGGAGAATCCCAGGGATGGTGGAGCCTGGTGGGCTGCCGTCTATGGGGTCACACAGAGTCGGGCATGACTGAAGTGACTTAGCAACAGTAGCAGCAGAACACTTTCTAACACCATACACAAAAGTAAACTCAAAATGGATTAAAGATCTAAATGTAAGCCCAGAAACTATAAAACTCCTAGAGGAAAACATAGGCAAAACACTCTCCAACATAAATCACAGCAGGATCCTCTATAACCCACCTCCCAGAATATTGGAAATAAAATCAGAAATAAACAAATGGAACCTAATTAAAATTAAAGGCTTCCGCACAATAAAGGAAACTATAGGCAAGGTGAAAAGACAGCCTTCAGAAAGGGAGAAAATAATAGCAAGTGAAAAAACTGACAAAGAATTAATCTCAAAAATAATTAATCTCAAGCAACACCTGAAGCTCAATTCCAGAAAAATAAACGACCCAATAAAAAAAAAGGGCCAAGAACTAAACAGACATTTCTCCAAAGAAGACATACAGATGGCTAACAAACACATGAAAAGATGCTCAACATCACCCATTATCAGAGAAATGCAAATCAAAACCACAGTGAGGTACCATTTCACGCCAGTCCAAAAGTCTACAAGCAATAAATGCTGGAGAGGGTGTGGAGAAAAATGAACCCTCTTACACTGCTGGTGGG
>NW_011494708.1:8828933-8829411 GCF_000754665.1 Bison bison bison | reverse complement strand
AACTAGTACAGCCACTATGGAGAACAGTATGGAGATTCCTTAAAAAACTGGAAATAGAACTGCCTTATGACCCAGCAATCCCACTGCTGGGCATACACACTGAGGAAACCAGAATTGAAAGAGACACATGTACCCCAATGTTCATCACAGCACTGTTTATAATAGCCAGGACATGGAAGCAACCTAGATGTCCATCATCAGACGAATGGATAAGAAAGCAGTGGTACATATACACAATGGAGTATTACTCAGCCATTAAAAAGAATACATTTGAATCAGTTCTAATGAGGTGGATGAAACTAGAGCCTATTATACAGAATGAAGTAAGCCAGAAAGAAAAACACCAATACAGTATACTAATGCATATATATGGAATTTAGAAAGACGGTAACGATAACCCTGTATACGAGACAGCAAAAGAGACACAGATGTACAGAACAGTCTTTTGGACTCTGTGGGAGAGGGAGAGGGTGGGATG
>NW_011494708.1:8781844-8828833 GCF_000754665.1 Bison bison bison | reverse complement strand
CCAATACAATATTGTAAAGTAAAAAAAAAAAAAAAAAGATACTATTTAGTCAGTTATACACAAGAATAAGATTCAAATATTGAGATATATGTAGTAAAATCAACAGTTCCTGGTAATCAAATGACTTCTGAGAGCATTAAAAATAATCCTGCTAATACATAATTGGATTTATATTAATTTAGCTTTCACTGAATGGACAGTGAGTCTGTGCATTTGAGTATATTTTCAGACTTCTAGTTATTGCCCTCATTTGACTTAGGATTTCATAACAATTCTCTTTGGAGTACACTTTTGATAGTCTACACAATTTTAAATTTCCCGGTTCTTAGGTTCTACATCTTTTGGTTTGTTATCCTCCTTACAGTTTAGTTAAAAACTCATAGAATCAGTATTTGTATTAAGACATCTGCCTATTTGGGGCTCCCCTGATAGCTCTGATGGAAAAGAATGTGCCTGCAATGCAGGAGACCTGGGTTGGATTCCTGGGTTGGGAAGATTCCCTGGAGAATGGAATGACTACCCACTCCAGCATTCTTGCCTGGATAATTCCATGGACAGAAGCTACAGTCCATGGGATTACAAAGAGTTGGACATGCCTGAGTAACTAACACTTTCACTTCTTCATTTACCTATTCACCTGAATAATGGTAATACTAAATGGAAACAAAAGGTTAGGGTCCTTAGAACGTGATGTCTTAAATAAGTGAATACTACTACTGATGGACTGCCACCACTCTTCCTTCTGCTTCCCCAACCAAGGTGAAAATCTAAGATGTTTTCATTCTCTTATACAATTTACTTTATTACTTGCTTTTGTAGAAACAATTTACTTAGGATGGACTTTTAGAGAGAGAGGTCAAGCAATGAAGTACCCAAGGAAGAGGGAAAGTGTTCATCATGAACATACTAGCAGCAAAACCCTGTTTCTCTGAAACAAATAAAAGATGTTAAGCAGAGGTTAAACTATTATCATAAAGTGTTAGCTGCTCAGTCGTGTCCGACTCTGCAACCCCAGGGACTGTAGCCCACTAGCTTCCTCTGTACATGGGATTCTCCAGGCAAGAATTTGGAAGTGAGTTGCCATTCCGGAAGTGAGTTGCCATTCCCTTATCCTGGTGATCTTCCCAACCCAGGGATCAAACCAGGGTCTCCTGTATTGCAGCAGATTATCTTACTTTAGCAGTTAGAATTACATATTTTTCTCCAGAGCCAATAATCACTAAAACTGGGACTTGAAGTCAAGATTGTCTTACTTTAAACTCTGTGTATTTCTCAGTATTTTATGACCTTCCATTAAACTAAAGAACACCTTAAAGATGACCACTTTTCAGCAGGCTGAAGAACGTTTGCAACTTTCAGTACATCATTTTTAAAAGTGTCCTATTAAGGTGTTTGGGCATTTAATAAGCATCTGCTGCTCATTAATTTTAATAAGTTGGGATTCTCTGTACCTAGGTGTCTTTTAACTTGCAGGGAAACTTTACTCCTCAGTGGTTCATTCCTAGCCAACAGTTGATATCAAATTAAACAAGTAACTACTGCCTGCCAGACATTCAATGTGCCCTAAACCCTTATCTATCCAGATATTCAGAATCATCACATCTAAATATTATTATAATACCTTGGTGTTTTATTAAATATTAACAGAAATGTCAATTTCCATGAAAATAAAGGAATAAAATTTTATGTAACATTCTGAATAATATGTATAAATTCATGATTCTCAGCATCATTCAACATCAGGGACAAGTATTGTACTCAAGACAGCAATCAGAGTAAAGGAAAGGATATGAGAATCAGAAAAGAGAATGCCAAAAATATGACTAAAAGAAAATGCATTTTGCTTTTTGGAAGAAGGAAAAACACTGAGTCCAAAAAAATCCATGTAAATATTGCAAACAGGAAATTTTGTTTAAAAAAAAAAAAAAAGGAAATTTTGTTTGAGTAATATATGTGTGAAGCTGTTTAGTGAAGTGAAGTTGCTCAGTCGTGTCCGACTCTTTGTGACCCTGTGGACTGTAGCCCACCAGGCTCCTCTGTCCATGGGATTCTCCAGGCAAGAATACTGGAGTGGGTTGCCATTTCCTTCTCCAGGGGATCTTCCCGACCCAGGGATTGAACCCGGGTGTCCTGCATGGCAGGCAGATGCTTTCTCCTCTGAGCCAACAGGGAAGCCCCATGAAGCTGTTTATGTAGGTAAAATTAAAGAGTCATTTGGATATGCAGGCTCCATTTTATGCTAGGTATGCTAGTGCTTACTTCATGGACTTGTAAACTGGAAAGAGAATGCATAGAAAGCACTTATCACACTACCTGGCTCATATTAAACAGCTGATAAATAGTAGCTCTTATGATTTTTTATTGTGATCATTATTTTGGAAGCCCAGGATGAACACTTTGGATGTATATGCATTAATGAATTAATCCTCTAAATTTATAGTGACAATGCATGGGCAGTTATCTAGACAATTCAGTTCAGAATGTCTACTGGGGGACTAGGGTTATTTGGTTTGGCTGTAACATATTGAGATAATTAGTTGAATAACTGACAAATGCCTCTTTTCTTTTTTACCAGCCAGCAGCCTGGAATAGATTTGTAATAGTTGAATCAGTGGCTACCCTGTCTATCATACTAATTGAAAAAAAAAACAGGTATATATGGCTTCCTGAAAATCAATTAGAGACCCCATAATGTGTTTTATTACCTAGAAAGGAAATAGAAATAGTGTAAATGTAATCATGCATTACAAGTGTTAATTCTATAGAATGATATCCGTACAGGAAGGTCAGAAGCTTCAAAGTGTGTATATTCTGAAAATCCAAGGACATGGTGAAGAGGTGTCAATTTTTGGTGATGATTTTTGAACGTGTTGCTGATGAGAACAGCATGGCAGCAAGGTTATTTCGATCACACAGTTACTTTTCTCAGTGAAAATTATACAATTGACATTAAGGCTTGTAAATTAGTCTTTCATGAAATTAATGTGATTATATCAGTTCCTCAGGACCTAGTGATTCTTAGTGAATTGGGTTTTTCTCTCTTGTAGCTAGGAAGCTGAGACAGAGATTCAAAGTCAACTGGTGATTGCCCATCCCCCACCATCCATTTGGAAAACCGTGAGAGATCAAGTCTCTTACTGTTTTCTCTGCCTGGCTCCCTTCCTGAAGACTGTAGGCCTGCCAATCACCAAGAAAGTAGAAGTGAGGGGAGCATCTTAGGTCAGCAGCAGGTTTAGAATGTTTCATTTTTGCTGTTATCATGGAGAGAACAAGTTGGGCAATTGACCAACTCCCTGCTGAAAAGATAGCTCTCACCCTATGGAGAGAATCAGGGAGGCAAAAGAGCCTGTAGCCAAGTAAATTGCCTGCAAAGTGGCTCCAGCCATTTGAGGCTAGAGTGTAACATTCCTGGGTAATAGAACAGGGGCTTTTGGTCTGGTAAATTACTTAAATGTTACAGAAACAGAAACCTGGATTATTTCAAGCTTGTGTAATTTTTAATGAATCTTGTACATTATTCATCCCTTTTTGTTCTTCCTATGTATCAAGCAAAATTTCTTTTGAAAAATGCAAGCTTGCCTTGATGTCTTATGGGTGGGGAAAGAAAAATAACATGTTTTCACAAACAGACTCAAATTCTAACATTTTTAAGGGAAAGTCATGTAACCAACCCAGGGGCCAAAAGAGGATCATGATAGAAGTATTGCATGTGAATGAACCTCAGTACGGTATCATTTAAGGGGATAGAGTTAGGAGTTAGTAATTCTTTTTCATTCAGCCAACCCTTCCCACCAAGAAGAATTTAAAGGAACTGACTTTAGTCTAGTCAAAAGAGACTTGTGCAATTATGAGCTGGTCTGCCTCTCTACTAGAGTTTAACTATAGCAGTGTTTGTGCTGTGTGTGTGTAACATGCACCTATGCACCTATGTTTCTTTCAATAATTTTCAGAAATTGTGAGTATTCCTCAATATATGACAATTGCCAACCAAAATGTTGTGTTCAAATGCCACTTTTGCTTCTCTGGGTTACAGCTTTCATCAGTAAAATGAGAATAATAACAGAATATAACTAACAAGTTAGCAAAGAATATTCAAGAATTTATTTCTTAAGACCTTAAAACAGGGTTGGCACAAGTAAATGAACAAGAGCTATTAACTATTATCATTATTACTTGTGAATCCATTTAGTTACCTAGGAGTTTTATTTAATTGTTAAATTTAGGCAAATTTATTTATTAATATAAACCTAAAAATACCAGGATGTTGTATAAATCCTTGTCTTAAAGGTGAACATTATTTCATGTAAATATAGAATTATCAGTTTCAGTAACTTCAATCCAATCTTAAAACTGACAACAATTATAAAACCAGGAAAACAAGAGGTGGGGCAGGAGACAAGGAGAGACTGAGAGTTTTAAGGTACAGGGGAACTTAGTGAAGAATTGTGGGGCCAGTAACTGAGAAGAAATACTAAAATATTGAGCTTTGCATTTGAAACAACTGAATTTTCCTCCCTCTCCTAATCTAGAAGTAGAGAAGGTAATCATAATTGTTGAAGTTTTTACAGGGTTAGAGTAATAAAACATTAAGCTTAACATCTACCAAGGAGAGGAGGGAGCTGATAAACCCTCCACAGTTTGGAAGAAGATTATAAAGGGATTACCATAGCGATAAGTGTGAACAAGCAGTAGCCAGTTCTTCTAGGGAAAGAAGCCCATCTTCAGGTCATTTCAAGGGCTGAAAATGCACTGAATTTTCCAAAGACACCTACCTCATCTAGAAGATCAAATTGTAAACATCTCTGAAGAATCTACGATTATCTAAGTATTCTTACCTTTCTCTTCAAATATAATCTCCAAAAAACAAAAGAAGCAGGCATGCAATAAGACAAGACACTGTTATTGAAAACTCAGAGTCACAAATGACAACTAGAATAGATACATAAAGGTGTCAGAAATTGGAGTTATCAGAAATATATTTTTAACTAACCATGCTAAATATTTTTAAGGAAATAAAATATATGCTCAAAAATTTAAATAGAAAAGTACTGAAAAAGCGGAAATTGTAGAACTAGAACTTAATGATTGGATTTCAAAATGGATTTTATGGCTTTTGAAGAGAGAATCATTGAATTGAGACATAGGTCAAAAGAAAATACCTACAATGTAGCATAGAATGAAAAATGATACACAGAGAAACAAAAGAGAGTATAACAAATCTAAAGAATAGTGAGAAGTTCTAGTATACTTACAATTGAAATTTCAGAATGAGAGGAGAGAAAGCATCACCCAAAAGCAATATTTAAAGATTTAGTGAATATTCCAAAATTGGCATTTAAGCCATTTATTGAGGAAACAGCGAATATCAATCTGAATAAAACAAATACACAAGAAAACAGTAGAAACACAACTAGACCTACAATATAAAGCTGATTTTAAAACACACACACACACAAAGGAAGAAATACTTAAAACAGCCAGATGAAAAAGATATTATTTTCAAAGGAAATCAATTAAATGAAAAACAGTATCTTTCCATAGAAATCATGAAAACTAAGAGTTTTTGCCTTCTGGAAAACTTAATTTTCAACATATAACTCTATACATAAAGTATCCTTCAAAAATGAATATTAAATAAGTACATTTTAAAACAGACAAAATAGGAAACTTGTCACCACAGACAGTGTTAAATGTAAAGATAAATAAAGACTAAAAGTAAAATAAAAAAAATCACACCAACTAAAGAAATGACAAAAAATCTGGTGTATATATACTAATGTCAAACAAATTTAAATTTCAGGTACCTCTTCCAGTCCATTGACCACAAGAATACCAGTCACAATCCATAGGAAATTCATTATGTACAATGAATTAAATTATCTCCTATATATTTAGACATTTTGTGTGCTTTTTATGCATTTTATGCTAATATAATCCTTAAAAGACCCAAAAGATACAAAAAAACCCACAAAATTAGATAACTTATGCAAATCTGACCCATAAGTATAGATATATGGAAGAAATTAATAGCATGGTGAACTAAAAAAAAAAATCTTTAAAAATATGTCTTTTAAACAAGAGCAAGTAGGGCAAAAAGCACACACCCAGACCCACTGGAGCAGCACTACTAAGGGGAAGTTCATGGTGAAAGGAGTGATGCCTTGATTAGCCCACCTGATATGACTAGAATACTACAGAATTATGACATGGCAAAGAATCGACCAGCCCAATCCTCTCAGTAGATGAAAGCACTAATCCTTCCTGTGGCAGGATAAATCAATGCCTTGTGTTATAACTGTAGGATGTAGCTTCAGAACAGAAATTAATTGTTGTGAAGCACCTGCCTACAATCCAAAAGTGAGGATTGCCATCTTGCAAATGACTGGGATTGGTTACATTAAACTCTGGACCAAAATGTCCTTTGTTTACTTTTGCAGAAAGCCAATCATTTTGATAAGAATTCTGTTTGCTAATGATAATGATAATATCTGATTAATTTGATAACCATGTAGGAAAAGGGGTAAAGATAATTGGTCAAAGAGAAAATGATTATTAAGAAGTCCTTCTTAGGTAAACCAGAACTATGCTATAAAATTATGTCTTTAAGTCTGATTATTTGGCCTTAGCAAGAGCAATTTACTTGGCTTATACAGTTAATTATTCCATAAACAAATGAAAATAGTAAGAGAAACCTGTTATAAGATAAAGTCTTTCAAAGATACATGATTAACACCTAAGGCACTTTCACAAACAAAAACTCTTCAAGGAATTGCTGTGTTTTGTTGAAAAATGCCATGATACAAGTTTGAATAAATAAATTAATAGATAAAATCTAGGAAACAACCTGTATTTATTTTTTTTTTAATTAATACCAAAACATGGGAATATAAACTGAATTGGTCAAAGACAAATAGTAAAATGATTTTTGAAGCCCATGGCTGAATAGCATATATATTGGAATATTATTGAGCCATGCTGCTGCTGCTGCTGCTGCTAAGTCGCTTCAGTCATGTCCGACTCTGTGCAATCCCATAGACATTAGCCTGCCATGAGAAGGAAGGAAATCCTATCTTTTATAACAACATGGATGGAGTTTGAAAGCATTACGTTAAATGAAATAAGCTAGTTAGAGAAAGACAAATACTGTATGGTATCATTTATAAATGGAATCAAACGTTATAGAAATAGAGAGTAGAAATGTGGTTGCTAGAGGCTGAGGAGTAGGTTGGTAAAAGGGCACAAAATTTCAGCTATAAAATGAATAATGTATAGTGTGCCATCATTGTTTATACTGTATAGTGTTATTAAAATTTGGTAAGAGACTAGAATTTAAATGTTCTTACAAAAATAAAAGATAAATATATAAAGTGATGGATGTGTTAATTAACTAGACATGCTCTAACCAACTGAGCTAACCTGTCAATTGGCAAACTCATTTAGGGAAATATAATCCTTTTATAAGGGGTGTGTGTGTAAGTCACTCAGTCATGTCCAATTCTATGCAACCCCATGGACTGTATAGCCTACCAGGCTCTTCTGTCTATGGAATTCTCCAGGAAAGAATATTGCAATGGGTTGTCATTTCATCCTCCAGGGGATCTTCCCAAACCAGGGATCAAACTTGTGTCTCCTGAATTGCAGGAAGATTCTTTACCATCTGACCCACCAGGGAATCCCTTTATAAAGCATATGATATATCAAATCACCTTGACATACACTTTAAATATGTTATAATTTTATATGTTCATTAAGGCAGAGGAACCAGAGATCAAATTGCCAACATCTGCTGGATCATCGAAAAAGCAAGAGAGTTCCAGAAAAACATCTATTTCTGCTTTATTGACTATGCCAAAGCCTTTGAGTGTGTGGATCACAATAAACTGTGGAAAATTCTGAAAGAGATGGGAATACCAGACCACCTGACCTGCCTCTTGAGAAACCTATATGCAGGTCAGGAAACAACAGTTAGAACTCGACTTGGAACAACAGACTGGTTCCAAAGAGGAAAAGGAGTACGTCAAGGCTATATATTGTCACCCTGCTTATTTAACTTCTATGCAGAGTACATCATGAGAAACGCAGGACTGGAAGAAGCACAAGCTGGAATCAAGATTGCCAGCAGAAATATCAATAACCTCAGATATGCAGATGACACCACCCTTATGGCAGAAAGTGAAGAGGAACTCAAAAGCCTCTTGATGAAAGTGAAAGTGGAGAGTGAAAAAGTTGGCTTAAAGCTCAACATTCAGAAAACAAAGATCATGGCATCTGGTCCCACCACTTCATGGGAAATAGATGGGGAAACAGTGGAAACAGTGTCAGACTTTATTTTTTTGGGCTCCATAATCACTGCAGATGGTGACTGCAGCCATGAAATTAAAAGATGCTTACTCCTTGGAAGGAAAGTTATGACCAACCTAGATAGCATATTCAAAAGCAGAGACATTACTTTGCCAACAAAGGTCCGTGTAGTCAAGGCTACGGTTTTTCCTGTGGTCATGTATGGATGTGAGAGTTGGACTGTGAAGAAGGCTGAGTGCTGACAAATTGATGCTTTTGAACTGTGGTGTTGGAGAAGACTCTTGAGAGTCCCTTGGACTGCAAGGAGATCCAACCAGTCCATTCTGAAGGAGATCAGCCCTGGGATTTCTTTGGAAGGAATGATGCTAAAGCTGAAACTCCAGTACTTTGGCCACCTCATGTGAAGAGTTGACTCATTGGAAAAGACTCTGATGCTGGGAGGGATTGGGGGCAGGAGGAGAAGGTGACATCAGAGGATGAGATGGCTGGATGGCATCACTGACTTGATGGATGTGAGTCTGAGTGAACTCCGCGAGTTGATGATGGACAGGGAGGCCTGGCGTGCTGTGATTCATGGGGTCGCAAAGAGTCAGACGCAACTGAGCGACTGAACTAAACTGAACTGATACATCAATAAAGCTGAATTTTTTTAAGTATATAGTAACATAATTATGTACAGATTTGAATAACTTGATACTTTCAAAAGAGTCAATATTAAGAACAAGTGGGTCATCTGGCCCTTGCTGATTTCTGCAAAATTTAGTGTTTATTCTGCAAATTTTTCTTTCAGTAGAATTTGTTTTTCTTAGTACTGAGTTATGCATCCATATCAATAAAGAAGGAAGAAAATGTATATTATGTGGTTTATTCAAATATTAATCTATATTCAAGTACTCATTTATTAATATAGAAAGTTTATATGAAGTCCAAGATGTCCCAGTGTTTTCTCTTTCCAGATCCAGAGTAATTACCTGGTGAGCTATGTGTGAATCATATTATTCTATCTTTTTTAATATCTATTTTCATTTATTTGTCTGTGCTAAGTATTAGTTGTGGCATGTGGGATCTCTTCTGCTGCTGCATTGCTCAGTCATGTTCCACTCTGTGCGACCCCATAGACAGCAGCCCACCAGGCTCTCCTGTCCCTGGGATTCTCCAGGCAAGAACTCTGGAGTGGGTTGCCATTTCTTTCTCTGGGATTTCTAGTTGCAGAATATGAACTCAGTTGTGGCATGCGGGATTTAGTTCCTTCACCAGAGATAGAACACAGACCCCCTGCACTGGGAGTGCAGGACCACTAGGAAAGTCCCTATTCTATCTTATTAAAATTATTTTTTAATTCAGTTCAGATACCAAGAACAGCATATGCGTTTCTGAGTCTTAAGGCACTGTCCCCAGTTCAAATAAAACTGTATCTTGTTCTACATTCAGTCTTGAATAACTGAGATAAGTTCAAATCCTCTCTTTCTTTCTCATTTCTCTTCTTTTTTTTTCCTCCTTTCACTGAACCACTGAATATTAAGGTTATTACTCTTTATCTGTGTTCCTTATAAACATCTAGCTTATAATTATTTCAATTTCTGTTTCTCCTCCACTCATTTAATCTAAACCCTAGAGCCATTTTTTATAAATGCAATTTTATTGTTAGCTCAAGTTTGTGGTGGGCATCTCTGGTGACTCAGACTGCAAGGTGTTTCTTGATGGCATGCTGTGATCCTGTAGTAGTTAGTACTCTGCCCTGTGGCCATAGCAACCTCAATTCCAACTCAAGTCAGGGCAAGAGCTGCATTGCTCATAAGCACCTCATCGATTTTGTGCCTCCCTGGTGGCCCATACCCCTGGAGGAGGTCATGGCAACCCACTCCAGTATTCTTGGCTGGAGAATCTCATGGAGAGAGAAGCCTGGCAGGCTACAGTCTATAGCGTTGCACAGAGTCAAACACAACTGAGTGACTAACACTTTCACTTCACCAAGTTTATAGTGGTGTGAATACCAGTTGCACTGCATAAGAATTGGCAAACACAGCCATATTTTCAAATACTCAAAAACTATATATTCTAATTTATGTTCTCCAGAGAAACAGAATCAGTAATGTATATATGTGTACACGTATATATAAAGAGAGAGATTTGATTTATTTTATGGAATTGGCTAACATTATTGTGAAAGGAGGTCCAAAATCTGCAGTGTAGGTCCATGGGCTACCTGAAGAGCCAAGGAAGAAATGACATTTGAATCCAAATGTTGTCTGCTGGCAGAATTCCTGCTTGCTTAGGGGAGGTAAGTCTGCATTTTACTGAGACTTTCAATAAGATTCACCCACATTATGGAAGGTATCTTGCTTTACTCAAAGTCCAACTATATAAATGTTGACCTCATTCAAAACACACTTCCATAGAAATATCCAGAATAATGTTTAGCCATATATCTGGGCACCATAGCCCAGCCAAGTTGACACATAAAATTAACCATCACAAGGATGGACGTTTCATCTGTAAGTAAAATAGTGTACTGTGTGAGAGTTTGTTTCCCTCTTACATAACAGTTGTTACTTATCGTAAAGACAAACTTGTGAAATTATCTTTATATATAATATATTCTTATCTCAAAGACAGAAACTAAATCTTCTTTTGGATTTTGGCATTAGAATAATAACATTAAGTCTGAGAAAATTATGTATATATGTATATATACTGGAGAAGGAAATGGAAACCCACTCCTGTATCCTTACCTGGAGAATCCCATGGACAGTGGAGTCTGGCAGGCTATAGTCCATGGGGTCACACACAGCTGGACACAACTGAGTGACTATGCACGTGTATATATACACACACGCATATATTGGCTTCCCAGGTGGTACTAGCAGTAAAGAACTTGTCTGCCAATGCAGAAGACATAAGAGACATGGGTTTGATCCCTGGGTTGGGAAGATCTCCTGGAGGAGGGGATGGCAACCTACTCCAGTATTCTTGCTTGGAGAATCCCATGCACAGAGGAGTCTGGCAGGCTGTCATCCATAGGGTCACAAAGAGGGACATGACTGAAGTGACTGAGCACATATGCACATACATATATCTGACAGATGCATAAATGAGAGAAAATTGATTGAAAATGAAAATAGTTGAGTGATGCTGCTTAGCACTATATCCCAGTTTCTATTCTTCTTAGTCAGTTGAGATGGAATGACATAGGAACTACGTCAGGTCCTTGACACTTACTGGTTCTGAAGGGACCAGGGATGCTGCTGTTGGAGTGTCTTGTATGCTCTGTTGGAACATACTGTAATCCTCAGTGCACATGAACCGTGACATCTGACTTCAGGTGCAAGCCACGGATTTGGATGCCTATTCATTAACAGTCTGAAAATACCTGAAGTCCTCTGACTGTCAGATGCAGACATTTCATGAATGACAGGATTTTTGCACACATTTTACTACTGCAGCCACAAAAAAAAAAGAAGATACTTTTTTTTTTTTAAAGAAAAATCATCGAAACCTCTCCTTCTCAGAGTCAAACATGGATGAAGGTTCCAAGATACTAATTATAACTGAATAGTTAGCTTAAATTTGCTGAAGGCTCTGGTCTGACTCATCTTTCCACCTTCTACTTCATGCTGCTGAAGTGAATGTCAACCTCTCAATTGGCTAAGATTTGCATTCCCCAAGAAGGCTTACAAGGGCTTCCAGCTCATGTGAGAACACACTGATGATTTTTGTAAGATAATGTCACTGATAAAATAGCCCTCTTGCCTGTGTTGAGCAACTTGGCAGACTCTTTTACAGAACAAAAGTGGACCCTTGCTGTGTTTTGTCTATCATATTGTGGACTGTGCAATCCCCATTGCTTCAAGGAATGATTTGCTTAAGGATTCTTTTGATTCCACTGGATGGCCAATTACACACATGACTTTCTGCTCTCAGGTAGATATTATTTCAGATTTTTTAATTATTGCTTGCCTGGAGAATTCTTCAGGAAAGCTTTTGGTTTTCCCTTAAAAGAAGTGTTTTGTTTTTGTTTTTACAAATTTCTCAACATGCTTACAAATCAATGTTCTAAACACTTTCAGCTCCAAGTACTCAAAGAGTAGGATTTAACAGTCTAAATTTTATCCGTCATATAGAATAGTTTTGTTTAGGTTTTGTATATTGTAATTGATCTAGTTGTATTTTTAATATTCTGTAGTTTCCAATTGCTATCTGTGTAGTTTGGGGATTTCTCAATAATAAGCTTAAATTTATGGTCTTCTAATTTAAATTTAGTCCCCATCACCATCGTGAAAATATGGATACATAATTTAGCATCCTCAAAGAGATACCACTTCAAAGAGTTGAGTATCATTGTTAAGTCATTCCCTAAAGATTAACATTTGTAGGCTAGAATCTTCGTTAAACTTTTTCTTATTAGGTCAATTTGTTTATACTATTGGTTTTCAAAGCATGTTAAAGGAACCCAAGGTGTTCAAACAAGATTATCCGCACAGCTTCAACCAACACTTTAGACTTTTTCACACATATAGGGGTACATGATAAGAGTATCACTTTACTTAAACAAAGATTATACAGGAAAAAAATAAAGGAAGAAGAAAACCTTGCACACCAAATTGTCTCAGTTTCTGTGCTGCTCAGTCATTCTTTTATCTATTTATTCAGAGTACTGTCAGAACATAATAAAATAAATATTTAGAGAAGAGTTTGAAGCAACAGGGGATTTTGTAGGTGACAGACAATGAAAACCAGAGGACATGTGGGAAGCTTTAGATATCAGGGAGTGTTATGGAATTAAGAAAATTACTAAGGCCTAAGTGTCCACGTCATGAGAGATAGATAACCTCAGATCCTGGGCTTATAGGAATTACTAAAATACACGGGGATAAATGGCATGTTTGGATTAATCCTAGTGGATTCAACTCAGATTACAGCAAGAGTCAATGAGTCTGAGGGAGAAGGTCTCTAAGTCTTGGCAGAAACATGAAAATCCCTGATTCCCTGCCCTCCTCCTGTTAGTGGCTAATGATGCTTCTAATACCCAGAACTTTGCCTCTCCCCACTTTCTGACTTCTATATCTATATTGGAGGTTTGGAGGATAATTTAGCCTGGAGGCACATAAACCAAGGAGATTTCAGGGTTGCCTTTTTCACTCAGAGAGCTTGTGGAGTTCTGAAGGTATCACCTACCTTCTGCAGTCATTTCCTCTGCAAAGGAAACATGGAAGCAAGGAAAAAGTTTATCTTATCCAGAAATTGGAGTTTTGGGGCTAAACAAAATGAAGAGGAACTGTTTTAATATGCAAGTAATTTAGGAAAGCCCAGAGAAAAAATGTGAAGTAGTATAAAAAAAAAAAAAAATTGCGTGGTACTCTACAAGAGATATGTTAATCCATGTTGCTAAAACATGGTCCAATGGGGGAGGAAATGGCAAACCACTCTGGTATTCTTGCTATGAGAACCCCATGAACATGAACAGGATGTAAAGACAAAAAGATATGACACCGGTAGATGAGATCCCCTTAGGTGGGTAGGTGTCCAGCATGCTACTGGGGAAAAGGGAAAACAATTACTAATATCTCCAGAAAGAATGAACTGGTTGGGCCAAAGCGGGAAATGACCCTCAGTTGTGGACGTGTCTAGTGGTGAAAGTAAAGTCTGATGCTAAAGAACAATATTGCTTAGGAACCTGGAATGTTAGGACCACAAATGAAGGACAAAGTGGATGTGGTCAAGCAGGAGATGGCAAGAGTGAACATCGACATTTTTAAGAATCAGTGAATTAAAATGGATGTAAATGAGCAAATTTTATTCAGATGACCAGTATATCTACTACTATACACAAGCATCCCTTAGAAGAAATGGAGTTGTGTTCAGTCAACAAAAGAGTCTGAAACGAAGTACTTGGATGCAGTCTCAAAAACAACAGAATGATCTTGGTTCATTTCCAAGGCAAAATATCCAATATCACAGTAATCCAAGCCTATGCCCCAATCACTGATACAGAAGAAGCTGAAGTTGACCAGTTCAATGAAGAACTACAAGACTTTCTAGAACTAACACCAAAAGATGTCCTTTTCATCATAGAGAAATGGAATGAAAAAATAGGAATTCAAGAGATGCCTGGAATAACAGGCAAGTTTGGCCTAGGAGTATATCATGAGAAATGCTGGGCTGGAAGAAGCACAAGCTGGAATCAAGATTGCTGGGAGAAATATCAATAACCTCAGATATGCAGATGACACCAGCCTTATGGCAGAAAGTGAAGAAGAACTAAAAAGTCTCTTGATGAAAGTGAAAGAGGAGAGTGAAAAAGTTGGCTTAAAGCTCAACATTCAGAAAATGAAGATCATGGCATCTGGTCCCACCACTTCATGGGAAATAGATGGGGAAACAGTGGATCAGTGTCAGACTTTATTTTTGAGGGGCTCCAAAATCACTGCAGATGGTGATTGCAGCCATGAAATTAAAAGACGCTTATTCCTTGGAAGGAAAGTTATGACCAACCTAGACAGTATATTGAAAAGAAGAGATATTACTTTGCCAACAAAGGTCCATCTAGTCAAGGCCATGGTTTGTCCAGTGGTCATGTGTGGATGTGAGAGTTAGACTGTGAAGAAAGCTGAACACCGAAGAATTGATGCTTTTGAACTGTGGTGTTGGAGAAGACTTTTGAGAGTCCCTTGGACTGCAAGGAGATCCAACCAGTCCATCATAAAGCAGATAAGTCCTGGGTGTTCATTGGAAGGAATGATGCTGAGGCTGAAACTCCAATACTTTGGCCACCTCATGTGAAGAGTTGACTCATTGGAAAAGACCCTGATGCTGGGAGGTATTGGGGGTAGGAGGAGAAGGGGATGACAGAGGATGAGATGGCTGGATGGCATCACCAACTCGATGGACATGAGTGAACTCTGGGAGTTGGTGATGGACAGGGATGCCTGGTGTGCTGTGATTCATGGGGTCGCAAAGAGTCGGACACGACTGAGTGACTGAACTGAACTGAACTGAACTTGGCCTAGGAGTATAAAATGAGGATGGGAAAAGGCTCAGTCTTGTCAAGAGAAAATACTGGTCATAAAAAACACCCTTTTCCACCACCACAAGAGACAACTCTACACATGGGCATCACAAAATCATCAATACTAGAATCAGATTGATTATATTCTTTGTAGCCAAAGATGGAGAAGCTCTATACAGTCAGCAAAAATAAGACCTAAAGCTGATTGTAGCTCAGATCATCAGTACCTTATAGCAAAATGCAGGCTGTAGAATGCAGGGAAAACCAATAGGCCATTCAGATATGACCTAAATCAAATCCCATATGATTATACAATGGAGGTGAACAATAGATTCAAGGGATTAAATCTGGTAGACAGAGTGCCTGAGCAACTATGGACTTCATAACATTGTACAGGAAGCAGTGTCTAAAACCATCCTAAAGGAAAAAAAAAAAATGCAAGAAGGCAAATTTGTCTGGTTGTCTAAGGACAACTTTCCTCAGCTTCACAAATAGCTGAGGAAAGAAGATAAGGAAAAATAAGGAAGAATGGGAAAGCATACCCAATAGAATTCAGAGTTCCAGAGAATAGCAATGAGAGATAAGAAGGCCTTTTTCAGTGAAAATGCAAAGAAGTAGAGGGAAACAATAGAATGGGAAAGATTAGAGATTTCTTCAAGAAAATTGGAGGTATCAAGGGAATATTAATGCAAGGATGGGCACTATAAAGGACAGAAACAGTAAGTACCTAACAGAGGCAGAAAAGATTAAGAGGTGGCAAGGATAAACGAACTATACAAAAAAGACCTTAATGACCAGGATAACTATGATGGTGTGGTTAATCATCTAGAGCCAGCACCCCGGAGCGTGAAGTCAAGTGGGCCTTAGGAAGCATTATGATGAAAAAAGCTAATCGAGGTGATAGAATTCCAGCTGAGCTACTTAAAATCCTAAAAGATGATCCTATTAAAATATTACATTCAATATGTCCACAAATTTGGAAAACTCAACAGTGGTCACAGGATTGGAAAAGGTGAGTTTTCATTCCAATGCCAAAGAAGCACTGTGCCAAAGAATGTTCAAACTACCAAATAATTGCATGCTAATAAGGTTATACTCAAAATCCTTCAATATAAGCTTCAGCAATACATGAACCAAGAATTTTCAGATTTACAACCTAGATTTAGAAAAAGGCAGAGGAACCAGAGATCAAATTGCCAAATCTCATTGGATCATAGATAAAACAAGAAAATTCCAATAAAACATCAACTTTTGTTTCGTTGACTACCCTAAAGCCTTCGACTGTGTGGATCACAACAAGCTGTGGAAAGTTCTTAAAGAGATGGGAATCCCAGACCACCTCATCTGTCTCTTGATGAATCTGTACACATGTCAAGAAACAACAGTTAGAATCTTACATGGAACAAATGACTGTTTCAAAATTGGGAAAACAGTATGACAAGGCTGTATATTGTCACCTTGATTATTTAATTTATATGCAGAGCACATCATGCAAAATGCTTGGCTGGATAACTCACTGGAATAAATAAATAAATAAAGCTGGAATAAAGATTGCTGAGAGAAATAGCAACAGTCTCAGATATGCAGATGATACCACTCTAATGGCAGAAAGTGAAAAGGAAGTAAAAAGTGTCTTGATGAGTGTGAAAGAGGAGAGTGAAAAAGATGGCTTACTAAAGGGTCATGGCATCCAGTCCCATCACTTCATGGCAAATAGAAGAGGAAAAAGTCAAAACAGTGACAGATTTTATTTTCTTGGGCTCCAAAATCACTGTGGAACATGACTGTATCCATGAAATTAAAAGATACTTGCTCCTTGGACAAAAAACTATGACAAACCTAGACAGTGTTTTAAAAAGCAAAGATATCACTTTGTCTACAAAAATTCATATAGTTGAGGCTATGGTTTTTCCAGTTGTCATGAAAGGATATGAGAGTTGGCACATAAAGAAGGCTGAGCGCAGAAGAATTGATGCATTCAAATTGTGGTGCTGGAGAAGATTCATGAGAGTCCCTTGGACTACAGGGAGATAAACCAGTCAGTCCTAAAGGAAATCAACCCTAAATATTCATGGGAAGGGCTGATGCTGAAGCTGAAGCTCCCATTCAAAGAGCTGACTCATTGGAAAAGACCCTGATGCTGGATACGATTGAAGGCAAAAGGAGAAGAGGATGGCAAAGGATGAGACAGTTAGATAGCATCACTGGCTCAATGACATGAATTTGAGCAGAATTCATAAAGACAGTGAAGACCAGGAAGCCTGGCATGCTGCAGTCCATATGGTAGCAGAGAGTCAGACACGACTTAGCTACTGAACAACTAATTATAATTATTACTGTTTGGTTTTATACCATTACTAGGCATCAGAATGACAGAATGCTCCATATAAACTATACTTAAATATGTTGTAGATATAGTAGGCTTAGAGTCCCAGTTAGCCTGACATTAGAGAATGTAAAACTAATATTAGCTGAGCCAGTGAGTAAACAGTTGCCAATGAAAGTACATAATCAATTCATCTATGAATCTATTATCAAGGTGTGTCTCAATTTTATTTTTCAATTAAGTTCATGTATCAGAAAATATATTATACACATAGTTTCAAATAGTGTCTTGGCTAGATTAGATAAAATACTTAGTATATGAATCACTGTATAAGTTACCTTTGATTATTTTCCCATATTTCTCTAACACATGAGCCCAGCTAAATAAAAGCTAACTGGACAAGATCCAAATATGAGACTATCAATATAAAGCTAAATGTGAGGCAATTCAAATCCCAACATGTGGTATCTTACTCACAGTGCCATGTTGCCATAGTAGGTCCTAAATTAGTCATGGAGTCATATTTCTGAGAGAATCTAAAGTCATCTTGATATATTAATTACTTTCATAGATAAGATTTTCATAAATGAAAGGCATACAATTAAGTCATTTAGAAAGGTCATATGCTGCTGCTGCTAGGTCGCTTCAGTCGTGTCCAACTCTGTGCGACCCCATAGACGGCAGCCCACCAGACCCTGCCATCCCTGGGATTCTCCAGGCAAGAACACTGGAGTGGGTTGCCATTTCCTTCTCCAATGCATGAAAGTGAAAAGTGAAAGTGAAGTCGCTCAGTCGTGTCCGACTCTTAGCGACCCCATGGACTGCAGCCTACCAGGCTCCTCCGTCCTGGGATTTTCCAGGCAGAAAGGTCATATAGCAAGAACTGAAAGAACTTCTAAAGAGAATTTGATATGTTTTCCCATAATTATGCTCATGTGATGTATTGGATATTAAATCAACAATTGTCTAAATTACCTTAAAATCTCCTTAATGGGAAGGCATTTGAACAGCCACTAGTTGAAACCCAAATATCTGGTTTACAATCATAGAGGTAGCAAGTGTACATCAAAATTTGCAGATAACTTTTCATTTATGTAAGAATCTGGTATGTGCCTTTAAAGAGAGAATGTCTTGATTCAGTGTCTTCTCTGCAACCTTCTTTAGTGGACCTGACAGATGTGTGCTGCCTCAGTTTTCCTTCCCATATCCATTTTCCTGTTTTGGCTACCTACAATCCAGGTTCTTTGATTATTCACATTCTCCCACTACCTTCTTCTTTTGAAACTATTTTTCCTTCCCTATTGCTTTTTATTTTTGTTTTCTCACTAAACATTTGGAAATTCCTTCAGCATTATCTGTACCTTGATTTATGATAGCTTTTAGGTTCTCATAAAATTTCTGGAACTTTGTAACAGATTTCTAATTTGTCATCTCTAAATCTAGACTTAACCTACATGCCACACTCTCCAAACAGACATATTTTTAAAACTCAAGTCAAACTAGTTCAGTTCTCCAGACAGTCTTTAGTGATTCCCATTTTCCAGAGTCCATTTCTCACATTTTATCATAGCACACAAAACCCCCAACCAATAGGCTTACTTCTTCCTGAGCTTTATCCCCAGACAGAGTTCTCCTGGCAATGTGTTATTTATTATGTTGTGTATAAGCCTTTGGGACTAGTTCAATCCAGAATAATTACTCATAGCATTGTCCCCATGAGAAAATCAACCAAATGTTCTAAAAAGGTGATCTGCAAATCACTTCTACTAAAATTTATTTGTAGTAGTATTTTTAAACTCTAATTTATATCACTACATATTTTGTGTTTAAGAATTCTAACATATTTTATAGCCTCTGTGTACATAATCAGAATTTTTTCCCTAATCAAAAAAAAACACCTTTTGAAAATTATATATTAATATTTTGTATTAATGTGAAAATAATTATGAGAATTAAAATTATATCCATCAAAATTTATATTCCAGCAGCAGTTGTGAAATTTAAGAAGTTTACTTTTCTTTATCATGCTTGGTGTACTTGTAAAGTTTTTCAACGTAGAGATATAGTTGGCCTTCTATATCTGAGGATTCCACATTTGAAGATTCCACCGACCAAGGATCAGAAAAAAAAAATCCAGAAAGTTCCAAAAACAAAACTTGAATTTGCCACATACCAGCAACTATTTACATAGCATTTACATTGTATTTACAACTATTTACATACCCTTTACATTGCATTAAGTATTATAAGTAAGCTAGAGATGACTTAAAGTTTGTAGAGAATGTGTGTAAGTTATATGCAAATATTAATACTACATCAGTTTATAGACGGACTTGAGCAGCGAAGAATTTTGATATCCACAGAGATCCTGGAATCAATTCCCCACAGTTACCAAGGGACAACTGTTAAGTACTTCCACAGCTCTCTTAACAAGTTGACCAGGAAAAAATAAAAGGTAAGTCATTTCAGAATTTTTGAACACTGACACTGATAGGGAAAGCAATTATAACACGTTTGCTGCCCTAGAGTAAAAAAAAAAAAAACACATATAAAATTAAAAAACACAAAATTGAACACAAATTTAGCTTAGAAGGTAGATTAACATTTAAAGACTTAAATACCACTCTATTTATAATCTTAGTGTTAAAATAGCATTGAAACCTGCTCCAGAATTTAGCCTCCCCATTTGTAAAATGGAATAACATAAATTTGCTATTTAGAATAAGAACTGGAGGAAGTGCTTAAGACAACAAAAGTCCCATATTAAATGAACATATGAAGCCAAGTACAAAGTTATATAAAACTTTTCAAATAAAATGCTAACTTAAATATGTCATTGTATGAGACGCATTTGGGAAGGCTTACCTAGATCATATTCAAAATATGATAAAATGTGGCTTACACAAAGAGGATAAAGAAAATTCTCCCCAAATTCCTGTATTATAGACAACAGCTTGGACTGTTCTTATTTGTTACAGACCCACTCAGACCTCACCAAATAAATCTCACTTAATAGCACAGTTTGATAATAGTTCTGACAAAGAAAACTGCATCAGCAACTTACTGGCTGCCAAAGAAAACTGCACTGTTATGAACTATTGGTCAACTTGTTAAGCTCTCAAAAATAAAACAATTAATTGATCTCATATTTCTATTTCTATTTTAATGATAAAATTAACCATTTAATTGACCTTTTTTTTTTTTAATAGAACATTTGTATAACAGCTTCAGCTTAAGCCTTGGAAATTTCTTACATGTGAGTACTGGCTTCCTTTTCAGCAAGCAGGCAGAAGATTATCCCATCATATCTGGATTCATTTAAACATCAGCCAGTCCAGATCCCTGAGTTCCAATTCAGGTTCATTTGTTCAGCAAATATTCACAGATAGCTGCTATGAGCCAGGCAAGATGCTAGGCACTGAGACACAAAAAGGCTATCAGCAGTTCCCTAGAACATTCATTTTATAAACTATCTTACAACAATACATTTTAATGATTAATTTATTTTAAGAAATATATGTTCTACCACACCCCAAATATTCAGAATGTATTTTTAAATTTTTGAAAGCATTTCAAAATATTGTTAAAAAACAAAACCACACCTATTAGAATGATGAACATCTCAAACACTGAATGTATGAACTGATAGTTCAAACTAGATAGTTCAAACTAGATTTGAACTGATAGTTCACCAAATGCTGAACTAGCATTCATTACTGGTGGAAACGCAAAGTGGTGCAGTCATTTTGGCAGACTATTGGGCAGTTTCTTATAAAACTAAACAGAGTCTTACCATACAATCCAACTATCCCTTTTCTTGACATTTGTCCAAATGAGTTGAAAACTTATGTCCACACAAAAACCTGCACACGCATATTTATAGCAGCTTTATTCATTAGTGCCAAAACTTGGAAACAACCAAGATATGTTTCAGGAGATGAATAGATAAATGTACCATGGTACATCCAGACAATAAAACATGTTTCAAAGGGCTGAAAAGAAATGAGCTATCAAATTATAAAAAGAAATGGAGTCAAAAGTGCATATTACTAAGTGGAAGAAGCCAATATGAAAAGGCTATATACTGTATGATTTCAACTATATAACATTCTATAAAAGACAAAGTTACTAAGACAGTTAAAAAAAAAAATAGTGGTTTCCAGGAGTTAGTGGGGGATGGTGAAATAAAGAGAACACAGAGGACCTTTTAGGGCGGTGACACTACTCTGTATGAACAATAATGGTAGACATATGTCATTATACATTTATCAAAACCTACAGAATATGCAACACCAAGAGTGAACCCTAATGTTACCTAGGGACTTTGGGTGATATGTCAGTGTAGGTTCATCTGTTACAACAAATATACCACCAGGGAATGGGGGAGATGTTGAGAGTGGAAGAGGTGGTGCTATGTGGGGGTAGGAGGTACATGGCAAATCTCTGTACCCTCTACTCAATTTTGCTGTGAACCTAAAGCTGATGTAAAAAAATAAAATAAAATAAAATCTATATTACAAAAAAACCTTTTATCTCACTTTATGTGGTTTGTATGACAAGAAATTATTAATATTTTTTTATGGAACTAATAGCCTTAATAACACATTTCAGTAACACTTAGTTCATATGATACAAAAATGAATCACAATTTGTTAAGGTAATTAAAACTCTCAGAAATTTTGGTTTCCAAAACAACCCACAGATAGACAAAAATATGATAGCCAGTCAATTTGGTAAGCTGATTAAATCCACTAAAGTATTTCATCTTGTATTCTCTGTAGATAAATTACTAATTATCTCTTGACTCATTTAAAAAAAAACATGCAATTTTAACTGACAGTATTTTTATTTATAGTCAAGAGTTACATCAATATAATGATAATCTGCATTAATTCACTTATACAACAAATTTTTTAAGAGCTGAATCTAGGTTGGCAAGCTTTCTCTGTAAAGGCAAAAAAGTAAATATATTAAGATTTAAAGGCTACATGGTCTCTGTCACAACTACTCATTTCTGCCATTGCAGTTCAAGAAGAAATCAAAGGCAAACATAAATGAGAGGCTGTGGTTTGTGCCAATAAAACTTTATTAATAAAAACAAGTGGCAGGCCAAATTAGCCACCTAGGATTTTACTCTGGACTCCTGATCTCGATGATAGGAATAAAAATTTTAAAGTTTCTGTGTTTGGGAATTTAGAGTCTCATGAAGAAAAATATATGTGTGTTTCACTGTTTTGGCTACTGTGTTACAGAACTGTAAAAGAGGTAGAGTTAATCAAAGGAAGAAAATGTACAAGCAAAACATTTTTCTCATGCTTCCTGGGTGAAGAGTGGCTTATCATAGTACAGGTTGTGATTTTGTTAAATATTTGGCTGCTCAAAAGATCTGTCTTTTTTTTGCATGTTATTCTGGAACGTATGAGGCTACAGATGATATTCATTAAGAACTCACCCACTCACCTCCTACTTTCTTTAACAATTTACGTTAGAGATATATTAGAAGACATGATGAAAGAATGTGTGGGAGAGTCTGTAATTATACTCAGCTAAGGACACACACCACAGAAAGGCAAAGCCCTTTATTGAAAAGTAGCAAAACTGCAAAACTGAACAACCAACAGCGAAGCCTAGAAATGGGATGACAGTAACAGGGAGGAGCAGCAGACATACTCTGCTGAATGAGTTATAGGATGTCTAACCCGAAGATTCTAAGTTGAGGAGATAATGAGGTCTTCACTTCTGAGATTTGGCCTTGCTAATATTCTTAGAGGCCATTGCCTGTACATTTCCTGGGGACAATAGTTCAAAGACCCTAGAGTCAGATGAACTTTAAAAGTAAATTACATACCTGGCTGAAGATGTGAACTGGGAGTCATGTCTTTCAACAAACATTTATGGAGTGTTACTGTGATGATTTATTTTGTGTATCAACATGACTGGGCTGAACGATACTCAGGTAGCTAGTAAAAATCTTTTATAGGCGTGTCTGTGAGAGCATTTCTAGAAAAGATGAGCATTTGAATAGGCAGATTGAGTAAACAATATTGCCCTTACCAATGTTAGTGAGCAACATAGAGTTTGTTGAGGGCTCAACAGAACAAAAAAGAGTAAATTTGCTTTTTTTGCTTGAGTTGGAACATCCATCTTCTCCTGCCCTTGAAGATCAGTCCTCCTGATTCTTGGGGCTTTGGGTTTGGACTGGCACTATACTGCTGGCTTCCTAGGCACCCAGCTTTCAGACAGCTAGGCATGGGACTTCTCAGCCTCCATAATTATGTGGCTCAGTCTCTCATAATAAATCTCTTTGTATTCATCTGTATATATCTTACTGGTTCCATTTCTTTGAAGAATTCTGACTAAAATAACTGGCTATGTTTACATTTCAGTGAGCATTCCTGTGGGGGATTTAAGAGAAGGTAAATAATTTAATTTCTGAAATCTTTAATCTTGGGATATAAGATATGAATAGATGAGGTAGATGAGCTAGCTAGCTAGATAGATAAACAGATATTGTTGCTATTTAGTTGTGTATGACTCTTTGTGATCCCAGGCTCCTCTGTCCAAGGGATTTCCCAAGCGAAAGCACTGGAGAGGGTTGTCATTTTCCTCTCCAGGGGATCTTCCTGACTCAAGGACTGAACCCTCAGCTTCTGCTTGACAGGTGGAGTCTTTACCTGAGTCACCTGGGAAGCCCCATGTCACAATGGCTGACATTATACACATGCTGATAAAGTTATGCTTGAAAGTGGAAGTGAAAGTGAAAGTCTTTCAGTCGTGTCCGACTCTTTGTGACCCCATGGACTGTATTGTCCGTGGAATTCTCCAGGCCAGAATACTGGAGTGGGTAGCCTTTCCCTTCTCCAGGGGATCTTCCCATCCCAGGGATCAAACTCAGGTCTCCCACATTGCAGGTGGATATGCTTAAAATCCTTCAAACTAGGCTTTGGTAGTACATGAACTTAGAATTTCCAGATGTACAAGCTGGATTTAGAAAACGAAGAGGAGCTAGACATTAAATTGTCAATGTTTATTGAATCATAGAGAAAGCAAGAGAATTCCAGAAAAAAATCTACATCTACCTCATTAGCTACATGAAAGCCTTTGATTGTGTGAATCACAACAAACTGGAAAATTCTTAAAGAGATGGGAATACCTGACCACCTTACTTGTCTCCTTAGAAACCTGTGTGCAGGTCAAGAAACAACAGTTAGAACTGGACATGGAAAAAATGGCTGGTTCAAAATTGAGAAAGGAGCACAACAGGCTATATATTGTCACCCTGCTTATTTAATTTATACGCAAAGTACATCATGAGAAATGATGGGCTGGATGAAGTACAAGATAGAATCAAGATTTCTGGGAGAAATATCAACAACCTCAGATATGCAGATGATACCACCATAACGGCAGAAAGTAAAGAGGAACTAAAGAGTCTTTTGCTGAGGGTGAAAGAGGAGATTGAAAAAACTGACTTAAACTTAACATTCAAAAAACTAAGATCATGGCATCTGGTCCCATCACTTCATGGCAAATAGAAGGGGGAAAATTGGAAGCAGTGACAGATTTTGTTTTCTTGGGCTGCAAAATCACTGCGGACAGTGACTACAGCCATGAAATTAAGACACTTGCTACTTGGAAGGAAAGATATGACAAACCTTTACAGTGTATTAAAAAGCCAAGACATAGCCTTGCAAATAAAGGTCAGTATAGTCAAAGCTATGGATTTTCCAGTAGTCATGTACAGATGAGAGAGTTGCCCTATAAAGAAGGTAGTTTAGTCCCTAAATCAAATCTCACACTTAGTGACCCTGTGGATTGTAGTCTGCCAGGCTCCTCTGTCCATGGGATTTCCCATGCAGGAATACTGGAGAGTGTTGACAGTTCCTTCTCCAGGAGATCTTCTTGACCCAGGGATTGAACCAAGGTATCCTGCACTGCAGGTGGATTCTTTACCAACTGAGCTGTCAGGGAAGCCCAAGAAGACTGAGCACCGAAGAATAATGCTTCCAAATTGTGGTGTTAGAGAAGACTCTTGAGAATCACTTGGACTGCAAGGAGATAACCTAGTCAATCCTAACGGAAATTAACCCTGAAAATTCATTGGAAGGACTGATGCTGAAGCTGAAGCTTCAATATTTTGGCTAACTGATGCGAAGTACCAACTCATTGAAAAAGACCCTGATGTGTCTCAGACAGTAAAGAATCCACCTGCAGTGCGGGAGACCTGGGTTCAATCCCTGGGTTGGGAAGATCCCCTGGAGGAGGGCATGACAACCTACTCCAGTATTCTTGCCCAGAGAATCACCATAGACTGAAGAGCCTGGCTGGTTATAGTCCATGGAGTTGCAAAGAGCCGGACACAATTGAGCGACTAAGCACAGATGTGGAGAAGGCAATGGCACCCCACTCCAGTACTCTTGCCTGGAAAATCCCATGGACTGAGGAGCCTGGTGGGCTACAGTCCATGGGGTCTCTACAAGTCAGGCACGACTGAGCGACTTCACTTTCACTTTTCACTTTCATGCATTGGAGGAGGAAATGGCAACCCACTCCAGAAATCTTGCCTGGAGAATCCCAGGGACGAGGGAGCCTGGTGGGCTGCCGTCTGTGGGGTCGCACAGAGTCAGACACAACTGAAGTGACTTAGCAGCAGCAGCAGCAGCAAGCACAGATGATGCTTAGAATGATTGCGGGCGTGAGGAGAAGGGGGCAGCAAAGGATGAGATGGTTGGATGGCATGATTGACTCAGTGGATGTGAGTTTGAGCAAACTCCAGTAGATAATGAAGAACAGAAACGCCTGGCATGCTGCAGTCTCAGAGAATTGGACACGACTTAGCAGTTGAACAACAAAAGTAAAAGTAAGCAGTTAAAAAACATAACCCACAAAGCCCATCTTCTAGAAACTGTTTTTCAAAAATAATGGCACAGTTATACAAATCAAAGAGAAGAGAAAAATTAAGTATCACTTTATTCTATTTTCTGAAACCTCAATTGGCAATTAAGTTTGAAAAGGAGAATATTTACCAACTATTGCAGTTCAGTTGAGAATTAAGGAACAGAAATGAGAAAATACATCATCATTCTGAGTTCAGGAATTTCCTGTTCTCATATTTTCCTAATTTATTTATTATGTCAACCCAATAAACCCCCAAATTTCACTTTTTGCTCATTCTAAATCCAAGCACATTGAATGCCTTACCACTTTTACCACCATCTAGTGGTATGTCCAGGTGATTGCAAGTAAACTCTGAATAGAATGTTCATAGTTCCTCTTCCCATTCATGACAGAATGACTGATACAAGATCTTAGTACATTGTTAAAAAAGACATAGTAATAAACCTTATAAGAGATTTTGAAAGTGTTAGGTTGATGCAAATGTAATTGCAATTTCGGACTGTGAGTTTTAATCATTATTACTAGGCTCAAACACATCTGTATTAATCAAAATAAAACCATTGCAATCAACACGTTTTTGCCAATGAGAAATGTTTGTTTATTCCTATAGTGTAAAAATCCATGAGTTGATTCAACAAGCTATTGGAAAGCATTTCTGCCTCCTGCTGGTTGTGAAAGAGTTTTTCCTGCAAAAATTGTTGAGGTGCTTAAAGAAGTGGTAGTCGGTTGATAAGAGATCAGGTGAACATGGCAGATGAGGCAAAATTTTGTAGCCCAATTCGTTCAACTTTTGAAGCGCTGGTTGTGTGGCGTGTGGTCAGGCACTGTCGTGGAGAATTGGGCCCTTTCTGTTGATCAGTCCTGGCTGCAGGTGTTGCAGTTTTCAGTGCATTTAATTGATGTACTGAGCATACTTCTCAGATGTAATGATTTCACCGGGATTCAGAAAGCTGTAGTGGATCAGACCAGCAGCAGACCACCAAACAGCGACCATTATCTTTTTTGGGTGAAAGTTTGGCTTTGGAGCTTCTTAAGTCCAACCACTAAGCTGGTCATCACTGTTTGTTGTATACAATCCACTTTTCATTGCATGTCATAATCCAGTCAAGAAATGGTTCACTGTTGCTGCATAAAATAAGAGAAGACAGCACTTCAAAATGATAGCATTTTTTTATTTTGGGTCCTCTCATGAGACATCCTCTTATCAAGCTTGTTCACCCTTCCAGTTTGCATCAAATGCCAAATGACCGTAGAATGGTTGATGTTGAGTTCTTTGGCAACTTCTTATGTAATTGTTAGAGGATCAGTTTCTATGATTGTTCTCAGTTGGTCGTTGTCAACTTCCTATGACTGGCCACTATGCTTCTCATCTTCAAGGCTCTCATCCCCTTTGTAAGACTTCTTGAACCACCACTGCATTTTATGTTTATTAGCAGTTCCTGACCCAAATGTGTGGTTGATGTTGCAAGTAGTCTCCACTGCTTTACGACCCATTTTGAACTCGAATAAGAAAATCATTCGAATTTGCTCTTTGTCTAACATCATTTCCGTAGTATAAAGTAAATATAAAATAAATAGCAAGTAATGTCATTAGCAAAAAAAAAAAAAAACAAGAAATATGCATTCAAATGATATATAACATAATTACATTTATTTAAGAATGTATTCCAATATCAAATGGCAAATTCCAACAATTACTTTTGCACCAAACTTCTAAAAATTTTGGGAGATATTTAATTTCTTTAATGCTGATAATTTATATTCTCAAACACCTTTTGAAATAAGGGTACCTATAAAATTGCTTTTTATTTGTTTAGTCTTAAACACAGAAAAACTCTTTCTCTAGAAGTAGATAAAGAGAGTGTTCTCGCTCTATCTATGGCCAGACTGTGAAGAGACAGAACACAGATGGACTATAAGCAAAACAAACTGATGGCAAAGCTGGAGCTTAGAACTAGATTATAAAACAGTTAATAAAAATCAATGCCTTTTGCTAACTGGACTAAGTCAACAGTGATCTATAGTTTTTATGAGAAATCTATAGTCAACCTGATCAGATAGAATGTCCATAGGATAATCCATAACTTATATGGCCATTGATACTATAAAGTTTTAAAAGAAAAAAAAATTTTAATGAATACAGTCAGAAAAAAAAGAGAGCACATTTTTTTCTTTTTCAGACAGAAAGCTTTAATCTTCATCTGAAGAAGTAGTGATGATAATAAAGTGCTTCAGGAAACACTACAAGAATGAGACAATATTATGTTACCATCTCTCTTCTAGCAAAACAGAGTTAAGACCACAGTTATTAGGGTTTCTTGTGCACAGTAATACCAAGTATATGTTCATTGATAGAACTATGTTGCCCACGAGAAAGTACTTATTAAGATGGAAAGCAGGATTATAAATTAATTATTTAATGTGTGTGCAAAACACAAATACCTAATATGGAAGCTGTAGAAAACACTTTAGATGTTATTTAATCCAGCTCTCTCATTTTGCAAATTAAAAAAAAAAATTGAGGGAATTAAATTATATACAACTTCTTCAGTTCTCAACATTTGACCCAGATCAAATGTATGAAGCTTTGCAAACCTAATGTGAATTAACTACTGTTCTGTTCATGTCCCTATTAGTCACTATATAGTCTTTACCAGTGTTTTGTTATAGTTGATTTTCAAAATAATCCAGATGTTGGTCATATCTTCATGTTACTTCATCTGTTCCACCTGTCTTTGTAACCATTTGTACCTAGATATATTTTGGCAATACTTTGTATTGCCAAGTGAATTTATTCACACAAACAAAAATATTAGTGAGAAATAGTCACTTTATCCATTCAATTAACAAATATGTACTACAAACCAAACATTGTGGGCTTCCCTGTTGCCTCAGATGGTAAAGAATCTGCCTGCAATGTGGGAGACCCAGGTTCAATCCCTAGATCTGGAAGATCCCCTGGATATTGGAATGGCTACCTACTCCAATATTTTTGCCTGGAGAATTCCATGGACAGAGGAACCTGGTAGGCTACAGTACATGGAGTTGCAAAAAGTCAGACATGACTAAATGACTATTCTTTCTTTCTCTGCCAAGCACTATGCTAGGTTCTGGGGATAAATAATCACCAAAAAAAGAAAGTCATAAACTTTCTGCTGATGAAGGTTATAATGGAAGAGAAAGACAGAATAACCAAGAAATAAAATCCATAAATAAAATATTACTTCAATGGAGAATGTGGACAGGAAATGCAAGGAATGATTCCCAACAAATGAAGATTTAGCTAGGATCGAAGGAAAAAGTCTTTTAATTAACTATTAAAAGAGTTAATTTTAAGAAAGAGGTGATATACTTGCAATGCTACGCTAAAGTCACTTCAGTCGTATCCAACTCTGTGCGACCCCATAGACGGCAGCCCACCAGGCTCCCCCGTCCCTGGGATTCTCCAGGCAAGAACACTGGAGTGGGTTGCCATTTCCTTCTCCAATGCATGAAAGTGAAAAGTGAAAGTGAAGTTGCTCAGTCGTGTCCGACTCTTAGCAACCCCATGGATTGCAGCCTACCAGGCTACTCCATCCATGGGATTTTCCAGGCAAGAGTACTGGAGTGGGGTGCCATTGCCTTCTCCGATACATGCAAAGAAAACAAATAACTCGAATGGAGAACTAAAAGTAGACTTACAGAGACCAAGAATAGATAATTGTGTACTATGCTTATAATGGAATATTATAGAGTAACCAACACAAACGATCTACAGCTATATGCAGGAATATGAATGAACTTTAGCAATATATTACTCTGTGGAAAAATTGTTTCCATATATTTTTATTTGTGTCTTTTTACCATTATTTTAAAATGTGAAAATTATAATTAGCTTACTGGCTGCACAAAAACAGGCCTCAGGTGAGTTTTGGACAGCAGGCAAAATCTACACATGCACACAGACACATACACTTAGTTTCACAGTAGTAGTTGCCTCAGGCTGAGAGAGTTGAGAGAACAGTGGAATTGGGAAAGAGCACATAAGTAGAAATAAGATGTGTTAGTGTTCTAGATCTCAAGTTGAATGATGGATTAGAACAAGCTTATCATATTAAAGATTAAAAAGGATAAAAATAGAGAGCCATTTGCAGGCCAAAATTGATAATATATTAAAAAACATATGCTATGAAAAGTTCGATTGTGTTCATTTAAGATCCAACATCCAAAAATAATGGGGGTGGTGAAGAGAGAGGGAAGGAAAGAGAGAGAGAGTGAGAAAGGGAATAATTTAAGATATAGAGAAGCAATATGGTGCTAGTTGAGACTGGCCATTTCCTAGAGGTCAGTTCATGAATCATGAATTAGTTATATGGGTCTTATTAATCTATTATTTATTCATTTATTTAAAAGTAAAGTTTGTTTTAATTTTATTTTTCAGATTTGTTTTAAATTCTATTTGGGGGAGAGGGAGAAAAAGTATGTCATGACCAAGTTTTCTTTTCTTTAAGATCACTTTCACCATGCTTTGGAGAATTCTTTGGAAGGACCCTTCAGAGGATATGTACCCACCTTTTAGGAAAGTAAAAAGAGTCTAAGGTAGAGTTTGTAACATTGGAGATTGTATAATAGTTGTAGAAATGTTGAGACTTAAGCTGATTTTCAAATATGTAAAAAATAATAGATAACATTTAAAATTGAATTGGATGTGGCCTTTGCAGGCTAAGAAGTATTTCAAAGATCCAATTCATGACACCTGCAAAATTAGATACTTGGTAATGCCATTCTTTGAGACAGAAAATAGTATAAGAAAACTTGGTTTAGGCAGTAGTTCATTTATACACCAATTTATTCAACATTTACTTAATATTGATTTGTGAAACACTGTTGTTCTGGGTAATAAACTGCTAATGTAAACCAAATCTACAAGTTCCCTACTTCCATAGAGCTCCTATTTTAGTGAGAGAAGCCAGATCATAAAGAAGTGTGCAAACAAATAGATAAGGTAGTGTAAGCTATATGTTTTACAGAGTAAATGAAACAACATAATGAAATAGAGAGTGATGGGGGAGGCAATGAAGCCATTATAAAAAGGGGATTCACAGATTGCTCTGAGAATGACTCTTAGCAGAGACTATAAGAGTAATGCCATGAGTTTGGTTTTACATAACATTCTGCTTGAGGTACCTTTGAGATTTCCAAGCAGAGATGAGACTGATCCAGTAAAGGAGAAAGAAAAGCAGTCACATAAAAGGAGATCTATAACATCTATAGAGAAGACAGAGGAGGTACTAACCTTTCACGTCTCATAATATCTATGCCTAATTTGTATACATTTTTTTCCTTTATGTCTGCTCTCCCAAGGTAGTGTGGCGGGACTTAGAATTATAGATACAGATCACTCAGCTAAATTTGGATTTCAGCTAAGATTGTATATATACCCTTGCACCATTTGGGACATCATTGTACAAAAAGATTTTATTGGATATCCTATATTTTCTCTAGCTGTATTCCAAGAAGCACTCAGCTTTCTTAGCTTCTTCCTTCCTCCTCTCTTCCCTCCTCCTTTCTCTCTCATCTTTTTCTTCATCTTCCCTTCCCTTCCTCTTTACCCGCCTTTCTCTTTTCCAGATTTTCTACAGGGGGCCTTAAAATCCTCACTCCTTCACTGTACAGAGCAACTCAGTTGTGCCCCTTCTTTCCTTTTCTAGTACATATATACTCCTTATCAGAACGTGGATTCAGACAAGAGCCAGCCAAGGACAGATCCTGCCTGGATGTCAAGTTGGAGTTTAAAACACTTCTTTACATATGTACAGGCACAGATTCCAACAAATCGTCAGTAAACAGAACACAGGAACTCTATCTTTCTCATCAATATTTTCTATATGTGACTGTGTGTGCATGCTAGTCACTCAGTTGTGCCCGACTCTTTGCAACTCCATGAACTGTAGCCTGCCAGGCTTTTCTGTTCATGGAATTCTCAAGGCAAGAATACGTGGGTTACCATTCCCTTCTCCAATATGTGACTACACGAGGCAAATGAAAATATTTTTTAAATAAGAGAATGTTTGCTGAAATTTATGGAACATATTACTAGAAATATTTATGTAGATGCCTCAGTTTTCTCATCTTTAAATTGCAAGGGTTTAATAATAATAGAAATGACAATAATAACACTAACTAATGTGTATGACCTAATTACTCCTTTCAAGGCATCCTATTAAGCATTTAATATACATTAACTTAAAAGTTCCTTTCAGCTTTAACAATGTGAGATCTATTGGTCTCAGCATGACCTCAGATATGACAGAATCTAATGGAAGAGAGTTAGAGATACATTAAGGTTATTGGATGCTAATAATAACATGATGCAATTAAATACTAATATCTAAATAATGCCAGACAAAAAGAGATTTTAAAACATCATGATCATCATAAAGACAAGCATTATGCGAAAAGATTTTAGCAATTTGCAGTTTTATCATTTAATTCCCAAACTGGTTGAGGACAGCTTCTATGATGGCAATTTGTCTCTGTGAGTCATTCACACACCTAACATTTCAGGTGGTCTGACTACAAGATGCATGTTTGGTTGAGTGAAACCCAAGCTACACAGATGTGGGGGAAATCTGTTATTAATGGTGTTAGTGAGAAACATCATTTAGAATTTTAAAGCACATTTCTTCTGTGCAGTTCATTGCCCTTTACAAATATTTCATTAAGCTCTATTACCCTGCTGTCAGAGAGAGGTGACCTAGTTGCAAATAGTCCAATAAACAGCTATTGAGGGGCTATTCAGACTGGAAAAGAATACTGCAATACATAGTATAGGCAGTCAAACAAGAAGGAAGAAATAAAAATATCAATTTATATTAAAAAGACTGTGATAAAATCTCTATCGACATTGGAGTAATTTAAAACCATATGAAGGTAATCTCTTTTTGGCTGCCCCTTAAGATAATCAAGTGCAGAGTGGAACCACAAGCACCTACAGCAGAATGTGATGGGTATACCTGAAGAGCCAAGCAAATCAATCATTTGATCTAAAAAGTTCATCTTACCCACAACTACCTTCCAAAAGAATTTTAGTATGTGAAGCCCATTCCTCCCAGGAATGCCTTATGGAATGACATTTCTGTAAGTCTATCTGATAAGCTCTTGCTGCATACAATTCACCCCAAGATTTAGTAGCTTACTATGTTAAGCGCTGGAGAAGGAAATGGCAACCCACTCCAGTGTTCTTGCCTGGAGAATCCCAAAGACGGCAGAGCCTGGTGGGCTGCCATCTGTGGGGTCACACAGAGTTGGACACGACTGAAGCGACTTAGCAGCAGCAGCAGCATGTCAAGTGCAAATGGGCTGATAGTTTGCAGGTTCACTGGGTGGGTCTTCTGACAGAGTTTAGATCATATGTTCAGTGGAGTTCATGCGTGCATCTGTAGTCAACTGATGATTGCCTGGCATTTCTTGTGTGGCTTATTCAGGTGTCTAGGTCAAGGCTGTGATGGTAAAGCCTGCTTCATGCAGTCTCCCTTCTTCAGGATGTTAGCTTGCCATTGTTCACTTGAGGCAGCAGGGTCCATAGAGAGAAGAGTGTAGGAGTCCTTGTGAGGCCCAGGCTTGGAACAGGTGCAGTATCATTTCTCCCTCATTGCATTGTGCAGGCAGGTCCCATATCCTGCCCAGACTCAATTTGGGAGGAAAGACACTCTATTTTTTTGATAGAAGGAAACACAATACCCATATTGTAAAACCCTATGTAAAGAATTAATTTACGGCCATTTAAAAAAGCTACCCAGTTTTATAGTACTTTTTTGGCAACCATTTTTAATTACAAGGGGCTTCCCTAGTGGCTCAGATGGTAAAGAATCTGCCTGCAATACAGGAGACCCGGGATCAATACCTGACTTAGGAAGATCCTCCGGAGAAGAGAATGGCTACTTACTCCAGTATTCTTGCCTGGAGAACTCTATGAGATAGAGGAGGCTGGTGGGCTACAGTCTATGGGGTCACAAAGAGTGGGACCCAATTGAGTGGCTAACAGTTTAATCACAAGTCCTTTGGGGAATTTATCACTTTAAGGGTTCTACTTTTAGGAGAGAAAAAAAAGTCAGAACTTGAGAACTTGACTTCCCAGCTTTTCAATTCATTCATGGGACTGACTGCTGCTGCTGCTGCTGTTGCTGCTGCTCCTAAGTCTCTTCAGTCATGTCCAACTCTTAGCGACCCCATGGACTGCAGCCTACCAGGCTCCTGTGTCCATGGGATTTTCCAGGCAAGAGTACTGGAGTGGGGTGCCATGGACTGACTGACATGATTTTATTATGTGATGTAGACTTAATGAATCAGAAACAGCTCTGTGAAATTATTTACTCAAAGAAAAGAGTGTGTGTGTTAGTTACTCAGTCAGGTCCAACTCTTTGTGACCCCAAGGACAGTAGCCCTCCAGTCTCCTCCATCCATGGAATTCTCCAGGCAAGAATACTTAAGTGGGTTGCCATTCCTTTCTCCAGGGTATGTTCCTGACCCAGGGATGAAACCTGGGTTTCCTGTATTGCAGGCAGATTCTTTACCATATGAGCCACAATGGAAGCTCCAAAGAAAATAAAGCACTATGAATAATTCATTTTCTAGTGAAAGCTGGTAGAGCACAGCACAGACAGTTGGCAGTGCTCCATCAGTGGTCTCCCATGTTATCTGCATGGTCTCTGCCTGTGTCCCTTACTGTAGGATCTCTGAAGTGTGCCCGAGGTCAGGCATAGGTCCTAGCTATTAGATCTAATCTAAGCTAGATTTCCTGGCCCTCTCTGAGAGTTGGAAAATTACTCATATACTTAAATAAAGTCCTTAAATTAGCCTGAGTGATTTCTGTGAATTAAAGCTAATTGTCCCGATTGATATAGAAGGGACATTTCTTATTACTAAAATGGAAATAATAATATGCCTGGAGAAACAGATTCATAGTTTGCACATAATAAATGATAACATCTATCATATCATGTTTTCTGAATATTTTCACAAAACAAATTCTGTGTCTTTTCTTAATATCTAATATATCACCAAAAAACACTGGTGAATTTTATTTTATACTTAAACATAAGGCTCATAATTAATTTCTCCTGATAGTCAAAATAGTTTAACTTATGTTTTCCTTGACAGAAAACAATAACAAAACTGAACAACATAGCAGAAAGATCTTTGAAAAGGAGAATAGAAGGTGAAGATCTGAGTTCACTCAAATCACATACAAGATATATGCAAGTCTCTCATCTACTAGGCTCCTTTTCTAGTCACACAGTTGGGAAAGTTTGCTTCTAGAATTATTCTGATAACCATATGAAATATTATAAGTATAAAGACTTTGAATCTGTAAAGCACTATGTAAACACAAGGTATTACTACCTTTTTTTTTTCTCTAAAAAAAAAGAATATCTCAGCCTCCCACATGTGGTATAAACAAACACTTAATATATGCTTAATATATTCTCAAAATTTATCTATACTCTGAGCCTCCTCTAACATCTGTTTATATGTGTCCTCAATCCAGATTTAATTTAGATCGGTCTTTTCATATTTTGGATTGAAAATTTTGATGGTAAAACCCTGCAAAGTAAATGTAGTTTACAGCACCAAAGGAAAGTTGTCTTCTAAGCCTTATTTCAGAAGAAATATCGTTTTTGTTTCCAGTGCCCAATACACTGACCAACCCAAAGTAGGTCATAATTTAAAGTGATAATGACTACTACCAATAGCAAGACTGAAAAATATAGTAAGTTTACTCTAGAATACAAAGTCTTATAAACTAATAACTTCATGTTTCTAGTACACTGTATGTTCTTTAAGTATATGCAAGGACTTTTCTCTTTAAAATTTTGACCTAAATCTTTCTTCTATATACAATATGATCCTTTTGTTCCTTCCTCAGAGGATTTGTGCAGACAACTTTATAGTTTACAATTTCTATTTCCAACATTTAAAAATTATTATTTTCTTTTAGATACTACATGGAAAAAAATTCACCTAAGCCATGAACAAAAGCAGTAGTATTTATACAAAATTGACAACCAAAAGAGCAATGAAATTATGTAGTATAGCAAAAATTGAATTTAAAAAAATGATTACAAAAGGAATACAATCAATTATAAAAAAACATGCAAGCATAATATAATGTTAAAAGCCATAAAAAAGAAATATAAATATAATGGTAAGCAATTCATCAAAAGTGACACCTTGAATTAAGTAAAGGACAAGTGAAATTTTAGTTGAACTTCATTTTCTATTTGTTTCATTGAAAGTGTAGTTAAATTCTCAAAAAAATAGTAAACTTCCTATTTATTTCTTGCTTTTTAAAAAAAATATTCATAATTTCTTGATTTTCCCCTAACATTTTTGTCCATGAAATCTAAAAGTTCTTGTTTCTGTTTCATTTAAAAAATTGTCCTTTCCAAATTTTAAATAGATCTTTAATCAGATGATACCCATCGCTGCACCAGTACTTAAAATCCTTCAGTGGCCTCTCATATGTGTTAAAAAGATATCCAACTGTGTGAGGATGTCAGGTGCTTTTCTGAGATCAACTTGCCTACGGTTATCTTCATAATCTGCCATTCTCTTTGTTCATCAACTTCACTAATAACAATTATCTTACTTCAGCTTCACTGCATTCGCCAGGACCTACCTAACATGACCTGCTTCTAGTGTACATCTCTAATATAATTTCATTCTGTTCTCCACCCTACTCAGTATATTCCAGTCACTCTGACCTCCATTCTATTTCTTGGCCATATGAAGACTTGCCTCTCAGTGCCTGAGGCTTATTATACTTTCTGCTTGAAATCATCTTTGCCCCTTTCTTTACAAATTCCAAACCACAGCTCAAATGTCACATGTTCAGAGAGCTTTTTCTTTATCATTCTATCTCAATCACATTTCCTGTCAGTTCCTATTGTATAACTGATAATTTACCTATAAGTACGACTGATTTGTTTGCTTATTTATTTGTTTTGTTATCTATCTCCCCTGAAGAAGTAAGTTTCTTGAGAGCAGGGAATATGTTGTGATTATGATTGTTATATTCCCCTAGTCTACACCAGTGCCAGCACAATCATTATTTCTTGAAGAAACTAATGAATCTGTGCTATAGTTTTCAGTTTTCTTTGTTCTGAGAACAAGTCAATTCAGTTAAACCATTGTAGCTCATTTCAAGAGGTGGTGATGCAGGTGGGCTCTGGAATCTTGGCCTATGCTGCAAGCAATCAGGTATTTAATAAGATGCATGTGTGCATACTTAGTCGCTCAGTCATGTCTGACTCTTTGTGACCCTTTGGGCTGTAGCCCACCAGGCTCTTCTGTGCATTGGATTTTTCAGACAAAAATACTGGAGTGGATTGCCATTTCCTCCCCCAAGGGATCTTCCAACCCCAGGCTTGAACCCATATCGCCTACATTGCAAATGGATTCTTGACCAGCTGAGACATCAAGGAAGACCAAGAGGCACTTCTATGGAAACAAAAGAAAAACAAAGGCTACTTAATGTTTGAACTAAATTATAAACTCATTTTTCAGCCCACAGGGCAGTCAGTTAAGAAAATTTCTAGATGTCAGGGTTAAAACATGTTTTGTAATTTGAACTGTCTCTGATGATGTCTTCAGGAGTTAGTTAATTTTCTGAGTGGCTAATACTAGAAATAGGCCTGAGAATCATCTAAATATGAGCTGATAAGGCATTTTCTTTGAAGTTTATATTAAGTTGTCTACCTTCAGTTTGTGCTTGTGTGTGTAGGTAAGTAGGTAGGTCTTTAGGAAACAGACAGTTTTAGTTTGAGAATTTCTGAATTCCAGAGGGATCAGCTAGGGAGAAAAAGATAAATGTTTCAGTTCTGCTTACAAAAATATAACTTAGCAAATTTCTGTAAGTCCTAGAAAAAAAAAATTTCCTTGTGTTTGGAAAAATAAAAGATTAAAAATATTTTAAACAAAGAAGTCATAAAAATATAATCATTTTCATCAATTAATTCAATCCCATGTAATTCTTATTTGCCTGTGTCCAGTTTTTCCATTTGTTCTATTGACCTTGCCTGATGACTGAGGGTGTTAGAGACAGGGAAATTTCAAGAACTTTGCAAGGTTTTTTTAAGACTAGTATGATTTACTGAGTGAAGTGGGGTGTCTTGATCACTGGAGATCATGAAAGTTAAACTCCAAAGTTTTTTGTTTTGTTTTGTTTTGTTTTGCCATTGTAAGTACATCAACCTGACAGCAAGGAAAGGCTTCAACCCATCAAACAGAAAATGTTTTGCCAGCAGGTGGGAAAAACCAAGTGGCCATGCTGGGTTTCCCAAAGCTCTATTTCTTTAACTTACAGCTAATATTGACCCATCTTAATTTATCTGACTTAAATTAAGCTATTACATTTTATAATAACAGCAGGATGGCAAAAGTATGGAAAAGAGAAGTCAGGGTTTTTTGTTTTTGTTTTGTTTGTCTTTGTTTTTTCAGTAATGGAATGGATTTTATTCTCATGGCATAATCTTTATAGATTCACGCCTTTGCATGAATGTCAGTTAGGCATTTCCCTGATACTTAGGTTCAGGCCTTCTGGTGTGAGATAACATTTATGCCAAGATTTATAAAACTTCCAAGAGATTCATACAATTTCTAGAACACTTATATCTATATAGACACAACATGAAGAAGGTATATTACTTCTTATTTGCCGATGCTTCCTATGTAATTTAACATGTCAAATATGCCTAATTTATTGTTTCTCTTTTTATAAGAAAAGAAAATATCTCAAAATTAGTTCTAGAACAACCAAAAAAAAAAAAAAAAAAGCCTTTTGAATTTGATTTTGGGTAAGTTTGTAAAAAATATCAGAAAGGTTTTAAAACACTTGATCAAATAGGGCTCTGTAACACAATGCTAAAATTTATCTATTTAACCTAAATAGGACTTCCCTGATAGCTCAGTTGGTAAAAAATGTGCCTGTAATACAGGAGACCCCAGTTCGATTCCTTGGTCAGGAAGATCAGCTGGAAAAGGGATAGGCTACCCACTCCAGTATTCTTGGGCTTCCCTTGTGGCTCAGCTGGTAAAGAATCCACTGCAATGATGGAGACATGGGTTCAATCCCTGGATTAGGAAGATCCCCTGGAGAAGGGAAATTCTACCCACTCCAGTATTCTGGCCTGAAGAATTCCATGGACTGTATAGTCCACAGGGTCACAAAGAGTCAGAAACGACTGTGACTTTTACTTTAACCTAAATAATTATTAAAGATGTCATAGGCAAATATAGAAAGTTATGTAGTTTTGACGGCTTCCCAGTTAGCTGTTTGATAAAGAATCCTCCTGCCAATGTAGGAGATGCAGATTTGATCCCTGGGTCAGGAATATCCCCAGAGGAGAAAATGGCAACCCACTCCAGTATTCTAGCCTGGAGAATCCCATGGACAGAGGTGTCTGGCAGGCTATAGTCCATGGTGTCGTGAAGAGTTGGACATGACTGAGTGCACACACACACACACACACACACATATACACATAATTTTGAGAAAAAGTTAGCTCTTAATGCTGAGGATTAGGTTCACTGAAGTAATTAAAGACCTGATAGATTATAGGTGATTATTTTGACAAGTCATAAAATTTTTGTTTTTGTTATATTTTTGAGGCAGAATAAATACAAATAAAAATTTTTCATAGCCTTTTATTATCAAAAGCAGACCAATAGAAAAAGAGTTGTTCTTTTAACAGAGGGAAAAGCAAATTTTAATTTTGTACCTGTTATTTTTAATATTAAAATAATATTTTAGTATTAAGAATAATATTTTTAATATTAAACCTCATTTACTTAATCAAATTCATTCTAATATTATCCAGTCCTGACCACAAATAAAATTTATTTCTAAAGATTCCTTCTTTTGCAAACATTTTACAACTTTATATATCCATTTTAGCTTGCCCTTTGTTTTCTTTCTCATTTAGAAACAGCCAACTTTAGAACAAAATTATTTTCTTTTTTTTAACAACAATGTCTCCATAACTTGTACATTTTCTTACCCCCAAACACATCCTATTTCTATTATTATATCTAGTAGCTTTAACCATATATATTAATTAGAATTCTTAATCCTTTGAAACCTTAATTTTTTAGTGAAAATGAAGAAGCAAACAATCATGAACTGTATTAACATTTTGTGGCTTGGTGAAATTATAAATACATTTTACAATTTCTAGAAATACATCTTACTTCATAGTATAATCTTTTAGTAAAGCATAAAATATGTGTATGAACAGACCCCAAACATACTTAGTATCTCTGTATTAAGAGATCAAAAATACATAAACCAGCATTTGTTTAGCAACTAATGTCTAGTATGTTATCTTATTTGGAAATGATTTAGATATTCAATGAATTTCCATCATTCAAATCAACTTAGCAAAATTCTAAGGGTATAAATCATCAAATAAATTTAGGAAACAATTTAAGTAGACATATCATAAAATAATTATTGTTAAAATGTTAACCTAAAAAAAATCATCTCATTTACATCTATTTAATTCATTTGTTCTTAACAATCATACTTGAATTACTCATGAAAATTTCATGAGACATTAAAGCAGTTAGTTATTATCTTAATTTTTTTCCTTTGCTGACAAATTTGCAATCGAGACATTAGCCTGATTAGCAAACCCAGATAGAAAAACAAGTTATTTATTAATTAAATAAACATGCTTAAAGTTGCTCAGCCGTGTCTGACTCTGTGACCCCATGAATTGTAGACTACCAGGCTCCTCTGTCCATGGGATTCTCCAGGTAAGGATCACATGAATTTGAAAAATATTTGGCTTAGATTTTATTATATTTTTGAGAACCTTTATATAATTTATCATTTGCTTAAGCCAATTAAATAGAGATCTTTTAAAAATTAATATTTTGCTATATTACTTGTGGTTGAAAATAATATATTTATAACTTAGACATGTAAACAAACATAATCAGAGATATCATAGTTTTCATTTCAAAATTTTAGTCATGAATCAGTTACAATACAAAGATCACTAGTTTATGAATAACAATTAAATAAGTAAGATTACTCACTCAGATGACTAAAAATATTTGGTTATTTGTGGAGAAGATTTTTAAGATCTATATTTGCCTTTGACAAGTAATTTTAAGGAGGCTACTTAGACAAGAGAGTCCATTTAGTAGCAGTTTGTTCTTACCCTCATTTTGCTTGTTTGTTTCAGGTTCTACTAACTGAGTAGATTACTCAATCTGGGCTTTATCTCAGGTGTTTACTTATAGGAAGGCCTGGGGAACTGCTGAGAAGATGGGCCAGTTTTTACCTTCATCTGGTGGGCTTAGTTTATGGGGTTTTTTTTGTTTTTTTTTAAAGGAGCTGTCAGAACAGGGTGTCAAGAGTTCCTCTGGGCTCTGGGGTGTCAACTGATGGAGGAGGAGGAGAAGTAAGTCAGTTACATAAAAGGGAAGTTCAAATAAGGCAAATAAAGGGATGGAGGAGAAGGTGCAGAATTTGGAAGGGGGATAGAAGAAGGGTAAGAAAGTTCATCTGATTTTTCAAGTTTAGAGACACTCTGAGTCATCTTTTCATTTACAGCATGAAGGGAGGCAATTTTCTCAGTGTTATCTTTGGAGGCTTCTAGATGCCAGTTGAAATGTTTCCTACTTATTTTGTCTGGTCAAGATATTTTTCAGTCAAGCACAAAGATAGACTAATTTGGGAATTTGGAAAGTTCCTCAATTTGGCCAGTGTAATTTTAAATCATCCCAGGTAAATAGACTCATTTACATAGGTTGTTACAGGGTAAGGGTCCACAGGTGTTAAGCATAAAACTGACGATGGTTCTTGGAGGGGTTTATCTTTCTTTGAATTGTTTCTATAAGAGCTTCCTATTATTTTGAATACTCATCAGAAAAGTGTTTTTTTTGTTTTGTTTTTTTTTACTGTGAAACCCAAATCTGGAGAAAGATTCCTCCTTACTCCCGCAAAGAGAGGGAAACTAGTGTTGATACTTAGAAATACCCAAATAGAATCCGCAATCAAATGGGATCCAGTAGTCCTCACTTCATAGCCTCCAAGCCATTGAAGAGACAACTGCATGCAATGGGTTAGTGTGTGCATGTTAAGTCACTTCATTTATGTCTGATTCTTTGACCCCATGGCGTATAGCCTGCCAGGCTTCTCTGTCCATGGGATTCTCCAGGCAAGAATACTGGAATGTGTTGCCATTCCCTCCTCCAGGGGATCTTCCCACCCAGGGATAAAACTTGGTCTCCTGTGTCTCCTCCATTGGTTGATGGGTTCTTTACCACAAGCACCACTTGGAAAGTGGTGTAGGAAAGTACCTGTAGGTACTGTAGACTGAATCTAAAGGAGTTCCAGACTGCTGAGGGTGGCTGGTCCAAATTCTGCTAACTATGACAGTTATGTTAACTAAAATTTCAGAAATGGAGACCTGATTGAAATAAAAAAGTGTTTATCTGGGGTTTGTTAGGATTGTAGCCCAGAAGACACAAATTAAAGAAGCACTTGAATTGTATTCCACTCAACTACAAAATGGGCTGCCCAGGTGGTGCTAGTGGTAAAGAATCTGCCTGTCACTACAGGAGATACAGGAGACATGGTTGGATCTCTGGGTTGGGAAGATCTCCTGGAGAAGGGCATGGCAACTCGCTTGAGTCAGACATGACTGAAGCGAATGAGCAAGCACACAGGCACAGCTACAAAAGAGAAGGAGCTTATAAAGGCAAGAACCTCAAGATCACAGTTAGTTACATGAGTTGTTCATTAATAACTATAATTGGAGCTGGCCAGAAGTGAAGGTGCTTGTTAAGCCAGGATTGGTTGCAATCTAAAATTATTGCATAGTTACAAGGTTACCACCAAGGTCTCAGCTAGCTGATATTTCTTTTTAAATGGCTGATAGTATGCTTGAATTTGGTACAGTTCACAGAAAGCTCAATTTAGTGGTGTAGGGACATGTCTGAGAACATATCCTCAATGGGCACTCAAATCCATTTTGTAGGGTTGAGCAAACAAAATAGGTTACTCCATTATGACTTTCAATATGTTATGAGGCACTATCCTTTTATGACTTAATATTCTCTCTCCCTTACTAAAAATTTTGTATTTTCTCTAAGACCTTTGACCTATTAAATCACCTCACAAAGATTTTTATAAGATGTTATTTGATTAGTTATTTGATTAAAAAACATTTCATAAAGAATATGTTATTGTTTTTCTATTTTCAAATTTTTACTAAAGAGCATTTATCTTGTCATATATACTATCTTGATGCAATGATTATTACTTTTATTTTCCAATAACTAACCTCATTCCCAAATTCTTCTACACTCTCCATTACAATGTAGAAGCCCAAGAACTACATTTCCCAGAAACACTTGCATGCAGTTATGAATTAAATTCCACTAGTGAGAAGAATTTATATGTGATTTATAAGCAAAAGAGTAGCAAAGGTTAATATTGTTCCTATAGCAACCATAAGCATCTCATGATTTTCAGCAGTAGATTTTTCTGTAGCTCCTGTCTCATCTGAAAAATCACCCACCTGGTTCTGCAGACAACCTATATTAACCATTGTGTGTTTTGACATTTCTTGCTTTTGTAAATTTTAGAAGTAGCTCTGACCTTCATGTGTCCAAATTTTTCAATGTATATGTGTCTGTTAGTTTCTTTATAAATCCTTCTCTTTAAAATATCTATAGGGAATTTTATTCTCCTGACCCAGCCTAAGCTAGTAATTGGTGAAAATTGATCCCTTATAAATAGATTTTAAAATATTCCAATTCTGTATTCAAGCTTGCAAAAATAGTTGACTTGATAATTCTACGTCCTGCCATTTTTGTGTGAGGATACCAAAATATTCCCAACTAGATATAGAAATATAAAATTTGAATCATTGATATAGAAATTGGAGGAAGACTTGTTGTTCACTCACTAAGTTGTGTCCAATATTTTGCAACCTCCTGGGCTGCAGCACTTTAGGCTTCCCTGTCTTTCACTATCTCCCAGAATTTCCTTAAACTCATGCCCACTGAGTCCATGAGGCCATCCAACCATCTCATCCTCTGTCCTTGCCCCCTTTCCTTGCCCTCATCTTTCCCAGCAGGGTCTGTCCCAATTAGTGGACTCTTCATATCAGGTGGCCAAAGTATTGGAGCTTCAGCTTTAGCATCAGTCCTTCCAATGAATATTCAGGGTTAATGTCCTTTAGGATTGATAGGATTGTTTCTGTGCAGTCCGAGGGACTCTGAAAAATCTTCTCCAGCACCACAATTTGAAAACATCAGTTCTTCAATGCTCAGTCTTTATGATCCAACTCTCACATCCATACATGACTACTGGAAAAACCATAGTTTTCTAGGGGGACCTTTGTCAGCAAAGTGTGAGGGGTCTCTGCTTTTTAATATGCTGTGTAGGTTTGTCAAAGCTTTCCTTACAAGGAGCAAGCATCTTTTAATTCCATTTCTGCAGTCACCATTCACAGTGATTTTGGAGCCCCAAAAAATAAAATCTGTCACTGTTTCTAATTTTCCCCTATCTATTTGGCATGAAATGATAGGACTGGATGCCATAATCTTCCTTTTTTGAATGTTGAGTTTTTGTTTTTTTTTTTTTGAATGTTGAGTTTTAAGCCAGCTTTTTCATTCTCCTCTTTTACTTTCATCAAGAGGCTCTATAGTTCCTCTTCACTTTCTGCCATAAGGGTGGTGTCATCTGCATTTCTGAGGTTGTTGATATTTCTCTTGGTGATCTGGATTCCACCTTGTGATTCCTCTAGCCTAGCATTTCACATGATTTACTCTCTGTATAAGTTAAGTAAGCAGCAAGACAATATACAGCCTTGTCATATTCTTTTCCCAATTTTGAGTCAATCCATTGTTCCATGTCCAGTTCTAACTGTTGCTTATTAACCTGCATATAGGTTTCTTAGGAGGTGAGTAAGATGGTCTGATATTCCTATCTCTTTAAGAAGTTTCCAGTTTGTTGTGATCCACACAGTCAAAGGCTTTATTGTAGCAATGAAGCAGAAGCAGATTTTTTTTGGGGGGAGAGGAGGGAAACTCCCTTACTTTTTCTATGATCCAATGAATGTTGGCCATTTGATCTCGGGTTCCTATGCCTTTTCTAAATCCAGCTTGTATGTCTGGAAGTTCTTAGTTCATGTACTGCTGAAGACTAACTTGAAGAGTTTTGAACATTACTTGGCAGCATGTGAAATGAGCACAATTGGATGGTAGTTTGAACATTCTTTGACATTTCCTTTCTTTGGGATTGGCATTAAAACTTACCTTTTCCAGTCTTGCTGAGTTTTCCAAATTTGCTGGCATATTGAGTGCAGCACTTTAACAATATCATCTTTTAGGATTTGAAATAGCTTAGCTGGAATTCCATCATCTCCACTAGATTTATTTGTAGTAATGCTTCCTAAGGCCCACTTGATTTCACACTCCAGGATGTCTAGCTCTAGGTGAGTTACCATATTATCATGGTTATCTGGGTCATTAAGATCTTTTTTGTATAGTTCTGTGAATTCTTGCCACCTTTTCTTAATCCCTACTGCCTCTGTTAGTTTCTTGCCATTTCTGTCCTTTACTGTGCCCATTTTTGCATGAATTAGTCCCTTGGTATCTCCAATTTTCTCAAAGAGCTCTCTAGTCTTTCCCATTCTACTCTTTTCCTCTACTGTTTTGCCTTGCTCAGTTAAGAAGGATTTCTTTTGTCTCCTTGTTATTCTTTAGAACTCTTCATTCAGTTGAGCGTATTTTTGCCTTTCACTTCTCTTCTCTTCTTAGCTATTTTGTAAGGCTTCCTCAGACTACCTCTTTGCCTTCTTGCATTTCTTTTACTTTGGTTTGGTTTTGGTCACTGTCTCCTATACACTGCTATGAATCTCATGGTGCCAAACCAAAAGAGATAGTTGTAGCTCAGAATATAAGTGGGAAAAACACAAAGAAGAAGATAAGATGGTGGAAAACTGGTCCTACTTAGTTCCTAACGTTAGCCAAATTTCATTTTCTTCTATCAGCCTGATAGATATCACAGTTACACTGTGGTCCAAGTAGATTATGCAATACATTAACCTGGAAAAGGAAGGCTATGTGAACATGGCCAAGCCTAGAATGCTATGAAATAAAATCAGCTAAGTCAGTAGCCAAATGGGCCATGTGGAGTAGATTTTCAGTTCAGTTCAGTTCAGTTCAGTCGCTCAGTCGTGTCTGACTCTTTGCCACCCCATGAATCACAGCACACCAGGCCTCCCTGTCCATCACCAACTCCCGGAGTTCACCCAGACTCACATCCATCGAGTCAGTGATGCCATCCAGCCATCTCATCCTCTGTCGTCCCCTTTTCCTCCTGCCCCCAATCCCTCCCAGCATCAGAGTCCTTTCCAGTGAGTCAACTCTTCGCATGAGGTGGCCAAAGTACTGG
>NW_011494708.1:8775011-8781744 GCF_000754665.1 Bison bison bison | reverse complement strand
TCAAGAGTCTTCTCCAACACCACAGTTCAAAAGCATCAATTCTTTGGCACTCAGCCTTCTTCACAGTCCAACTCTCACATCCATACATGACCACAGGAAAAACCATAGCCTTGACTAGATGAAACTTTGTTGGCAAAATAATGTCTCTGCTTTTCAGTATGCTATCTAGGTTGGTCATAACTTTCCTTCCAAGGAGTAAGCGTCTTTTAATTTCATGGCTGTAGTCACCATCTGCAGTGATTTTGGAGCCCAAAAAAATAAAGTCTGCCACTGTTTCCACTGTTTCCCCATCTATTTCCCATGAAGTGATGGGACCAGATGCCATGATCTTCGTTTTCTGAATGTTGAGCTTTAAGCCAACTTTTTTCACTTTCCACTTTCACTTTCTTCAAGAGGCTTTTGAGTTCCTCTTCACTTTCTGCCATAAGGGTGGTGTCATCTGCATATCTGAGGTTATTGATATTTCTGCCGGCAATCTTGATTCCAGCTTGTGCTTCTTCCAGTCCTGCGTTTCTCATGATGTACTCTGCATATAAGTTAAATAAGCAGGGTGACAATATACAGCCTTGACGTACTCCTTTTCCTCTTTGAAACCAGTCTGTTGTTCCATGTCCAGTTCTAACTGTTGCTTCCTGACCTGCATACAGTTTTCTCAAGAGGCAGATCAGGTGATCTGGTATTCCCATCTCTTTCAGAATTGTCCACAGTTTATTGTGATCCACACAGTCAAAGGCTTTGGCATAGTCAAGAAAGCAGAAATAGATGTTTTTCTGGAACTCTCTTGCTTTTTCCACGATCCAGCGGATGTTGGCAATTTGATCTCTGGTTCCTCTGCCTCTCCTAAAACCAGCTTTTGCATCATTTTGGCTAATTTGCTTTTAAATATTAATATAAAGAGGAGCCAATATAGCTGATTCAAATTAGAAGCTAACCCATGCCAAAGAGTTCATGAAATCTACTCTCATAATTGTTGGTTTAAAATTTATGTGGCCTGTGTTATAATTACTCAAATTCAGGATCTTTATGACTGATTAGAAGTATATTCATAATATAGGATATCATATTTTGCAGGTTTTTTATTTATATACTTTTATCTATCCTACTAGTGCATAGTCTCAGTGAAAGCAAAGTATTTCTTAGTTGGTTGTTTATTTGTTTTCATCTCCTATATCTTCTTCTTCTAGAATAGTGCAGTATTTTCTGACTGAATGAAAAAATGAATTAGAGAATATAGCTTCTTATAATCTAAATAAGTTCTAAAGGGAATGTGCTTAGAGCTAATAGAAGTATTGACATTTCGACAATAAAAGGCTATCAGGTTTTCTTTAAATTATCTCCCCATGGAAATATTAACTTCAACAGCTATCAGACATTTTAGTCTCAAAATTCATTTGCATTCATGAATATTGCTTAAAAAAGGCAAAAAGACTTTAGATTATATAGGTTGTCACTATCAATATCACTATATTAAAAGTTACCAATGAAATATTTTAATATATATTTAGTAATATTAACAATATTGATGGGCTTATTACAGAAACATAACTAGAATATTTAATGAAAAATAACCAATTTTTAAAACTAAATAATAAATTAGCAAGAATAATATTGTTTTTCAGTCTTGCAAATCTCTTTAATATCTAGATTAATAGAAAACAGCTGAATTTTCATATCTACATCTCCATTTGATCTATTGTAATATGTTATTTTGTTTGAAGTCTGTGAAGAAAATTCAAGCTCATACAAATATACACTGGTGTTTAGTTGCCTTTTAGAAAATTGTTGATATTCTTTTTTATACTACACTAAAATTTGTGAAACAGTGGCTATTTTACAGACAGTTGCAGAGTAGAACCTGAAACTAAGTTAATAAATTTCCATGTTACATTATAACCCCATGGACCCACCATAACCTATGAAAATGTATTTTAACCTTGCATGATTTTATGACATTATGCACTGGTCATGTGAAAGGCACTGGATCACTGAACTATTAAACTACTACAAAGGTTTACATATCTAATTTTATAATATCAAAAAGTCACATTTATAAATAACAACTCCAATCTCATCAGAAATGTTCTTAAGTATTAAGAAGCTGTGAAACTCATGTGGGTATATTCAAGTTTTACAAAAGTCTAATTTTCACTTTGAACACTCAAATAGTAAAATTGGCAAAAACTGCTATCACTCATTTTCCATGAAGTGACAGTTTAACATCCATCATTTAATTTTGAGAAAATACGCATTAAATACTTATTTCTATGAAAATTCTATGTCAATAAATCACTTTTTAAATTACAAATGGTATTTCATTTTAAAAAAGGAACTAATTCAGCTTCCAATTCAGACAATTGCCAGTGATTTTTCTGGGAACAGGTTTATATGTTTCTCCTATGCCATTACCACACTGTCTTGATTACTATAGCTTTGCAGTATGTTTTTGAGATTTGGCACTGTAAGTACTTCAACTTTATTGTTTTTTAAAGATTGTTGTCTCTATTTTAGGTGTATTCAATTTACATATAAAATTTTAGTATCAGCTTCTCAGTTTCTAAAACAGCTTAGCAGAATTTTTTGTAGGAATTGAATTGAATTTGCAGGTCAGTTAGGGAGTATTAGGTCCTTCAATCCAAGAAAGTTGGATATATTTCCATTCATTTATATCTTCTTATCTTTAAATGTTATTTAGTACTTTTCAGTACATGTATTGCACTCCTTTTGTTAAATTTGTTTCTAAATATTTAGTTATTTTTGACAATATTGTAACTTGAAGTTTTCTTAATTTTCAGATTGTTTATTGGTAGTGTGAAATGCTTAGAGATGAGCACATATCCTTCTATTCTGCCATCTTGAACCAATCTCTGCAATCGCTTTTTATATGTTGATCTTTTTTTTTGCAGATGCACATTATCAGGTTAAGGAATTTCCCATTTCTTCTGAGTTTAAGTATTTTTAACATTAAAAGATACAAATTGTCAAATGCTTTTATGCATGTGTTAACATGACAGGTGGTGCTGGTGGTAAAGAATCTGCCTGCCAATGCAAGACAACTAAGAGATGCAGGTTTGATCCCTGGGTTAGGAAGATCCCCTGGAGGCTGTCATTGTTGTTCAGTCATTCAGTCATGTTTGACTCTTTGTGACCCCATGGTGTGCAGCACATCTGGTTTCCCTGTCCTTCACAGTCTCCTGGGGCTTGCTCAAATGTCCATTGAGTTGGTGATGCAATCCCAACCATCTTGTCCTCTGTCATCCTCTTCTCCTCCTGCCTTCAATTTTTCACAGCATCAGGGTCTTTTCTAATAAGTTGGCTCATTGCATCACGTGGCCAAAGTAATGGAGCGTCAGCTTCAGCATCAGTCCTTCCAATGAGTATTCAGAGTTGAGTTTCCTTTAGGATTGACTGATTTGATCTCCTTGCAGGCCAAGGCACTCTCAGGAGTCTTCTTCAACACCACAGTTCAAAATCTTGGCAACTCACTCTAGTATTCTTGCCTAGGAAATCCCATGGATAGAGGAATCTGGTGGGCTTCAGCCCATGGGGTTGCAAATGGTCAGACATTGACTGAGCATCTGAACATATATAGTATGACTGAGTGTATTTTGTCCTTTATTGTATTGTTACAGTACATTACAATGATTAGTTTTCATGTGCTCAACCAACATTGAATTAATGCCATAAATCTTATATGGTGTGCAATCCTTTTTATATGTTAGTGATTTTTTTTTTATTTTTTGGTAGTATTTTTTTTTTAAAGAATATTGGAAACTTTTGTATTTGTATTCAAAGGGATATTGGCTTATAGTTTTTTCTTATGAATTTTTAAATATGGCTTTTCTGTGAAGTTAAAACTGATGTCATAGAATGATTGGGGAATTGTTTCCTCAAGTTCTATATTTTGGAGGAGTTTGTGGAAGATAAGTATTAACTCTTCTTTAAATGTTTGGTACAGTTCAACAGTGAGTCCATCTGCTCCTGAACCTTTCTATGTGGCTACTTTTCTGATTAAGTCAATCTCTTTATTTGTTATGGAAATTTTCAGTTTATCCATTTCACATGGAATTAGTTGCAATAGTTTCTGTTTTCTAGCAATTTGTCCATTTTTTAAAGTTTATTCAATATGATCATAATCTTCTGGTATATATCTTTATTTCTGTCAGGTCAGTAGTAATGGTTCTTATTTCATTTCTGATTTTCATAATTTAAGTTCTCTTTTTTGTAATTAGTGTAGCTAAATATTAGTCAATTTTGTTGATCTTTTTCAAAACCCAAATTTATTTGTTTTGAATTTCCACTATTGGTTTTCTATTTGCTATTTAATATATTTCCGCTGTATGTTCTTCACTAGCTTTTAGGTTTAGTTTAGTCTGTAGGTTCTAATTACTCAAGGTGAAATTGATTTGAGAAAAAAAAATGTAGTCATTTGTAGTTATAAATTTCATACTGAGAACTAACTTTCATGCAGCTCATAAATTTCAGTATGTTGTACCTTCATTTTCATACTCTGTCTTTGCTTTCAACAATTTGATTACAAAGTATCAAGGTCTATATCTTTTGAGTTTAAACTACTTGATGTATGATAAGGTTCTTAGATCTGTTACCTAATTTTTAATTAAATTTAAGAAGCTTTTATTTGTTTTTGAAATATTTTTCCACTACTTTCTCTTTCTTCTCTACTTTTAGACTCACATTATGAACACGTTAATATATTTGATGATGTGCTCAGATATCTGAGAATCTTTTCACTTTTTGCCTCTTTTTTCTCTGTTCCTCAGACTGAATAATCTAATTGAAATCTCAAATTTACAGATATTTTCTTCTGCCTGCTCAAACCTATTATTGACACACTGTGTTGGATTTTTGATTTTAGTTATTATACTATATTTTCAACTTTAAAATTTATATTTCAATAGTGTCTATACCACTTCAATATTCTCTTTTGGTGAGATGGCATTCTTATACTTTTCTTTACATCTTTGGACATGGTTTCCTTTAGTTCTCATACCATATTTTTAAAAGTTAATTTGAAATCTATCTACTAAGTCCAACATGCAGGCTTCTTCAGAGATAATTTCTATCATTAGCTTTGTGGGTGTGTGTGTATGTGTGTGTGTGTGTGTGTGTGGGTCATGCTTTCCTGTTTCTTTGCATGCCTCATCATATTTTTGTTGCAAACTGGACATTTTAGATAATATAATGTGACAACTCTGAAAATTAGTTTTTCTCACTTCTCCAGGGTGGTGGTTATTGTTGTTTGTGGTTGCTTTTGTTCTTTCTTTTTTTCTTAATACTCTGGAACTAATTATTTTATTTAACGTCTATATTCTTTATTGTGTGTGTCTACTGAAGTCTTTGGTTAGCCTAGAGTTCTTCTAATTTTTCATCAAAAGGACATATATTTTCTTAATAAGTCTCCGAGTTTGGCTGATAAAACTTTCTGTACATGTTTGGGCATGCCTTCAAGAGGCAGTTGACACTTAGTCTTTACTTTATGCTTCCTCAGAGCTTCAAGGTCAGCCAGAATTGAAAGCTTAAAACCTTCTTAAAATATTTCTGAGCATGTGTGTCCTGATAGAGTACCAAGGCATCCTATCGACATCTCATTCCCTAGCTTTTCATTTCAAGCATTTTGGCTATCTCATTGTTGGCTCCAACTATTATCCACTGTCTCAGACAACTTTGTAGGGTAAACAATGATCTCTAAATTATGATTTTCAGTATACAACTCTAAAGAAACCATTTCTCATATGGGCTTCAATTCAGTTAACATAAAGACATCCCCAGAAGTAGTATCTTCTAGGGAATCTCTAGACAACAATGATTCTCTGGGAACAACATTTTGAGGAGCTTCAACCCTTTTATCCTTCTGCTGGACACAAGGATACTAGATTTCAAAATAATTGAAAGCTATTTGTTAAGCGTTTACAGGATTAGTGGTTCAAACTACTGAAAAGCTAGACTGGGAGAGAAGTTAAGAACAGTTCAAGTTAAAATGCCAAAACCTCATTATTCATACTGAGACTTAACTTAAAAAAAAATAACTAAACTCTCCTCAATCCTCTTGCAAACCTTTGGTTAATTTCTATTGACCTAGAAAAGTTGATTCAAACAATTTTTGCCAGTGTCATCCTTGCTTTTATGAGGACAGAAGTTTTAGAGTTCCTTAAATTCTCCAAGCCAGGCTTCAGCAATACATGAACCGTGAACTTCCTAATGTTCAAGCTGGTTTTAGAAAAGACAGAGAAACCAGAGATCAAATTGCCAACATCCGCTGGATCATGGAAAAAGCAAGAGAGTTCCAGAAACACATCTATTTCTGCTTTATTGACTATGCCAAAGCCTTTGACTGTGTGGATCACAATAAACTGTGGAAAATTCTGAAAGAGATGGGAATACCAGACCACCTGATCTGCCTCTTGAGAAATCTGTATGCAGGTCAAGAAGCAACTAATACAATTATGTAAAGTTTAAAAATAAAATAAAATTAAAAAAAAAAAAAGAAGCAACAGTTAGAACTGGACATGGAACAACAGACTGGTTCCAAAGAGGAAAAGGAGTACGTCAAGGCTGTATATTGTCACCCTGCTTATTTAACCTATATGCAGAGTACATCATGAGAAATACTGGACTGGAAGAAGCACAAGCTGAAATCAAGATTGCCAGCAGAAATATCAATAACCTCAGATATGCAGATGACACCACCCTTATGGCAGAAAGTGAAGAGGAACTC
>NW_011494708.1:8753327-8774732 GCF_000754665.1 Bison bison bison | reverse complement strand
CAAAGAATTGATGCTTTTGAACTGTGGTGTTGGAGAAGACTCTTGAGAGTCCCTTGGACTGCAAAGAGATTCAACCAGTCCATTCTGAAGGAGATCAGCCCTGGGATTTCTTTGGAAGGAATGATGCTGAGGCTGAAACTCCAGTACTTTGGCCACCTCATGCAAAGTGTTGACTCATTGGAAAAGACTCTGATGCTGGGAGGGGTTGGGGGCAGGAGGAGAAGGTAATGACAGAGGATGAGATGGCTGGATGGCATCACTGACTTGATGGACATGAGTCTGAGTGAACTCCGGGAGTTGGTGATGGACAGGGAGGCCTGGCGTTCTGCTATTCATGGGGTGGCAAAGAGTCAGACACGACTGAGCAACTGAACTGAAACTGAACTGAACTGAATCTGTTTATTTTTTTGACATAAGTCCATCTAGCCACTGATTTCTTTAAGGCATTTTCTTAGGTTACCAGCCAGTTGTGCCCACATTATAGTCACTTTCAACAAAAGAAAAGCCCTGGTATATTGCTTCTTTACCCAATCAGCATAGAGATTTTGCTGCCAAAAATTCTTATGATCAATTTTCAACCCCTATCATGAAAGATCATTAAGAGAGTAAATGTTCATCAAAAAATTATGTGTAAGTTGATTCTTCTTTATTCCATAAGTATATATAAATCTAATTATTTCCATTAAGATAGCTAGAAATTTGTTTGGAGGCATTTTTGGACACTGAAGCCTATACTTCTGCTTGAGGGGCAATAACAAATTTCACTTAGTATCTACAATGGTCTCCTCATGTGTGACACAAGACTATTCTGACTATTTCTTATATTTGCTGTTGGTTTTAAAAGAGTGAAAGTGTTAGTTACTTAGTCAAGGCCAACTCTTTGTGACCGCATGGACCGTAGCAAGGCTCTTCTATCCATGGAATTCTCCAGACAAGAATACTGGAGTGGGTACCTATTCCCTTCTCCAGGGGATCTTCCTGATTCAGAGATCAAACCTGGGTCTCCTGCATTACAGGTGGATTCTTTATGTTCTGAGCTATTTGTTGTTGCTTTAAATAGGATTAAATCATCCATATAAACCATATAACTCATATATAAATTCCAAACTCAATTAATCTTATAGATTATTGTTATATTTCCTAAATTGTTCCAGTTCTCTTCTGTCTTGTTTCCACACTTAATCTATTTTTTGACTAAGTGTTCTCTTCTGGCCAGTTATTTGAAAAAGAAAACACTTTCAAAAATACATCACATTAATAACTTGGTTTTCTTACTGTCCTGGAGATTAGTAATTTTCCTTCTGCTCTACTCATTTGTGTCATTTATGCCACAAATGGAGAGTAAAATTACTCTGCAAAGTGTAGCTGAATGGTAACCTATTTCCATTATTGTAAATTTCACCTATGTTTGATATGGTATGCACAAAAACAGAGAGAAAATGGGAGTGTTTTTCAATCTAATCTTTTTCACTTAGAACCATTAAGGGAGGTAAAGAGTTATATTCTGTATCAGAACCGATTGCATTTATATTCTTTTATTTCTAAAGTAGATTTCCATCTTTGAAATTGGAAACAGTTTTCTAACTTAAAGTAGGTAATTACACACTCCATTAAACAAGTAATTAACAGATTACAATTTGAAAAAAAAAAACTTGAAAATGAGCAATTCTGATTCTGAATGTGAAGAGTTGTGTTATAATTAGCATAATATCTTTAGAAATAGGTTAACAAGTACACAATAAAAGGAAAAAAAGAAGCAATGTTTCCTCCATACAGATCACACACAACAAATAGCCATTCATGAGTTAAACATCAGTATGCTTTTAAGAAATCTTGGTCTTAGAATTGTTGTTGTAATTCTCTAAAAATTCAAAATGATACGAATTTGTTGTATGAAATGTTTGTTACCCTAAGAGACTGTGACTCTTCAGCATCAATGTTTTAAATTGTCTTTCAACAATAATTCCCTGAGGCAAGTGGCCAGTGCTAGCAAGCTCAACATGTGTAATTCAAATTGGTAACATGAAAATGCGAAAAAGACAGGCTCGGTGTTGTTTGTGTGCTGTTCATTTTCACTGCAAGGTTAAAAATGTGCATAAGGGGAATTCAAAGAAAACATGCACACTAAGTCTCCATTATCCTCCCTTCCAAGAAAAAGCAAGAAAAAGAATACATTCTAAACTGGAAGACAGGGTCACTCTTCTTGCTAATCAGATCTTTATGAAAAAAAAAAAAGAAGGTAAATAACTGAAAGTTTCCAAAAGTAATGACAAAATAAAAATTTAAGCAATAATTAGCCTTTCAGTAAGATAAGTTTTATTCATGCAAAATTCTGGGTTAAGTGTCCCATCGAATCAGCTGTGGCATGGGAAAAAGTGGAGAATTCTTCAACTTTGGGGTCTTTTAATGAAACTTCATATAAGCTCTTTCTAATCTTCTTGAAAATCAAGAAAGGGGCAGAAATGTGTCACAAAATCTAGAGCCTGTGCTCCTGATTAAGACTGATAATGATTTATTTTCTAAAATTTGAATTGGCCTTGTGAGTAAAAATAATTCATAGAGCATTTTGAAAAAAAAATGTCCATCCTTTGTTTGGTTAAAAACCATATGCTCTTTTCATTCTATATTGAAAATAAACATAAGAAACTTGGTTTCTGCCTGCAATCTTATTAAAATAGACATTTAGTAAGTTCTTATCTGCCAAAATGAAGATAGTACTGAGAATGTCAAAGAGCTATTGACTTTTAAATCATCATTTCTATGTGGCAGTAAAAAGAAATTTTTCTTACATATTTCTATTGCTTTTGACTTGGTGCATTAGTTTTCATAGTGAAAAAAAAATACTGGTTTGAATTGAGATAGCAAGTGTTCTCTAAATAAGAATTAATATCAGGTCAGAATTACTTTGTTAAGATGGACAAATTTTCCAGTTGCCTATTTATAACCATACTTCTTCCTGTGCCAATCACTTTGTAAACTTTTTTTGTGTGTGTATGATCCTGTGCTATCCTTAATTCTTACTTATGGTATGTCAAAGTATACGTAGTTTTTCTCTGGAAATTTTCAGTGGATACTTCCATAAAAGTCGATAACTTATGCTGGTGCCAAGTTCAGCTTTTACAGCCCATCCATTGTCAGTCTGGGTAATAGACTTGTATGAAACAGGCTTATCAACATGAGTGATTACTCATGATTCACTTTGGCTTGTTTTGAAAGTAGATATGCAGAGGATGGTCAGCAGAAGGGCACATTTAAACCTGAGTTTTCTGCCTGTTAAGAATGACTTCTTTTGTAAATCACATTGAATTTCTTAACAATAGATAATGTATCATCATAAATGTCTTTTGTGTGGAAAATCGAGAATTTATTCACAAGAAATCACTGTTTAAGCACTATGCTTCATGCCCTAAGAAATGTGCTTAAAATTGAAAACGGAATTAGAAATATACCAGACCCTTAGCTCCTGGACATAACTCAACAAAGGCAACTACTTTTATAAAGATCAAGAATACATTGAAAGCTATATTAATTTTACTCAGCAATTCTAAGTGAAAACTTCCTGAATGTAGTTAGATTTCTCAAAGGATTTTTCCTTTCTCATTTCAAACATCAATTTAAGAAAGCACATGAGTTTTGTCTGTTATTTTGACATGGGAAAGTACCCAGTATCTTACCATCACACTTTATATCTTAACCAAATACTTAGGTTCTGATGATGATTTTGACTTCTATGTACCCTCTGAAGCTGATTGTTGCTAGAGATTAGTGGTAAGATTTACCAAGTTTATTACAGCTCAGAGTGTACCCTGTTCACACAAAGATATCTGTTCTGCTGGATTACTAGTGGATAGGGGTTTTTATACTACCTTAAGACATCTTCAACCATCTGTACTCAGTCAGTGAGGGCTTACACAATGCATAGAAAGATGTTCTGGAAGCCTCATGTCTGCAAGGTCCTTCACATACACATGCTCTTTGGGGCTAGTACTTATAGTGATTGTGAATAATAAGTTTTATGTGTCAACTTGGCTAGGTTATGGGGTTCAGTTATTGGTCTAACACTAGTCTAACTGCTGTTGCAAAGATATTTTGTAGATGTGGTTAACATCTATAATTAGAGTTTAAAAGGGTGGCACTCCATAATGTGGGTGAGCCTCATCTAATCAATTGCAGACTTTAAGAGCAAAGTTGCAATTTCCCAGGCTTCCCTGATACCTTAGTTCGTAAAGAATCCACCTGCAATGTGGAAGACCTGGGTTCAATCCCTGGGTTGAGAAGATCCCCTGGAGATGGGAAAGGCTACCCACTCCAGTATCCTGGCCTGGAGAATTCCAAGGACTGTATAGTCCGTGGGGTTGAAAAGAGACACAACTGAGCAACTTTCACTTCACTTCACGTCACTTGAGATTTCCCAAAGGAAACAGAATTTTCCCTCAAGACTGTAAATCTTGTCTGAGTTTTCAGTCTTCTGAATTGCCCTATGGACTTTAAACTTAAGACTGCAGCATCACCTCTTATCTGTTTTCAACAGGCAATCATGTGAGTCAAGTCCTTAAAATACAATTATTAATGTAAATATACACATAATTCATTGGTCCTTTTTTTCTGAGGAAACCTGACTAATACAGAACTTTTCCAAGGTATAATTCTACTTCTATAAATAAGGTCAAAGCTAACTGGTGTACAAGGTCCAAAATATTGGCCGATTTGGTAATACCAATATTAATTTTCTGTGAAAAAATTCTTCCTGAATAACTAGACCCAGCTGAGTATAAATAGAAGTATCCTAATTGATATTTGTTATTATTCACCAGAGTATTCATCAGCCCCAAAAGTGAAAGAATGTTATTTGTTGTTAGAAAAATGTTGAGAGTACTTCATCTATGTTTAATACTATGCTAAATTCTGACATGGATGTGAAAGATAATTTCAAATTCATTGTGTGCTTCCTCTAGTGGGAGAAAGAGATGGTGGGAAACTGGGAAAGATGTCAGGAATGACATTTCAGGTAGAGGGAAACTGATGTGCTGAAATATTTTGAAGAGAATAAGAAAATGAGCTTTACAGCCATGAAAATAAATGTACATTGAGAGTATATGGCACGTGTGTGGGATATTGCTGAGGAACTCAGCGTGGACAGCAGACCAATGTTAAAACTTCCCAGTCCTATTTTTCAATATATAATGTATTTCTGGGAATGAAACCAGGGAAGTTTATGGAAATCAGATGACCTTATTTTTAAACTGACTAACATTTAGTACAATTCACTCCAAAATATGATAGCTTTTATTTTTAGCAGTGTTGACCTTATAAAATGAGTTCTGGGGATACATACCATCTGGCACATACTGATTATTCATTGCACACTCCTCCCTTTGTGTCACTTCCATCAGCTACTCTTTAAACTGTCATATGTCTATCACTTACCACCATGTTTGATACATAGTAAACATCAGAATGGGCTTCCCAGGTGGCACTAGTGGTAAAGAACCCACTTGCCAATACAGGAGAGAGATTTGGGTTCAGTCCCTGGGTTGGGAAAATCCCCACTCCAGGATTCTTGCCTGGAGAATCCCATGGACCGAGGAACCTGGTGGGCTACAATCCATAGGGTCGCACAGAGTTGGACACAACTGTAGGGACTTAGCACAGCACAAAGACCAGAATACCGGCAATTAGCTTTCAAAATGCATATGCAGTCTGCACCTTTTCAAACACCAAGCCCTTAAGTGCCTCTTTTGCTAATGTTCAGTCTTTAATAAACATAATGTCATAGCCCTAACTAGTTATGTAATAAAATATATGACCAGATTTCTGGTATAAATAAAAACTAAATTTATGAATATAGAAAACCCTTTGGGAGTGGGTAAGCATTGGGTAATTAGAAGACCTGGGTTTTAGAGCTACCAATGATACTACATATCAGAAAAAGTACTTAACATTTTTGAGTTGTAATTTCACTGTCCTAAAATTGAAATAAATAATTCATGAAGTCCTTTTTGGCTTTAATATTCCAGGCTTGTGGATATTTATACTCTGTGAGTCGTAGGGAGGTAAATCCCACCAAAAGAAATAATAGCAGATACTGTTAAATCACTGATATCCAAGCAATGAATGTGATGAGACTTAATTATCTTGGGATTGTAGTGTCAGTGAAGAGAAACTAATGTGTGATCAGATTTGGGAGCACTTAGCTGCTTGGGTATCTAAATTTCCTCAGTTAGAAAGCCAGAATCATTTCTTTTTTGTCCTTCTGAATGTCTTACAAATCAGAGTGCCAGTGAAGTCTGCAAAGCCAATCTATCTTTGAGACAAATGCTTGAGATATGAGATACTGCCTGAGAGTTTATTTAGAGGAAAGGAGGTGAAATAATCTTGAATGACTGGGGTCACTATCTTCCCATAACCGATGATCAGATAAATGGTAGATATTGTAGCAAAGAGAGATTGACCACTTGGTTTGTACATATTTCTCTTCTTTCAGATATTGAAATATATTTCTTCATATTCATTTTTAGCTCTAACTCCTTCTCTGGGTAGTATTCTCTTCCCAAGGAAAGTTGAGTAATTTAAGTGTTATCTTTTTATTGAAGCACCAAGATGATGGTTGCAGTGCCAAGAAGTGGCTGCGCTCTGCAGTGTCACTTTTATTGTCACAGTCTGTGCTGACACTGGATGCCAAATGTGGCATGTAGTTTGAGTGTGTAGGTTGACTAATGAAATCTGTCCAGTAACCAAACCAAATGTAACAATAGTCACTTGTTTTTTAGTCTCCAAACCTTGGAACAAGTGTTTCTAAGAACTGGAAATCTTTCTAAGTTTCTAAGGAAATTCTGTCAGGTTCTTGAACAGATATATATATATATATATTTAAAAACTATATATATACATATAGTCTTTCCAAAGAATACAACACCCCCAAAATGGCATGAGAATTACAAATAAAATTCACTTTTAAAGCTTTGCACATAGTTTTACAATAGCTGTGGATTTACTACACTAACCGCAATGCTGATAATTTCTTTGCAGATTAATAAAGTCTCTAACAAATGAGGATCAAAAATTCATGAACCTACAATTTGATCCAGAAAACTGATCTTTCTCACAAAAGATTCTGTGCATCTGATGACAAACTTTAGAGTAAACCTATATAAACTTAATTATCCAGAATTTTTATCTATTTGATAGATGCTATACCAGAGTTTTGGAGAAGGCAATGGCACCCCACTCCAGTACTCTTGCCTGGAAAATCCCATGGATGGAGGAGCCTGGTAGGCTACAGTCCATGGGGTCACTAGGAGTCAGACACGACTGAGCGACTTCACTTTGACTTTTCACTTTCATGCATTGGAGAAGGAAATGGCAACCCACTCCAGTGTTCTTGCCTGGAGAATCCCAGGGACGGGGCAGCCTGGTGGGCTGCCATCTATGGGGTCGCACAGAGTCGGACACAACTAAAGCGGCTTAGCAGCAGCAGCAGCAACAGCATACCAGAGTTTCCTCAAGGACACTCAGCCATATCTTCCAGTGGATTAAAAGTCAAGAAAGATTTACTCTTCTGTATCTCATTCAGACTTTTTTTGTTGAAGTTAGTATTCCTCAAAATTAAGTCATTTACATGAAATCTCTATTTTTCTGCTCTGTTTACCAGTTTACTATTATTACTTAGTATTTGGTATTATTTTTGCCCCAAAATATCTTTCAAAAAGTCTAAGATCATGGCATCTGGCCCCATTGCTTCATGGAAAATAGAAGGGAAAGGGTAGAAGCAGTGATAGATTTCCTCTTCTTGGGCTCTAAAATCATGGCTGATGGTGACTGCAGCTATGAAATCAGAAGATATTGCTTCTCGGCAGGAAAGCTATGACAAACCTAGACAGTGTGTTGAAAAGCAGAGATATTACTCTGCCAACAAAGGTCTGTATAGTCAAGGCTATGGTCTTCCCAGTGGTTATCTACTGTTGTGAGAGTTGGACTATAAAGATGCAGAGTACCAAATAATTGATGCCTTTGAACTGTGGTGCTGGAGAAGAGTCCTGAAAGTCCCTTGGACAGCAAGGAGATTAAATCAGTAAATCTTAAGGGAAATCAAACCTGAATACTCCTTGGAAGGATTGATGCTGAAGCTGAAGCTCTAGTATTTTGGGTTTCTGATGCAAACAGCTGACTCATTATAATGGATATGAATTTGGGCAGACTTCGGGAGATGGTAAAGGACAGGGAGGCCTGGTGAGCTGCAGTCCATGAGGTCACAAAGAGTTGGACACAACTGGGTGACTGAACAACAGCAACAATATTATATATGCTTTATCACTATTGTAATAATTAATACCATTATAGCAAAATATTATTAAATGTTAAAAATTTTAAGTCAACAAAAAATAGCCATCAATGTAATCAATAAAACAGTCACATGATTTTCAAAAATTTCAAATTTTTTTCAAAAAGTTGAATGGAAATACCTATCATTGTTCAGCAATCAAGTTTTGGACCCTTAAACTAAATTAAACATTAAAATGAAGCATAATTTAACAGGACAAACTCATTGGTTTTTATATTGACCAATCTCAAGCACCTAAATTGAAACATACACATTCAGAAACTAGGAAAAATTATTTTGTTACTTTTTGGGATAAATTCTGAAATTTAGAATTCATTGTTAATCAAAATAAGATGAGCATCTTTGAACAACAAATTTTTGTTTCAAGAAAACATCTGAGATGTTCTTCAAATTCTATTCTGAAGGTGTCAGGTAATCTGATAATGTTTGCATTGTGTGTGTGCTAAATTGCTTCAGTCATTTCATAGCAATACAAATGTGATGTTCAATTTAGGCTATCAATGAAGACCATTTACTTTTGTTCTCCATCTACAGCATCATTATAATATTCAAAATACTCTTCAACAAGTACTTCAAATGAATTTATAACTAATGCATACTAACACATCAAATAATCTAACATACCATTATCAAGGCTTGATGGTTGATACTTCACTTTTGCTATCAATGAATTCAATCTTTCTTGCATATATAACACTGACATAAATGGATTTTGTAAGAATAAGACTGTCCTGTTAGGCTGATAGACCTATAAAATATTCTAATAGGAGAAAGCAGTCCCTATTAGTGAATACACTGTCACATATTCAACGTTTTAACCTTAAAGAATACACTAATGTTGTCTTTTTGCCTCAACAGAAAAGGGACAGTTTCAACATAAAAAATAAAACAAATTTTAGTTAAAAAAATCTTTAATTTGTTGTAATTTGTTGATTCTAGACAAATATTAGAAAACATTTCAAGAGTTCAGTGGCCTCTCTTTTCAATGTTTGATATATTTCTTTCTACAACTTTATGTATGCCTCTTAAGTCTTCTACACTTCTGGGGTGGTGTGGGGTGGAGGATAAGAGTGGAAAACATAGGACATTACTTCCTGTGACACAATTTGATTACATGGAACAAGTTCATATTTTGTACCGTGACTTTAGGGCTCTTATTGCTTATCCCAATAAATTGCTTTCAGACTATGTCATGAACTTACTAATAAGTTTTAAAACCTCTATCCCAATCGTGTTATTTGGCCAAGACTGGTAGAACTAAAGCTCTCCATGGTCTCAGTGTTTAGCTCCAAATGTTAACTAAAATCACAACACCAGAGGACTTACCCATGTACAATGAAATAAAACAGATTTCATTACAGTCATGATAAAATTTGGTGCCTTACATGCTTAGCCAAATCTGTAATTTTGCAATGAACTCTATAATTTGACAGAAGCGTCCAACCAGTTCCTTTGCTTGTCCCTGCTTATTATTTAAGCCATTTTGTCAGTGGATATGACAAATTTATTTAGAGATTATTCCAGCAAATATAAGCTTTACATGTAAATAAAACATGATAAATGAGTATTCTAAAGTATTAGCATTTTTATCCAATTAGAGTGTTAACAAGTCTCTAAAATGCTTGAACATCTTTCTACATTATTTAATTCTTTGAAAGTTTTACAATGCTGCTTGTGGTCAGATAATGTCATAGAATTTGGGGATATCTCCAAACTTAAAGGAATTAATTTGTTGTTTAGATTTCAATAATTTAAATTTCATATATTTTTCATGATATTTTCAATAATTCCACTGGAACTGTTACTTCTACAACACAAACAAAAAATTAAGCTTATAAGTGATTGTGTCTCTTAAGATATATACAGATTTTATCACAGTCAAACCAAATAATATAATAGTAATACCAGAGGTAGAGCAGTAATAGCTATAATTTAATATCAATACTATGTGGCTGATACTATTTAAACACTTTAATCATATCAACTATTTGAATCCCCATATTGCATTCAAAAAGTGAAGATCATGACATCCAGTCCCATCACTTCATTGTGAATAGATGGGGGAAAAGTGGAAACAGTGTCAGATTTCATTTTCTTTGGCTCCAAAATCAATGCAGATGGTGACTACAGCCATGAAATTAAAAGACATTTGCTCCTTGGAAGAAAAGCTACGACAAACCCGCACAGCATATTTAAAAGCAGAGGTATCATTTTGCCAACAAATATCCACATAGTCAAAGCTATGGTTTTTCCAGTAGTCATGTATGATGTGAAAGTTGGACCATAAAGAAGACTGAGTGCCGAAGAATTAATTCTTTCTAACTGTGGTGCTAAAAGACTCTTAAGAATCCCTTGGACAGCAAGGAGATCAAACCAGTCAATCTAAAAGGAAATCAACCCTGAATATTCACTGGAAGGACTGATACTAAACTTGAAGCTGCAATACTTTGGCCACTTGATGCGAAGAGCCAATTTATTGGAAAAGACCCTGATGCTTGGAAAGACTGAGGGCAAGAAGAGAAGGAGACAGCAGGGAATGAGATGGTTAAATGGCATCACTGACTCAACTCAGGGAGTTTGAGCTGTTGGTTGGTCATAACTTTTCTTCCAAGGAATAAGTGTCTTTTAATTTCATGGCTGCAGTCACCATCTACAGTGATTTCGGAGCTCCAAAAAATAAAGTCTTTCACTGTTTCCCCATCTATTTCCCATGAAGTGATGGGACCAGATGCCATGATCTTAGTTTTCTGAATGTTGAGCTTTAAGCCAATTTTTTCACTCTCCTTTTTCACTTTCATCAAGAGGCACTTTAGTTCTTCTTCGCTTTCTGCCATAAATGTGGTGTCATCTGCATATCTGAGGTTATTGATATTTCTCCCGGCAATCTTGATTCCAGCTTGTGCTTCTTCCAGCCCAGCGTTTCTCATGATGTACTCTCCATATAAGTTAAATAAGAAGGGTGACAATATACAGCCTTGACATACTCCATTTTTTATTTGGAACAATCTGTTGTTCCATGTCCAGTTCTAACTGTTGCTTCCTGACATGCATACAGATTTCTCAAGCGGCAGGTCAGGTGGGTTGATATTACTGTCTCTTTAAGAATTTTCCACACAGATCCACACAGTCAAAATTCTCCAAGCCAGGCTTTAGCAATACATGAATCATAAACTTCCAGATGTTCAAGCTGGTTTTAGAAAAGGCAGAACCAGAGATCAAATTGCCAACATCCATTGGATCATGTAAAAAGCAAGAGAGTTCCAGAAAAATATCTATTTCTGCTTTATTAACTATGCCAAAGCCTTTGACTCTATGGATCACAGTAAACTGTGGAAAATTCTGAAAGAGATGAGAATACCAGACCACCTGACCTGCCTCTTGAGAAAGGTTTCTCAATGCAGGTCAGGAAGCAAGAGTTAGAACTGGATATGGAACAACAGACTGGTTCCATATAGGAAAAGGAGTACATCGAGGCTGTATATTGTCACACTGCTTATTTAACTTCTATGCAGAGTACATCATGAAAAACACTGTACTGAAAGAACACAAGCTGAAATCAAGATTGCTGGGAGAAATATCAATAACCTCAGATATGCAGATGACACCACCCTTATGGCAGAAAGTGAAGAGGAACTCAAAAGCCTCTTGATGAAAGTGAAAGAAGAGAGTGAAAAAAGTTGGCTTAAAGCTCAGCATTCAGAAAACGAAGATCATGGCATCTGGTCCCATTATTTCATTGGAAATAGATTAGGAAACAGTGGAAATAGTGTCAGACTTTCCTTTTGGGGGGCTCCAAAATCGCTGCAGATGGTGATTGCAGCCATGAAATTAAAAGACGCTTACTCCTTGGAAGGAAAGTTATGGCCAACCTGGATAGCATATTCAAAAGCAGAGACATTACTTTGCCAACAAAGGCCCGTCTAGTCAAGGCTGTGGTTTTTCCTGTGGTCATGTATGGATGTGAGAGTTGGACTGTGAAGAAGGCTGAGAGCCAAAGAATTGATGCTTTTGAACTGTGGTGTTGGAGAAGACTCTTGAGAGTCCTTTGGACTGCAAGGAGATCCAACCAGTCCTTCCTAAAGGAGATCAGTCCTCGGTGTTCATTGGAAGGACTGATACTGAAGCTGGAACTCCTATACTTTGCCCACCTCATGTGAAGAATTGACCCATTGGAAAAGCCCCTAATGCTGGGAGGGATTGGGGGCAGGAGGAGAAGAGTATGACAGAGGATGAGATGGCTGGATGGCATCACCAACTCGATGGACATGAGTTTGAGTAAACTCTGGGAGTTGCAGATAGATAGGGAGGCCTGGTGTGCTGTGATTCATGGGGTCGCAAAGAGTCGGAAATGACTGAGCAACTGTACTGAACTAAAATGACATAGTCAAAGGCTTTGGCATAGTCAGTAAAGCAGAAGTAGATGTTTTTTCTGAGACTTTCTTGCTTTCTTGGTCCAACAGATGTTGGCAATTTGATCTCTGGTTCCTCTGCCTTTTCTAAAACCAGTTTGAGCATCTGGAAGTTCATGGTTTATATATTGTTGAAGCCTGGCTTGAAGAATTTTGAGCATCATTTTGCTAGTGTGTGAGAAAAGTGCAATTGTGTGGTAGTTGGGGCATTCTTTGGCTTTGCCTTTCTTTGGGATATAATAAAAACTGACATTTTCCCATCCTGTGGCCACTGCTGAGTTTTCCAAATTTGCAGGTATATTGAGTGGACCACTTCCACAAATCATCTTTTAGGATTTGAAATAGCTCAACTGGAATTCCATCACCTCCAGTAGATTTGTTCATAGTGATGCTTCCTAAGGCCCACTGGACTTTGCATTCCAGGATGTCTGGCTCTAGGTGAGTGGTCACACCATCTGGCTCGTGAAGATTGTTTCCGTATAGTTCTTCTGTGTATCCTTGCCACCTCTTCTTAATATCGGAGAATGCACTGGTGACCCACTCCAGTACTCTTGCCTGGAAAATCCCATGGACAGAGGAGCCTGGTAGGCTGCAGTCCATGGGATTGCTAAGAGTTGGACACGACTGAGTGACTTCACTTTGACTTTTCACTTTCATGCATTGGAGAAGGAAATGGCAACCCACTCCAGTGTTCTTGCCTGGAGAATCCCAAGGACAGGGGAGCCTGGTGGACTGCCGTCTATGGGATCACACAGGGTTGGACACAACTGATGTGAATTAGCAGCAGCAGCAGCTTTTTAATATCTTCTGCTTCTGTTAGGTCCGTACCATTTCTGTCCTTTATTTTGCCCATCTTTGCATGAAAAGTTCCCTTGGTATATCTAATTTTCCTGAAGAGATCTCTAGTCTTTCCCATTCTATTGCTTTCCTCTATTTCTTTCTACTGATCACTGAGGAATGTTTTCTTCTCTCTCCTTGCTATTCTTCGGAACTCTGCATTCAAATGGGTATATCTTTCCTTTCCTCCCTTGCGTTTAGCTTCTCTTCCTTTCACAACTATTTGTAAGTCCTTCTCAGACAGCCATTTTGCCTTTGTGCATTTCTTTTTCTTGTTGATGGTCTTAATCCCTGCCTCCTGTACAATGTCACGAACCTCCATCCATTGTTCTTCAGGCATTCTGTCTATCAGATCTAATCCCTTGAATCTATTTCTACTTCCACTATGTAATCACAAGGGATTTGATTTAGGTCATACCTGAATGGTCTAGTGGTTTCTGGTTTCCCTACTTTCTTCAATTTAAATCTGAATTTGGCAATAAGGAGGTAGGATATGAGCCACAGTCAGCTCCCAGTCTTGTTTTTGCTGACTGTATAGAGCTTCTCCATCTTTGGCTGCAAAGAATATAATCAATCTGATTTAGGTATTGACCATCTGGTGATGTTCATGCATAGAGTCTTTTCTTGTGTTGCTGGAAGAGGGTGTTTGCTATGACTAGTGAATTCTCTTTGCAAAACTCTATTAGCCTTTACCCTGCTTCATTCTGTACTCGAAGGCCTTGCATTAAACCAGGGTGGTTTCAGTTCAGTTTAGTTCATTCACTCAGTCATGTCTGACTCTTTGTGACCCAATGGACTGCAGCACACCAGACCTCTTTGTCCATTACCAACTCCCAAAGTTTACTCAAACTCATGTCCATGGAGTCGGTGATGCCATCCAACCATCTCATCCTCTGTTGTCCCCTTTTCCTCCAGCCTTCAATCTTTCCCAGCATCAGAGTCTTCTCAAATGAGTCAGCACTTTGCATCAGGTGGCCAAAATATTGGAGTTTCAGCTTCAGCATCGGTCCTTCCAATGAACACTGTGGACTGATCTCCTTTAGGATGGATTGGTTGGATCTCCTTGCAGTCCAAGGGACTCTCAAGAGTCTTCTCCAACACCACAGTTCAAAAGCATCAATTCTTCAGTGCTCAGCTTTCTTTATAGTCCAACTCTTACATCCATACATGACAAATGGAAAAACCATAGGCTTGACTAGACTGACCTTTGTTGGCAAAGCAATGTCTCTGCTTTTTCATATACTGTCTATGTGGTCATAACTTTCCTTCCAAGGGGTAAGCTTTTGCATTAAACCAAGGTGGTTAAATATAGAAGAAATCAACACAAGTGGCTGAGTGCAAAGAATTGATGCTTTTGAACTGTGGCGTTGGAGAAGACTCTTGAGAGTCCCTTGGACTGCAAGGAGATCCAACCAGTCCAATTCTGAAGGAGATCAGCCCTGGGATTTCTTTGGAAGGAATGATGCTAAAGCTGAAACTCCAGTACTTTGGCCACCTCATGCAAAGAGTTGACTCATTGGAAAAGACTCTGATGCTGGGAGGGATTGGAGGCAAGAGAAGAAGGGGACAACAGAGGATGAGATGGCTGGATGGCATCACTGACTCGATGGATGTGGGTCTCAGTGAACTCCAGGAGTTGGTGATGGACAGGGAGGCCTGGCATGCTGTGATTCATGGAGTCACAAAGAGTCGGACACAACTGAGCAACTGATCTGATCTGATATACTATATAGTTAAACTAAAACAGAAAACAGAACCAAATCCAAATCATACTTATTTTATCTTTATATAACTAGTAGGCTTAATATTAACTTCTTGAAATGGAGTTCCAATACTGTGGTGAAAAAAAAAAGATAACATCCATGTCAATCAGTACATGAAAACCCATCCCACCAAATTATATCATCCTATTATCCATACTTATAAACCATAATGATGAAAAATTCTCTTTTAAAGACTTAAGACTTTCCAGACTTTCTGAGCTCTGCATCTGTAACTTACCTGGTCATGGTAAAGTAGATTGCTTTGCTGTGTCACTACTTTACTTTTGTTAATCCTAAAGCAGCAAAGTGAAAAAAAGTGAATGTGAAAGTCACTCAGTTGTGTCCAACTCTTTGCGACCCCCTGGACTTAGTCCATGGAATTCTCCAGGCCAGCATACTAGAATGAGTAGCCTTTCCCTTGTCCAGGGGATCCTCCCAATGCAGGGATGGAACCCAGGTCTCCCACTTTGCAGGTGGATTCTTTACCAGCTGAGCTACAAGAGAAGCCCATAAAGCAGCAAAACATTCTTCAAATCTTAAATTTGTTTTGTAAACAGAGACAGAGCTTACTCTTGCCAGGGGGGAAAATGGGGGAAAGAGATAGTTAGGGAGTTTGAGATCAGCAGTGCAGTTGGTGGCTCAGACAGCAAAGAATCTGCCTGCAATGCAGAAGACCTGGGTTCAATGCCTGGGTCAGGAAGCTCCCCTGAAGAAGGGAATTCTACACACTCCATTATTCTTGCCTGGAGAATTCCATGAACAGAGAAGCTTGGGGAGCTATAGTCCATGGTTTCGCAAAGAGTCGGACATGACTGAGCAACCAACACTTGGGATAGGCAAGTACATTCTGCTATATTAAAATGGATAGGCAACAAGGTCTTAATGTATAGCACAGGGAACTCTGCTTAATGTTGTATGGCCACCTGGATGGGAGGGCAGTTTGGGGGAGAATGGATAAATGTATGTATATGGCTGATCCCCTTCATTATCCATCTAAAACTACCACAACATTGTGCTCCACAGTAGGCGAAGCCACAACAATGAGAACCCTCCACACGGCAACTAAAGAGTAGCCCCCTCTCGCCACAGCGAGTGAAAAAGCCCAAGCAGCAATGAAGACCTAGCACAGCCAAAAATAAGTTTAAAAGTTCTTTTCCTTTTTAAAATCCACAAATAAAAATATATGACTATTGCAGCTGTTAGCCCTAAGACTGATGACTGCACATAAAAGAATGCAGCAAATGAAGATTTTATTGTCCCCTCTCTGACTTTCTAAAATGACACAGAAGCTTACATGTTCTGGGCACCATTCCCAGAAGTATAGCATTCTCTCCAAAAATCCACAGATGCTCTTCTGGGAACGAGGTGGCGGCATTGGCAACACAAATGAGCTGACAGTGTGCTACCATTCCTGGAAGCACTGCCTTCTGGAGACGCGATTTTCAAGAAAAAACACCAAACTGAATTGTGTTCTGTTCTTCACATATCCTATATATTTTTGAAACTCAGAGATTAATATTATATGGGAGGGAAAAGCCAGTTTGTGGTTGTTTGGAGAAATAAGTAATATATTTTTTAAAGCTGAAGATATGGTGATTTGAGTTACGAAAGACGAGTTTCTAAGGCACTGTATGAAGAAAAATTGGAACTCATCACTTAACAACCACAAACAGACCAATTCATTATGCTTTGTCTGAGAATACCACACTATAAAATGCTTACTTTTAAAATAAGACAGTTGCTGACAATACAGATGTTCTGCATTATCATAATTACTTGAATTTTATAGTGACTTTATCTTAGATTCATAGGCTGATAATTTTTTAAAGTGACCTTAGTAATCATCAACTAAACTCTCCATTTTATCGCTCCTAAGAGATTAAGTGACTTACTCAGGATGAGCCAGCCTTGACACAAATGGAGCTCTTCTGAATTTAAAGGTAATATTTTACCTTTAACAATTTCCAAAGAGTTTCAAATTTATTATCTGATTTGAGAAGTCTAGAAAACCTATGAAGGTATTACTATGCTCATTTGGAAATAAACAAATGGCAGTCCAAGCAATTTAACCAAATTGCCTTAAAAACATAGTTAGCAAGGTTTCAAAGTCTAAAACCATCGACCTTTTTTGCAATATAACATGTTACAATATATAATAAGTATTCACTTTAAAAATGACTAATTGTAGGCATAGGTTGGGGCATTGATTGATTGGCTGTGAGGGACAAAAAGGACGTGCACCTGAGCAGAGTGAGGGAAAATATTGTGGGTGCCTGCTTAGGCAGCTCATTGAAAATAGCTTGGACCTCCATCTGCAGCCAACGTGAACCCAGGTCTCGCATGGGCCCACACCTTGTTTCAGCACTACTCTATTCTAAGCCGATGATCCCAATGCTGGAAGAGGAAAAAGACACACTTAAGTGGAACAGAACCAACTCAGGCTTGACACTCAGAGCTTCTACTCCAGCAACTTAGGATTGGATTTCCCTCTGCCTACATAGTCCAGTTATCGCCACTGAGCAGATGGTAACTCCCACCTCACACTCAGCATCATCTCTGGCCCCACCATCTCCAGCTCCAGCCTATACCAAGGTGATGGCTTGTTGAAGACCAGGATAGACTTTTTTCCCCAAAGATCTATAGATGGCCAGCAGATACATGAGAAGATACTCAACATCTATAATTATTACAGAAATTCAAATCAAAATCACAATGAGATAATCATTTCACACCTGTAAGAATGATATTATTTGAAAAGTCTATAAATAACAAACGTTAGAGAGGATGTGGAGAAAAATGAACCCTTATACACTGCTAGTGGGAGTGCAAGTTCCTGCAGCCACTATGGAAAATAGTATGGAGGTTCCTCAAAAAACTAAAAATAGAACTATCATGCATGTATGTGCTAAGACACTTCAGTCATGTCCAACTTGTGCAACCCTGTGGACTGCAGCTTGCTGGGTTCCTCTGTCCATTAGATTCTCCAGACAAGAATACTGGAGTGGGTTGCCATGCCCTCCTCCAGGGGATCTAACATGTGTCTTTTATGTCTGCCTGCATTGTCAGGCAGGTTTTCTACCACTAGCACCACCTGGAAAGCCCCAGAGCTACTATATGATCTAGTAGTTCCAATCCTGCTTATATATCCAAGAAAAACAAAAACTCTAATTAAAAAAAAAAAAATCTCCCCCAGGGTTCACAGGATAACTATCGACAATAGTCAGATATTGATGCAACCCAAGTTTCTATCAGTGGATGATTGGACAAAGAAAAAATGATGTATATACACAATGAAATATTGCTCAGCCATTAAAAAAAAAGAATGAAATGCTGCCATTTGCAGCAACATGGATGAATATAGAGAATATTATGCTTAGTGAAATAGTAAGACAAATATTGTATGATGTCACTTACATGTGAACTAAAAAATTAAAGCAAATATATATAGCAAAACAGACTCAGGTATAGAGAACACACTAGTGGTTACGAGTAGGGAGACAGAAGTGGGGAGGGATAAAATAAGCTTATGGGATTAAGATACATACTACTATATATAAAATAGATAAGCAATAAGGATATATTGTACAGCATATTAAATTATAGCTGTTATTTTACAACAATTTTAATGGAGTATTATTTGTAAAATACTGGATTACTATGCTAGACATCTGAAGTTAATATAATATTATAAATCAACTCTTCTTCATGTTCGATCCCTGGGTTGGAGATCCCCGGGAGAAGGGAGTGGCTACCCACTCTAGTCCCGTATTCTTGCCTGGAGAATTCCATGGACAGGACAGGCTGGCTACAGTCCATGTGGTCACAAAGATTTGTACACAGCTGAGCAACTAATACTTTCACTTTTCACTTCATTCAATCAACTGACATACTTGGCAAAGAATAAAGTTTTTTTGATCCACAAAGTTTTCACTTGTAGATGAATAAGAAATAAATGCATTATTCTGCCATACAAAAGTCAGTTAAGTGTCCTCTGACTTTTCATATTGGTGGAATCATTCATGATGCAAAGAATACAATATATCACAGTATCACAGATAATTTGGTTCTTGAGGCTTCAGTGTTTTATGTTTATACATCATTCTCCCCTAAATGGGATCAGAGTGATCAGACAAGGATTATAGAACCAGGTATTTCCTAGGGTTGCAGTAAATGCTTTGTGAGAATGAATGTTTCTAGCTGTATAATAATAACAAAGCACCATTGCACTTCAGGAATTAGATCAAAATCAGACACAAGGAGCAAAGAGAAACAGGATTGTAATTTAAACTGTTTATCCCTTTACAGAGCAGTGCTCTGTCTTTAAGTTCATACTTTTTCTGATCATTTTTTCTCTGTTAATAATATTCATTGAATATCACACCATAAGATGATAAAATAATATGGCTACTCAAGTTAATTGTTTTTTCCCTATATTTGGCTCAATATGAGTTACTTGTTGAGAGGGAATACTTTTGGCAATTTTCTAGGATTTGTTCATTTTCTATTTCAGCATTTTATTCTATTTTATTCAATACTTACAACATATTTATTAAAAGATGAAAGAGAAACTAAGACTTTTACAAATCAATCATTTCATTTTGCCAAGATTAAAAAATGTAGAGACACAAAATGGTGCTGGTTACGTCAGTTAAAACCAAGCACAGTGGCTTTTGATTGATGAACAATCTAAAAAGCAAAGCAAACGTATATTAGAAGTATTCCTGCAGGTTCAATTGCCTTGTGTGTGTGCTCCATCGCTTAGTCACGCCCGACTCTTTGAGACCCACCAGGCTACACTGTCCATGGTATTTTTCAGGTAAGAACACTGAAGTGGGTTGTCATGTCCTTCTCTAGGGTATCTTCACAAGCCAGATATCAAACCCTAGTCTCCTGCATATCCTGCATTGTAGGCAGATTCTTTAACCACTGAGTCATCGGTGAAGCCATCAATTGCCTTACTTGGGACACGTAAGTTTGCTTGTTATACATAAGTATACTGTTTGGACAGTATACTCAGGATTGACAGAGCACTTATTCTATCTACTAATCTGTCATGCTACTGAATTTTATCCTGGAATAATGCTGGTAAAAATGTTTCCTTTCTTCTCATGATTATATTTGGCAGATCTATTGCTCTGTGCATTTTCAGGTAGCAGTCACTCAAATAAAATGATCTAAACAATTCCAAATATTGATTTCTTGCAAAAGTCTTCCTGCTGTCTCAGGAAAAAAAAAAATACAAGAAAAAAACCTTATACATAACCTAATGTTCTCTCTGTGCTTTTTTGTGTATCCTGGTCCAGCATATTGGTCATTTTCCCCCAGGGAAACAGTGACACAAGTGCTTGAATAAAGAACATTTTCAAAATAACTATAATTTTTAATTAGGTGAAAAGTTAATAAATAATGCAAAGGGAAATAAAATAACATGGAAGAATCAGAGGTGCCAAGCATTTTAATCATGTTCTATTACATGAGTAATAACACTACTAACCCTATGAAAGAAAGTTTAGTCAATCTACGTTAAGCAAGCCAGAAAAAAAAAATCCTTAATGATACTAAAATGCATGGAGGAATGGAAATTGCACACAGTAAAAGTTCTATTCATTAATTTTTCAATTATCCAGTCAACTCACATTATTGAGTACCTGCTTTGTACCAAGTGCTATTATAGAAACTAAAATATGTATCAGTAAATAAAGTTTATAACCTAGTGGTAAAAGACAGAAGTAGTTAAGTTCACAAATAAATACATTCTTTATCAGATAATATAAAACACAATGGAGAAATAAAAGTAGATTAAGTGGAAGGAGGATAATCAGGGGGAGATTCTAGAGAGAGAGAGAGAACAGGAAATTCCCATGTTCTGAGATGGAAAATTATAAATTTTATCTTATGAAACGTAATCCTTTTATCATGCTGCTAAGTTTGGTTTGATAGTACTTTGGTAAAAATTTTTACACTAATATTTCTAGGAAACATTTGGCCTATGTCTTTATTTTGTCTTGTTTTTCCTGTAGTGCCTTTGTCTGGTTTCAGTATCAGGATAATACCG
>NW_011494708.1:8750496-8753227 GCF_000754665.1 Bison bison bison | reverse complement strand
AGAGTTTGAGAAGTAATTGAAGCCATTTGATTAAAGGCTTTTCTTTGGTGGGAAGATTTCTTGCTGACTCAATGTTCTTACTAATTGTAGATCTATTTATATTTGTTTTAAACTTATATTCATGATTTAATCTTTGTAGTTTTGTGCTTCTAGGAATTTGTGCATTTCATCTAGGTCATGATATTCATTAGTGGACAGTCATTCACTTATTATAAGTTCACTCTTATAATCCCCTTTATTCCTGTAGAATTGATAATAATGTCCACAATTTCATTTCTTATTTTATTTTTTAAACTTTTTATTGGAGTATAGTAGATTTACAATGTTGTTTTAGTTTCAGGTGTACAACAAAGGGAATCAGTCATACATGTACATATTTTTGTTTTCTTTTTTTTAAATTTATTTATTTATTTTAATTGGAGGCTAAATACTTTACAATATTGTAGTGGTTTTTGCCATATATCGACATGAGTCAGCCACGGGAGCACATGTGTTCCCCATCCTGAACCTCCTCCCACTTCCCTCCCCAGCCCATCCCCCAGGGTCATCCCAGTGAACCAGCCCTGAGCACCCTGTCTTATGCATCAAACCTGGACCAGCAATCCACTTCATATATGAAAATATACACGTTTCAACACTACCCTCTCAAATCATCCCACCCTTGCCTTCTCCCACAGAATCCAAAACTGTTCTTTACATCTGTGTCTCTTTTGCTGACTCCCATATAGGGTCATCATTATCATCTTTATAAATTCCATATATATGCATTAGTATACTGTATTGGTGTTTTTCTTTCTGACTTACTTCACTCTGTATAAAAGGCTCAAGTTTCATGCACCTCATTAGAACTGATTCAAGTGCATTCTATTTAATGGCTGAATAATATTCCATTGTATTTATGTACCACAGCTTTCTTACCCATTCATCTGCTGATGGGTATCTAGGTTGCTTCCATGTCCTGGCTATTATAAACAGTGCTGCAATGAACATTGGGGTACACGTGTCTCTTTCAATTCTGGTTTCCTCAGTGTGTATACCGAACAGTAGGATTGCTGGGTCATATGGCAGTTCTATTTGAAGATTTTTAAGGAATCTCCACAGTGTTCTCCATAGTGGCTGCACTAGTTTGCATTCCCACCAAGAGTGTAAGAGGGTTCCTTTTTCTCTGCACCCTCTCCAGCATTTATTGTTTGTAGACTTTGTGATAGCAGCCATTCTGACTGGTACCTCATTGTAGTTTTGATTTGGATTTCTCTGAAAATGAGTGATGTTGATTATTTTTTCATGTGTTTGTTAGCCATCTGTATTTTCTTCTTTGGAGAAATATCTGTTTAGTTCTTTGGCCCATTTTTTTAATTGGGTCATTTATTTTTCCGGAATTCAGCTGCAGGAGCTGCTTGTATATTATTCAGATTAATTCTTTGTTAGTTGCTTCATTTGCTATTATTTTCTCCCATTCTGAAGGCTGTCTTTTCACCTTGCTTATAGGTTCCTTCATTGTGCAAAAACTTTTAAGTTTAATTAGGTCCCATTTGTTTATTTTTGATTTTATTTCCATTACTTTGGGAGGTGGGTCATAGAGGATCCTGCTGTGATGTATGTCATACAGTGTATTGCTTATGTTTTCCACTAGGAGTTTTATAGGTTCTGGTCTTACATTTAGATCTTTAATCCATTTTGAGTTTATTTTTGTGTATAGTGTTAGAAAGTGTTCTAGTTTCATTCTTTTACAAATGGTTGACCAGTTTTCCCAGCACCACTTGTTAAAGAGATTGTCTTTTCTCCATTGTATATTCTTGCCTCCTTGTCAAAGATAAGGTGTCCACAGTTGCATGGGTTTATCTCTGGGCTTTCTATTTTGTTCCATTGATCTATATTTCTGTCCTTGTGCCAGTACCATACTGTCTTGATGACTGTAGATTCGTAGTATAGTCTGAAGTCAGGCAATTTGATTCCTCCAGTTTCATTCTTCTTTCTCAAGATTGCTTTGGCTATTTGAGGTTTGTTTGTTTGTTTGTATTTCCACACAAATAGTCAAATTATTTGTTTTAGTTCTGTGAAAAATACCATTAGTAGCTTCATAGGGATTTCACTGAATCTATAGATTGCTTTGGGTAGTATATGCATTTTCACTATATTGACTTTTCCAATCCATGAGCATGGTATATTTCTCCATCTATTAGTGTCCTCTTTGATTTCTTTCATCAGTGTTTTATAGTTTTCTATATATAGGTCTTTGTTTATTTAGGTAGATTTATTCCTAAGTATTTTATTCTTTTTTTTTATTCATTTCATCTTGACTTTGCTCTTCCTTTTGACTTAAATTTTTGTTTTGTTTTGTTTTTAATTTTTTGACTCATGAAAAAAAAAAAAAAACACCCAAAAAATGGGCCAAAGAAACTCCAAAGAGGCAAATGGGAAGGAAGAGAAAGCAACAGGTCGTTTGCTTTCTGCTGAGCTTGCATCTAGTCAAGGCTATGGTTTTTCCAGCAGTCATGTATGGATGTGAGAGTTGGACTATAAAGAAAGCTGAGCACTGAAGAATTGATACTTCGAATTGTGGTGTTGGAGAAGACTCTTGAGAGTCCCTTGGACTGCAAGGAGATCCAACCAGTCCATCCTAAAGGAGATCAGTCCTGGGTGTTCATTGGAAGGACTGATGCTGAGGCTGAAACTCCAAAACTTTGGCCACCTGATGCAAAGAGCTGACTCATTGAAAAAGACCCTGATG
>NW_011494708.1:8746246-8750396 GCF_000754665.1 Bison bison bison | reverse complement strand
ATCAGTCCTGGGTGTTCATTGGAAGGACTGATGCTGAGGCTGAAACTCCAAAACTTTGGCCACCTGATGCAAAGAGCTGACTCATTGAAAAAGACCCTGATGCTGGAAAAGATTGAGGGTGGGAGGAGAAGGGGAAGACAGAGGATGAGATGGTTAGATGGCATCACCGACTCAATGGACATGAGTTTGGGTAAACTCTGGGAGTTGGTGATGAACAGGGAGGCCTGGGGTCACAAAGAGTCAGACACAACTGAGCAACTGAACTGAACTGAGTTTTTTTTCCTTTTGTTGAAATGGTGAATGGAATTGTTTCCTTAATTTCTCTTTCTGTTTTCTCATTAGTGTATAGGAATGCAAGGGATTTCTGTGGGTTAATTTTATATCCTGCAACTTTACTGTATTCATTGATTAGCTCTAGTAATTTTCTGGTGGAGTCTTTAGGGTTTTCTATATAGAGGATCATGTCATCGCAAACACTGAGAGTTTTACTTCTTATTTTCCAGTCTAGATTCTGTTTATTTCTTTTTCTTCTCTGATTGCTGAGGCTAAAACTTCCAAATCTATGTTGAATAGTAGTGGTGAGAGTGGGCACCCTTGTCTTGTTCCTGACTTTATGGGAAATGCTTTTAATTTTTCACCATTGAAGATAATATTTGCTGTGAGTTTATCATATATGGCTTTTATTATGTTGAGGTATGTTCCTTCTATTCCTGCTTTCTGGAGGGTTTTTACCTTAAATGGATGTTGAATTTTGTCAAAGGCTTTCTCTGTGTCTATTGAGATAATCATGGTTTTTATCTTTCAATTTGTTAATGTGGTGTATCACACTGATTGATTTGTGGATATTGAAGAATCCTTGCATCCCTGGGATAAAGCCCACTTGGTCATGATGTATGATCTTTTAAATATGTTGTTGAATTCTCTTTGCTAGTATTTTGTTAAGGATTTTTGCATCTATGTTCATCAGTGATATTGGCCTGTAGTTTTCTTTTTTGTGGCATCTTTATCAGGTTTTGGTATTAGGGTGATGGTGGCCTCATAGAATGAGTTTGGAAGTTTACCTTCCTCTGCAACTATCTGGAAGAGTTTGAGTAGTATAGGTATTAGCTCTTCTCTAAATTTTTGATAGAATTCAGCTGTGAAGCCATCTGGTCCTGGGCTTTTGTTTGCTGGAAGATTTCTGATTACAGTTTCAATTCCCGTGCTTGTGATGAGTCTGTTAAGATTTTCCATTTCTTCCTGGTTCAGTTTTGGAAAGTTATACTTTTTTAAGAATTTGTCCATTTCTTCCAAGTTGTCCATTTTTTTTTTTGCATATAGTTGCTGATAGTAGTCTCTTATCATCCTTTGTATTTCTGTGTTGTCTGTTGTGATTTCTCCATTTTCATTTCTAATTTTGTTAATTTGACTCTTCTCCATTTTTTTCTTGATGAATCTAGCTAATGCTTTGTCTATTTTATTTATCTTCTCAAAGAACCAGCTTTTAGCTTTGTTGATTTTTGCTATGGTCTCCTTTGCTTCTTTTTAATTTTTTTCTGCCCTAATTTTTATGATTTCTTTCCTTCTACTAACCCTGCAGTTCTTCATTTCTTCCTTTTCTAGTTGCTTTATGTGTAGAGTTAGGTTATTTATTTGACTTTTGATTCTTAAGGTAAGCTTGTATTGCTATGAACCTTCCCCTTAGCACTGCTTTTACTGAGTCCCATTGGTTTGGGGTTGTTGTGTTTTCATTTACATTCATTTCTATGCATACTTTGATCTCTTTTTTTAAAATATCTTCTGTGGTTTCTTGGTTATTTAGAAGTGTGTTGTTTATCCTCCATATGCTTGTATTTTTAGTGTGTGTGTGTGTGTGTGTTTCCTGTAGTTGACATCTAATCTTACAGCACTGTGATCAGAAAAGATGCTTGGAATGATTTCAATTTTTTTGAATTTACCAAGGCTAGATTTATTGCCCAAGATGTGATCTATCCTGGAGAAGGTTCCATGTGCACTTGAGAAAAAGGTGAAATTCATTGTTTTGTGGTGAAATGTCCTATAGATATCAATTACGTCTAGCTGGCCCATTTTATCATTTAAAGTTTGTATTTCCTTGTTAATTTTCTGTTTAGTTGATCTATCCATAGGTGTGAGTGGGGTATTAAAGTCTCCAAGTATTATTGTATTACTCTTAAATTCCCCTTTCATAATTGTTAGCATTTGCCTTACATATTGTTGTGGTCCTATGTTGGATTCATTTAAGTTTTTAGTTGTTATATCTTCTTCTTGGATTGATCCTCTGATCATTATGTAGTGTGCTTCTTTGTCACTTTTCATGGCCTTTATTTCAAAGTCTATGTTATGAGTATTGCTACTCCTGCTTTTTTTGGTCTCCATTTGAGCGAAATAACTGTTTCCAGCCTACATTTTCAGTCTTTATGTGTCCCTTGTTGTGAGATGTTTCTCTTGTAAGCAGCATATATAGCAGTCTTGTTTTTGTATCCATTAAGCCAGTCTTTGTCTTTTGGTTGGGGCATTCAACCCATTTACATTTAAGGTAATTATTGATAAGTATGATCCTGTTGCTATTTACTTTGTTGTTTTGGGTTCGAGTTTATAAACCTTTTCTTTGTTTCCTGTCTAGAGAAGATCCTTTAGCATTTGATGAAGAGATGGTTTGGTGGTACTGAATTCTCTGAGCATCTGCTTGTCTGTAAAGCTTTTGATTTCTCCTTCATATTTGTTTTTTTTTTAATTTTATTTTATTTTTAAACTTTACAATATTGTATTGGTTCTGCCATATATAGAAATGAATTCGCCACAGGCATACATGTGTTCCCCATCCTGAACCCTCCTCCCTCCTCCCTCGCCATACCATCCCTCTGGGTTGTCCCAGTGCACCAGCCCCAAGCATCCTGTATCGTGCATCGAATCTGGACTGGCGACTCATTTCATATATGATATTATTCATATTTCAATGCCATTCTCCCAAATCATCTCACCCTCTCCCTCTCCCACAGAGTCCAAAAGACTATTCTATACATCAGTGTCTCTTTTGCTGTCTCGTATTCAGGGTTATTGTTACCATCTTTCTAAATTCCATATATATGCGTTAGTATACTGTATTGGTGTTTTTCTTTCTGGCTTACTTCGTTCTGTATAATAGGTTCCAGTTTCATCCACCTCATTAGAACTGATTCAAATGTATTCTTTTTAATGGCTGAGTAATACTCCATTGTGTATATGTACCACTGCTTTCTTATCCATTCATCTGCTGATGGACATCTAGGTTGCCTCCATGTCCTGGCTATTACAAATAGTGCTGTGATGAACATTGGGGTACACGTGTCTCTTTCAATTCTGGTTTCCTCAGTGTGTATGCCCAGCAGTGGGATTGCTGGATCATAAAGCAGTTCTATTTCCAGATTTTTAAGGAATTTCCACACTGTTCTCCATAGTGGCTGTACTAGTTTGCATTCCCACCAACAGTGTAAGAGGGTTCCCTTTTCTCCACACCCTCTCCAGCATTTATTACTTGTAGACTTTTGGATCGCAGCCATTCTGACTGGTGTGAAATGGTACTTCATAGTGGTTTTGATTTGCATTTCTCTGATAATGAGTGATGTTGAGCATCTTTTCATGTGTTTGTTAGCCATCTGTATGTCTTCTTTGGAGAAATGTCTATTTAGTTCTTTGGCCCATTTTTTGATTGGGTCATTTATTTTTCTGGAATTGAGCTGTAGGAGTTGCTTGCACATTTTTGAGATTAGTTGTTTGTCAGTTGCTTCATTTGCTATTATTTTCTCCCATTCTGAAGGCTGTCTTTTCACTTTGCTTATAGTTTCCTTTGTTGTGCAGAAGCTTTTAAGTTTAATTAGGTCCCCTTTGTTTATTTTTGCTTTTATTTCCAATATTCTGGGAGGTGGGTCATAGAGGATCCTGCTGTGATGTATATCGGAGAGTGTTTTGCCTATGTTCTCCTCTAGGAGTTTTATAGTTTCTGGTCTTATGTTTAGATCTTTAATCCATTTTGAGTTTATTTTTGTGTATGGTGTTAGAAAGTGGTCTAGTTTCATTCTTTTACAAGTGATTGACCAGTTTTCCCAGCACCACTTGTTAAAGAGATTGTCTTTAATCCATTGTATTTTCTTGCCTCCTTTGTCAAAGATAA
>NW_011494708.1:8744236-8745501 GCF_000754665.1 Bison bison bison | reverse complement strand
GGTCATGGTGTATGATCTTTTTAATGTGTTGTTGGATTCTGATTGCTAGAATATTGTTAAGGATTTTTGTATCTATGTTCATCAGTGATATCGGCCTATAGTTTTCTTTTTTTGTGGTATCTTTGTCAGGTTTTGGTATTAGGGTGATGATGGCCTCATAGAATGAGTTTGAAAGTTTACCTTCCTCTGCAACTTTCTGGAAGAGTTTGAGCAGGATAGGTGTTAGCTCTTCTCTAAATTTTTGGTAGAATTCAGACTGTGAAGCTGTCTGGACCTGGGCTTTTGTTTGCTGGAAGATTTCTGATTACAGTTTCAATTTCTGTGCTTGTGATGGGTCTGTTAAGATTTTCTATTTCTTCCTGGTTCAGTTTTGGAAAGCTGTACTTTTCTAAGAATTTGTCCTTTCTTCCACGTTGTCCATTTTATTGGCATATAATTGCTGATAGTAGTCTCTTATGATCCTTTGTATTTCTGTGTTGTCTGTTGTGATCTCTCCGTTTTCATTTCTAATTTTATTGATTTGATTTTTCTCCCTTTGTTTCTTGATGAGTCTGGCTAATGTTTTGTCAATTTCATTTATCCTTTCAAAGAACCAGCTTTTGGCTTTTTTGATTTTTGCTGTGGTCTCCTTTGTTTCTTTTGCATTTATTTCTGCCCTAATTTTTAAGATTTCTTTCCTTTTGCTGACCCTGGGGTTCTTCATTTCTTCCTTTTCTAGTTGCTTTAGGTGTAGAGTTAGGTTATTTATTTGACTTTTTTCTTGTTTCTTGAGTTATGCCTGTATTGCTATGAACTTTCCCCTTAGCACTGCTTTTACAGTGTCCCACAGGTTTTGGGTTGTTGTGTTTTCATTTTCATTTGTTTCTATGCAAATTTCGATTTCTTTTTTCATTTCTTCTGTGATTTGTTGGTTATTCAGTCGCGTGTTGTTCAGCCACCATATGTTGGAATTTTTAATAGTTTTTCTCCTGTAATTGAGATCTAATCTTACTGCATTGTGGTCAGAAAAGATGCTTGGAATGATTTCAATTTTTTTGAATTTACAAAGGCTAGATTTATGGCCCAGGATGTGATCTATCCTGGAGAAGGTTCCATGTGCACTTGAGAAAAAGTTGAAATTCATTGTTTTGGGATGAAATGTCCTATAGATATCAATTAGGTCTAACTGGTCTATTGTATTGTTTAAAGTTTGTGTTTCCTTGTTAATTTTCTGTTTAGTTGATCTATCCATAGGTGTGAGTGGGGTATTAAAGTCTCCCACTATT
>NW_011494708.1:8731658-8744136 GCF_000754665.1 Bison bison bison | reverse complement strand
GGTGCTCCCATGTTGGGTGCATATATATTTATAATTGTTATATCTTCTTCTTGGATTGATCCTTTGATCATTATGTAGTAACCATCTTTGTCTCTTTTCACAGACTTTGTTTTAAAGTCTATTTTGTCTGATATGAGTATTGCTACTCCTGCTTTCTTTTGGTCCCTATTTGCATGGAAAATCTTTTTCCAGCCCTTCACTTTCAGTCCGTATGTGTCCCCTGTTTTGAGGTGGGTCTCTTGTAAACAGCATATGTAGGGGTCTTGTTTTTGTATCCATTCAGCCAGTCTTTGTCTTTTGGTTGGGGAATTCAACCCATTTACATTTAAGGTAATTATTGATAAGTATGATCCCATTGCCATTTACTTTATTGTTTTGGGTTCTAATTTATACACTGTTTTTGTGTTTCCTGTCTAGAGAATATCCTTTAGTATTTGTTGGAGAGCTGGTTTGGTGGTGCTGAATTCTCTCAGCTTTTGCTTGTCTGAAAAGCTTTTTATTTCTTCATATTCGAATGAGATCCTTGCTGGGTACAATAATCTGGGCTGTAGGTTATTTTCTTTCATCGCTTTAAGTATTTCTTGCCATTCCCTCCTGGCTTGGAGAGTTTCTATTGAAAGATCAGCTGTTATCCTTATGGGAATTCCCTTGTGTGTTATTTGTTGTTTTTCCCTTGCTGCTTTTAATATTTGTTCTTTGTGTTTGATCTTTGTTAATTTGATTAATATGTGTCTTGGGGTGTTTCACCTTGGGTTTATCCTGTTTGGGACTCTCTGGGTTTCTTGGACTTGAGTGATTATTTCCTTCCCCATTTTAGGGAAGTTTTCAACTATTATCTCCTCAAGTATTTTCTCATGGTCTTTCTTTTTGTCTTCTTCTTCTGTGACCCCTATGATTCGAATATTGTAGCGTTTATATTGTCCTGGAGGTCTCTGAGATTGTCCTCATTTCTTTTAAATCGTTTTTCTTTTTTCCTCTCTGATTCATTTATTTCTACCATTCTATCTTCTAATTCACTAATCCTATCTTCTGCCTCTGTTATTCTACTATTTGTTGCCTCCAGAGTGTTTTTGATTTCATTTATTGCATTATTCATTAAATATTGACTCTTTTTTATTTCTTCTAGGTCCTTGTTAAACCTTTCTTGCATCTTCTCAATCCTTGTCTCCAGGCTATTAATCTGTGATTCCATTTTGATTTCAAGATTTTGGATCAATTTCACTATCATTATTTGGAATTCTTTATCAGGTAGATTCCCTATCTCTTCCTCTTTTGTTTGGTTTCGTGGGCATTTATCCTGTTCCTTTACCTGCTGGGTATTCCTCTGTCTCTTCATCTTGTTTAAATTGCTGAGTTTGGGGTGTCCTTTCTGTATTCTGGCAGTTTGTGGAGTTATCTTTATTGTGGCGTTTCCTTGCTGTGTGTGGGTTTGTACAGGTGGCTCGTCAAGGTCTCTTGGTTAGGGAAGCTTGTGTCGGTGTTCTTGTGGGTGGAGCTGTATTTCTTCTCTCTGGAGTGCAATGAAGTGTCCAGTAATGAGTTATGAGATGTCTATGGTTTTGGGGTGACTTTGGGCAGCATGTATCTTGGAGCTCAGGGCTGTGTTCCTGTGTTGCTGGAGAATTTGCTTGGTATGTCTTGCCCTGGAACTTGTTGGCCCTTGTGTGTTGCTTGGTTTCAGTGTAGGTATGGAGGCATTTGATGAGCTTCTGTCAATTAATGTTCCCTGGAGTCAAGAGTTCCCTGGAGTCAGGGTTTGGACTTAAGCCTCCTGCTTCCAGTTATCGGTCTTATTTTTACAGTAGTTTCAAAACTTCTCCTTCTATACAGCACCATTGATAAAACATCTGCGTTAAAGATGAAAAGTTTCTCCACTCTGAGGGCCACCCAGAGAGGTTCACAGTGTTACATGGAGATGAGAAGAGGAAGGAGGGAGTTAGAGCTGACCCGAATGAGATGAGGTGGAATCAATAGAGGAGACAGTGGGCTAGCCAGTAATCACTTCCTTATGTGCACTCCACAATTGGACCCCTCAGGATGTTCACGGAATTATACAAAGAAGAGAAGAAGGAGGAAGGAGACAGAGGTGGCCAGGAGGATAAAAGGGGGAATGAAAAGGAGGGAGACAGATCCAGCCAGTAATCAGTTCCCTAAGTGTTCTCCACCATCTGGAACACACAGAAATTCACAGAATTGCATAGAGTAGAGAGGGGTTAGGGAGGAGACACAGGTGACCTGGTGGAGAAAAACGAGAGTCCAAAGAGGGAGAGAGCAGTCAAGCCAGTAATCTCGCTCCCTAATGAAAAATGGGTACTGAAGATTGGGTTCTTAAAGGTACAAAATTGGTAACAAATACATAAAAGCAAAAATTTAAAATCTTGAGTAGAGTTTGGAATTTCAAAAACACAATGTTAAAGAAAAGAAGAAGGAAAAGAAAGAGAAGAAAAAAAAAAACAAAGTACGACAAAAATTATAAAGAAAATATAGGTACAAAATTGATAACAAATACCAAAAAGCAAAAGTTAAAAATCTAGAGTAGAGTCTGGAATTTCAAAAATACAATGTTAAACAAAAAAAGAAGAAAAAGAAAGAGAGAAAAAACAAACAAAAACAAACCAAGTCGCAAAAATTATAAAGAAAATATAGGTACAAAATTGATAACAAATACCAAAAAGCATAAATTAAAAATCTAGAGTAGAGTTTGGAGTTTCAGATATACAATATTATATAAAAGAAGAAGAGAAAGAGAGAGAAAAAGAAAAGAAAATGAAGTCACAGAAATTAAAATATATATATATATATATATATAGGTATAAAATTGATAACAAATACCAAAAAGCTAAAATTAAAAATCTGGAGTAGAGTTTGAAATTTCAGATATACAATGTTATATAAAAGAAGAAGAGAAAGAGAGAGAAAAAAAGAAAAGAAAAAAAAGTCACAGAAATTAAAAAAATATATATATATATACAGGTATAAAATTGATAACAAATACCAAAAAGCTAAAATTAAAAATCTAGAGTAGAGTTTGGAATTTCAAAAATACAATGTTAAAGAAAAGAAGAAGAAAAATCAAGGTCACAAAAATTATAAAAAATATATATATGAAGTTTGTTTTTTAAAAAAAAAGTAGGGTCTTTTTTTTTGCAAAGTAATAGTAGATTATAAAAGTGAAAATTAAAGGAATAATAGAGGACTTAAAAATTTTTTTTTAATTAAAAAAAAGAAAGTATGATCATAAAAATAGTAAAAATATATCTAGGACTTTCTCTGGTTTTGTTTTGGGTATTGTGGGGTCAGTTCATTTTTGGCTAGTTCCTTGGTCCGACTTATATTTCTCAAGATCTATAGGCCCCTTCCTATGTATTCAGTTCTAACCACAGGGTTTTAATCTATTGCCTGTAGCTTCCAAGGCAGTTCCCTCTGTTACAGCTTCTTCTGTTTGCTGGTCTCTTCAGTGTCTGGTTTCTGCCCTGACACAAAGGGGACAATGGTGGACACTTTTTTTTTTTAGGGTCACTTGTTCAGTCACGCTGTGGGGAGGGAGGGACGCTGCAAACAAATAACACTGGCATGTGCTCACAGTGCCTCAGCCACACTGGGCCTGCCTCTGCTCACGGCGCGTGTAGCCTCCCTGCCCATGCTGCTCAGGCTCTAGGTTGCTCTGCCAGGAACCATCCGTGGCCAGCCCTGGGCTGCTTGCACCTCCCAGGTCTAAGCCGCTCAGGTTCAGGCACTCGGGTAGTCCTCAGAGGCGCAGACTCGGTTAGGCCAGCATTTTGTGCCCTTCCCAGGTCCGAGCAGCTCAGGTGATGAGGTGTTTGGCGAGCATGACTGCTGAACTTATCGCCTCCCTGCCGCTCGGTTATCTAGGTGTACAACTGGCACACCTTCTCAGGTGGATGTTGACTGGCCAGACCCCCAAGAAGTTTTAGTTAACAAAGAAGCCTGTTTACAGTTTTGTAGATAATGTCTCTCTGGGGCTGTGATTGCCCCCTTCCAGCTCTGGCTGCCTGTCACCAGAGGGGGACGGTCTGCAGCTGGCTATCTCTGTACAGTCCTTTGTTCCGTGCATGGGCCTGGTGGTGTCTTAGGTTAGGGCTGGCTTTTCACGTGGTAGATATCCCACAGTCTGGTTTGCTAGCCCAAATTATTTCGCTCAGATAGCGCTCGGGGTATTCAGGCCAGATCCTTATTCTAAGTGATGCAGCCCGCGCCACGCCTCCCTGCCCAGCCCCCGCTTGCTAATGGCGGATGCAGGCATCTGGGCTGCTTCTCCACTGGGGGAGTTACCGTAGGGCTCGTAATCTGCGGGTTTTAATTGTTTATTTATTTTCCCTCCCTGTTATGTTGCCCTCTGTGCTTCCAAGGCTTGGCACAGATTTGGCAGTGAGAAGGTTTCCTGGTGTTTGGAAACTTCTCTCTTTTTAAGACTCCCTTCCCAGGACGGAGCTCCATCCCTCCCTCTTTTGTCTCTTTTTTTGTCTTCTATATTTTTTCCTACCTCCTTTCGAAGACATGGGTTGCTTTTCTGGGTGCCTGATGTCCTCTGCCGGCATTCAGAAGTTGTTTTGTGGAATTTACTCAGCGTTTAAATGTTCTTTTGATGAATTTGTGGGGGAGAAAGTGTTCTCCCCGTCCTACTCCCCCGCCATCTTAGCTCCTCCCCCCTACTTCATATTTGAATGAGATCCTTGCTGGGTACAGTAATCTGGGTTGCAGGTTTTTCTCTTTCATCACTTTAAGTATGTTCTGCCATTCCCTTCTGGCCTGAAGAGTTTCTATTGAAAGGTCAACTGTTATCCTTATGGGAATCCCCTTGTGTGTTATTTGTTGTTTTTCCCTTGCTGCTTTTAAATTTTTTCTTTGTGTTTGATCTTTGTTAATTTGATTCATATGTGTCTTGGAGTGTTTCATCTTGGGTTTATCCTGTTTGGGATTCTCTGGATTTCTTGAACTTGGGTGACTATTTCCTTCCCCATTTTAGGGAAGTTTTCAAATATTATCTCCTCAAATGTTTTCTCATGGCCTGTCTTTTTGTCTTCTTCTTCTGGAACTCCTATGATTCAAATGTTGGGGCATTTGACATTGTCCCAGAGGTCTCTGAGGTTGTCTTCATTTCTTTTGATTCATTTTTTTTTCTTCTATCTGCTTCATTTATTTCCACCATTCTATATCCACCTCACTTATCCTATCTTCTTCCTCAGTTATTCTACTTTTGCTTCCCTCCAGAGTGTTTTTGATCTGTTATTGCATTATTCATTATTGATTGACTCTCTTTTTTTAATTTCTTCTAGGTCCTTGTTAAACATTTCTTGCATCTTCACCATCCTTGTCTCTAGGCTATTTATCTGTAACTCCATTTTGTTTTCAAGATTTTGAATCATTTTTAATATCATTATTCTGAATTCTTTTTCAGATAGACTCCCTTCTCCTCCTCTTTTGTTTGGTTTAGTAAGCATTTATCATTTTCCTTTACCTGTTGAATATTTCTCTGCCTTTTCCTCTTGTTTAGATTGCTGTGTTTCAGGTGACCATTCTGTATGCTGGAAGTTTGTGATTCCTCTTTATTGTGGAGGTTCCTCCCTGTGGGTGAGGTTGGACGAGTGGCTTGTCAAGGTTTCCTGGTTAGGGAAGCTTGTGTTGGTGTTCTGGTGGGTGGAGCTGGATCTCTTCTCTCTGGAGTGCAATGAAGTGTCCAGTAGTGAGTTTTGAGGTGTCTGTGGGTTTGGTGTGACTTTGAGAAGCCTGTATAGTAATGCTCAGGGCTATGTCCCTGTGTTGCTGGAGAATTAGCGTGGTATGTCTTGGTCTGGAACTTGTTGGCTCTTGGGTGGAGCTTGGTTTCAGTGTAGGTATGAAGAGTTTTGGATGAGCTCTTGTTGATTAATGTTCCCTGGAGTCAGGAGTTTTCTGGTATTATCAAGTTTTGGATTTAAGCCTCCTGCCTCTGGTTTTCAGTCTTATTCTTACAGTAGCCTCAAGACTTCTCCATCCATACCACACCAATGATAAAACATCTAGGTTAATGGGGCAAAGATTCTCCACAGTGAGGGACACCCAGAGAGGTTTGCAGACTTACATGGAGAAGAGAAGAGGGAAGAGGGAGATAGAGGTGACCAGGAAGAGAAAAGGGGGAATCAAAAGGGAAGAGAGCACTCTAGCCAGTAATCAATTCCCTTTGTGCTCCCCACATCCTGGAACACCCAGAGAGATCCACAGAGTTTCACAGAGAAGAGGGAGGAAGGAGATAGAGGTGACCAAGAGGAGAAGAGAGGGAGTCAAAAGGAGAGAGGCAGTTCTAGCTAGTAATCAGTTCCCTAAGTGTTTTCCACAGCCAAGAACATCCAGAGATTCACAGCATTGGGTAGAGAAGAGAAGGGGGAGGGAGGAGATAGAGGTGACCTGTGGGAGAAAAAGGAGAGTCAAAAGGTGGAGAGAGCAATCAAGCCAGTAATCATGTTCCTAAGTAAAAATGGGTACTGAAGATTGGATTCTTAAAGGTACAAAATTGATAATAAATACCAAAAAGTAAAGATTAAGAATCTAGAATAGAGGTTAGACTCTCAAAAACACAATATTAAAAAAAAATTACAAAAATTATAAAAAATATATATAAAATTTACTTTAAAAATAGGATCTCTTTTGCAATGTAATAATAGGTTATAAAAATGAAAATTAAAGTAGTAATAAAGGCCTTAAAAATTGAAAAAATTTAAATAAAAAAATGATAATAGTAAAATATATGTAGGCATTTTTCTGGAGATGATGAGGGCAGTGTGGGGTCAGTTCAGTTTCAGATAGTTCCTTGTTCCAGCTTATATGTCTTCTCGAGGGTTATAAGCCCCTTCCAATGTAGTCAGTGCTAACTATAGGGTTTTAATTCGTCGACACCTGTCACTTCCAAGCGGTTCCCTCCGTTTATTTTGGCTTCTGTTTGCAAGTCTCTTCAGTGTCTAATTTCTGCCCTGACACAAAGGGGCAGAGGTGGTCACTTATTTAGGCTCACTTGTTCAGTTGTGCTGTGGGGAGGGAGGAACACTGCAAACAAATATCACTGGCATGTGTGGGGAGTGCTCACAGTGTCTGGGCCACACTGGGTTTGCCCCCGCTCAAGGCGTGTGTGCTTTCCAGGTCTACACTGCTCAAGCTCCAGGTTGCTCTGTAAGGGAACTGTCTAAAGTGGGCCCTGGGTTGCGTGCACTTCCCAGGTCTAAGTGGCTCAGATTGAGGTTCTTAGGTACTCCCCAAATGCACAGACTTGGTTGGGCCTGCATGTTGTGCCCTTCCCAGGTCTGAGAATCTCAGGCGACCAGGTGCTTAGCAAGCGCACTATCCCCAGGTGGAGTGGTGCATCTTATCGCCTCCCCAGTCGCAGCCACTTGGTTTCCTGGATGCGCAGCAGGAGTGCCATCTAGGTGTTTTGTGTGTCTGTCTCCTCTGGGGAGTTGATCTCTGGCTGTGACCCTCCTGGTGAATGTCAACTGTTCAGGATCCCAGGAAGACTTGGTTAGTAACTGGGAGCCTGCTCGAAATTTGGTAGAGGATGCTGTCTCTGGGGTAGAGAGTGCTGCTCACTGGCTCTGGCTGTTGCCCGCCTGCCTCTCTGCCTCCAGAGGGGGATGGGCCAGTCTGAAACCGGCTAGCTCTCCTCTAGTATTTGCTCAGCCCTTTGTTCTGTGAGCGGGCCCAGCAGTGCCTTGCTGCTGCTGCTGCTGCTAAGTCGCTTCAGTCGTGTCCTACTCTGTGTGACCCCATAGACGGCAGCCCACCAGGCTCCCCCGTCCCTGGGATTCTCCAGGCAAGAACACTGGAGTGGGTTGCCATTTCCTTCTCCAATGCATGGAAGTGAAAAGTGAAAGTGAAGTCACTCAGCTGTGTCCGACTCCCATTGACCCCATGGACTGCAGCCCACCAGGCTCCTCCATCCATGGGATTTTTCCAGGCAAGGATAGAGCTTTTCACAGCAAAGTTCTCTCTCTCTCTTTTTTTTCTTTCTGGCTATCCCACAGTTTGGGTTGCTATCTCAGGTTAGCTCCCTCAAATTGTCCTCAGGGCATTCAGGCCCTGTCCTTACCCTAAGCAATGCAGCCCGAGCCTCCCAATTCAGCCCATGCTTGCTGGTGGCAGACATGAGCATCTGGGCTACTTCTCTGCTGGGAGTTCTGGTTAGGCATGTAATCTGTGGGTTTTATTTATTTACTTTTTCCTCCTGGTTATGTTGCCCTCTGAGATTTCAAAACTCCCCACAGACCTGCCAGTGAGAGAGTTTCCTGGTGTTTGGAAACTTCTCCTCCTTCATGACTCCCTCCCCAGGATGAGTCTCAGTCCCTAACTCTTTTGCCTCTCTTTTTATCTTTTATCTTTTGTCCTAACTCCTTTCAAAGACATGTGCTGCCTTTCTGGGTGCCTAGTGTCCTCCACCAGGGTTCAGAAGTTGTTTCGTGGAATTTTCTCAGTGTTCAAATGATCTTTCAATGAATTTTTAAGGGAGAAAGTGGTATCCCCATCCTATTCTTCCACCATTCTTAGGACCACCTCAGTTATACATGTACATATATCCACTCTTTTTTATATTATTTTCCCATATAAGCCATTATAGAAAATTAAGTTGAGTTTCCTATGCTATATGGTAGGTCCTTATTACTTATCTATTATGGGATTGCAAAGAGTCAGACACAACTGAGCAACTGAACAGCAACAATATATAGTAGCTTGTATATGTCAATCTCAATTTGTCCCTCCCCCTTTTTATCCTGTGCTAACCATAAGTTTGTTTTCTACATCTGTAAGTTTATTTCTGTTTTGTAGATAAGTTCAGTCTTACAAATTTTAAAGATTCTACATTTAACTGATAGCATATGATACTTATCTTTCTCTGTCTGACTTTACTCAGTAAGACAATCTCTAGGCCCATCCGTGTTGCTGCAAATGGCACTATTTAACTCTTCATGGCTGAGTAATATTCTAATATATATATATATATATATACACCACATCTTCTTTATGTATTTCTCTGTTGATAGACATTTAGGTTGCTTCCATGTTCTGGGTATTGTAAATAGTGTTGGAATGAACATCAGGATGTATGCATCCTTTCAAATTTGGTTTTCTCTAGATGTATACCTAAGAATGGCATTGCTGGATCATATGGTAGTTTTATTTTTAGTTTTGTAAGGAACTTTTGTACTATTCTCCATAGTAGCTGTACAAATATTACCCTGAGACATGCTAAAATTTAGAACCAGGAAGATCAAAGGAAATCAGCAAAAGGACTGAGATGCAGCTGTCAAATTGCCAATGATATGAAAAAAGAATAAAAGGATAGTGATATCTTAGAAACAATGCCAGGGGGAAGAGTGGTTCAGGAATGGGAGAAAGCTCAATTACATACAATCATATCAAGTATATGAAATCTATATTCATATCTATCATTTATTGCCTAGAAACTGAGTGAGAGCTTAATGTGAAGTCAAAAGAGTGTTTTACTTAAAATGAGTAATTCAGCAAGATTTCTGCCTGATGGAGATGATCAAAGAGAAGGGGAGAATTGACAACAAATATGAAGCAATGACTTTGAGTGGTAACAGTGGCTGGGATTTAGTGTTCAAGGGGAAGAACAATATATAGAAGGACAGAGAGTTCAGTCATAGTAACAGAGTCAGTGAGCTCTGCAGCTTTAAATGTGTAACTATGATTGTAAGAGTGTGTAGAATTTACCTTTTTAGCATTTTTTTCTTAATAATATAAAAAATACTGCGTGGTTGAGCCTGGGGATGAGATAGAAGTTCCTATACATTTGAGAAGACTGTAGAGATGTGAGTTGGTCCTCTGGAATGGTAAGGAAGTGTGGAGACTAAGAAAATGTAGTAGGATGGCTAGACAGATATAGAGATTCCCCAAAACTGACCTTAAAAAACACTAAGACCATAATGCAAGGTAGATACATTTGGTGACTGTATTATGCAGCATGATGCAGACCTGAAGTAGGTGGAGGCTTAGAATAAGCTAGTGAGGATAACAAAGTAAGAGAAAGGAAATGTGACTGTTATAATAATGCATCAAGGTATTCAGATGAATAAGAAAGATCATGTTTACATTAGTTTTCCTTTACTGTTGTATCAAATAACATGAGTTTATTATCTTATAGTTCTGGTAGTCAAAAGTCTGACCCAGGTTTAACTGAGCTCAAATCAGAGTCAGAGTGGCTGAAGTCCTCTCTAAGAGGCTCATAGAAAGAAAACATTTCTTTGTGACTTTTTAGCTTTTAGAGTTTTCTCAGATTCCTTAACTTTTGAACCTTTTTTTTTTTTTTGCCATTTGTAAGTCCAGTGATGGCCAGTCTCTCTCTTGTTTCATAATTGACACTTTATTCTATTTTCCTCTTCCATTTAAAAAACCCTTCTATTTACATTCAGCCCACTTGGATATCCAGAATAATCTCATCATTTTAAGATCTTTAATGTAATTGCAACTGCAAAGTTCTTTTGCCATATAAGATATCATATTCACAGGTTTCAGGAATTAGGATATGGGCTTTATTCTGTCTTTCACAATAAGGAGAGAAAAATATATGAAAGACAAGTAGAAGGAATTAGTTTTAGTTCCCAGCAACTTTTGAAGATGGTTAGAGTATGCTCATTAGAAGGAATGATCTGGTATGACCGAGGCTGCCTTGCTCTACAATATCTTTTTTCTGTTATTCTTTCTGGGCAAAGAGTTGGATACACATTCAAGCCTCCCTTAAAGCTAGATGTAGTCATATAACTGAACTCTGGCCAGTGGAATGTGAGTAAAATTGATATATATCACTTTCAATCCTGGCCTGCAAAGTTATCTCATGTGTGGTCTTCCATTTTTTTCTGTAATGTCTGAAAAATAGAAAAACAAACAAACAAACAAACACAACTAGGGTGGTGCGAACATAATTATGGTTTCAGACTATGAATTTTAAATCATTATAACTAGGCTCAAACACATCTTTATTAATTAAAATAGGAACCATTACAATCAACACATTTTTGCCAACCAGAAATGTTTGCTTATTCTTGTAACGTAAAAATCCATACTTCAGGATTCAACAAACTCTCGGAAAGACTTTTCTGCCTCCTGCTGGTTGTAGAAGCATTTTCCCTGTGAAACAACAGAAATATACTTACTTACAGTCTAGTATTCTTGCCTGGAGAATTCCATAGACAGAGGACCTAGCAGGCTAAAGTCCATGGGACAGCAAAGACTTGGGCATGACTGAGCGATTGTCACTCACAGAGACTATTCACAGTCTATAGACTGAAAATTGGGCATCAGAGTGCCAGTGTGATTGGGTTATGATGAGAGCTCTCTTCCAGGTTTCCTGATGGCCAACTTCTGGCTATATTGTCACATGGCAGAGACAGAGAGAAAGTTCTCTTCCTCCTCCTCTAAGGCCATAGGTTTTTGTTTTTTTTTTAAGGCCATAGGTTTTATCAATTCTTATAACCTCAGTTACAGTAAATACCTTCTAAAAGTCCTATCTCCAAATATAGTCATATTTAGTGTTAGGGCTTCAACGTATGAGTTGTGGTTCAGAACACACTTCAGTCCATTGTACCATGTTACCAAGATTGGGACATACATGCAATTAGTGAATAAAGAAATATTCATTGACTTTAGTTTTGATTCATTCAACTGATATCTGGTCAAATCAGACCCAGGGAAAATCAGATAAGATATAATTTACTTCAACTAACTAATTCTGATGATCAATGAAAAAGAATTAGAGATAAAATCAGATCAGATCAGATCAGATCAGTCACTTAGTCATGTCTGACTCTATGTGACCCCATGAATCGCACCACACCAGGCCTCCCTGTCCATCAACTCCCGGAGCTCACTCAGACTCACTCATCGAGTCAGTGATGCCATCCATCCATCTCATCCTCTGTCGTCCCCTTCTCTTCTTGCCCCCAAACCTTCCCAGCACCAGAGTCTTTTCCAATGAGTCAACTCTTCATATGAGGTGGCCAAAATACTGGAGTTTCAGCTTTAGCATCATTCCTTCCAAAGAAATCCCAGGGCTGATCTCCTTCAGAATGGACTGGTTGGATCTCCTTGCAGTCCAAGGGCCTCTCAAGAGTCTTCTCCAACACCACAGTTCAAAAGCATCAATTCTTCGGGGCTCAGCCTTCTTCACAGTCCAACTTTCACATCCATACATGACCACAGGAAAAACCATAGCGTTGACTAGATGAAACTTTGTTGGCAAAGTAATGTCTCTGCTTTTCAATATGCTGTCTAGGTTGGTCATAACTTTTCTTCCAAGGAGTAAGCGTCTTTTAATTTCATGGCTGCAGTCACCATCTGCAGTGATTTTGGAGCCCAGAAAAATAAAGTCTGACACTGTTTCCACTGTTTCCCCATCTATTTCCCATGAAGTGATGGGACCGGATGCCATGATCTTGGTTTTCTGAATGTTGAGCTTTAAGACAACTTTTTCACT
>NW_011494708.1:8727276-8731558 GCF_000754665.1 Bison bison bison | reverse complement strand
TGAGGTTATTGATATTTCTTCCTGCAATCTTGATTCCAGCTTGTGTTTCTTCCAGTCCAGGGTTTCTCATGATGTACTCTGCATATAAGTTAAATAAGCAGGGTGACAATATACAGCCTTGACGTACTCCTTTGCCTATTTGGAACCAGTCTGTTGTTCCATGTCCAGTTCTAACTGTTGCTTCCTGACCTGCATACAGATTTCTCAAGAGGCAGATCAGGTGGTCTGCTATTCCCATCTCAGAATTGTCCACAGTTTATTGTCATCCACACAGTCAAAGGCTTTGGCATAGTCAATAAAGCAGAGGTTGATGTTTTTCTGGAACTCTCTTGCTTTTCCGTGATCCAGCAGACGTTGGCAATTTGATCTCTGGTTCCTCTGCCTTTTCTAAAACCAGCCTGAACATCTGGAAGTTCACGGTTCACATATTGCTGAAGCCTGGCTTGGAGAATTTTGAGCATTACTTTACTAGTGTGTGAGATGAGTGCAATTGTACAGTAGTTAGAGCATTCTTTGGCGTTGCCTTTCTTTGGGATTGGAATGAAAACTGACCTTTTCCAGTCCTGTGGCCACTGCTGAGTTTTCCAAATTTGCTGGCATATTGAGTGCAGCACTTTCACAGCATCATCTTTCAGGATTTGGAATAGCTCAACTGGAATTCCATCACCTCCACTAGCTTTGTTCATAGTGATGCTTTCTAAGGCCCACTTGACTTCACATTCCAGGATGTCTGGCTCTAGGTCAGTGATCACACCATCGTGATTATCTTGGTCATGCAGATCTTTTTTGTACAGTTCTTCTGTGTATTCTTGCCATCTCTTCTTAATATCTTCTGCTTCTGTTAGGTCCATACCATTTTTGTCCTTTATCGAGCCCACCTTTGCATGAAATGTTCCCTTGGTAGCTCTGATTTTCTTGAAGAGATCTCTAGTCTTTCCCATTCTGTTGTTTTCCTGTATTTCTTTGCATTGATCTCTGAAGAAGGCTTTCTTATCTCTTCTTGCTATTCTTTGGAACTCTGCATTCAGATATTTATATCCTTCCTTTTCTCCTTTGCTTTTCACTTCTCTTCTTTTCACAGCTATTTGTAAGGCCTCCCCAGACAGCCATTTTGCTTTTTTGCATTTCTTTTCCATGGGGATGGTCTTGATCCCTGTCTCCTGTACAATGTCACGAATCATATAAATAAAAGCTTTAAAATCAAAAGCCAAATGATTACCAACACTCATTTTGACTGAAAGGCTTTGACTTGACTAAGAACTTGAAAATTTCAATGGCTTCAAAATTTTCATATAAATTATCTTCAGTAAAAAACATTGGTTAGGATGAAAAATCATGATCAAGTTAGCTTTACACATAATGTCTCTAGCATATACTCAATAGCTTAAAACTTCTATATTCTAAGCAATACAAAATTCTTGCCATGACTATGGTGGATAATATATGTTGAAATTAGAGCCTGAGTAATTCTCAAAATTCTTCTTTTAACCTCATTACCAAGTAATGACATAGTTTGATATTACAGTGGAAATCACACTGTATATTCTTCGCCCATATCAATATTTTGGCCTATAAAATATATTTATTCCAAAATGACTCCCCAGTAGCTCAGTGGTAAAGAATCTGTTTTAAATGCAGGAGACACAGATTCAATGCCTGGGTCGGGAATATCCCCTGGAGGAGGAAATGGCTACCCGTTCCAATATTCTTGCCTGATCAATCCCATGGACAGAGGATCCTGGCAGGCTACAGTCCAAAGTGTTGCAAAGAGTTGGACATGACTGAGCATATGCACACATCATGATGAAGCCAAAATGAAGGAATTCTAAACTCATTAACTTATGAAGGGATGACATTTGTTCTCACTTTGCCAAATCAAGAAGAACCAAATAAATTTGAAATGTTACTATTGAGAAAGATTGACCATTGCTTTGACCTACTTTGATAATTCAGATACTCTTATGTGAATGCTCCTGTAAAACTGTGGAAAAGATGATGAATACATTGTAAAAATAAGGGGAAAAAATCTCAAGAAAATTAACATTTTTAGCTATTAGATACAGTCATTAGCAATATTCAAAAATATTCTGACAGCTTTCACTACAATTTCCTTTCCTTTTGTTTAAAACAACTACTCTAAAGAAATGCATTCAGCTAGGTTATAATTAACATGGCTGTCAAAAGATATTATATATCATCCACTGCTTACCATCCTGAGGTAGACAAAGAGTAGCAGTACTATTGTTCTCTGTCTAATCAGGTCAAACCAGTGGCAACTTTAATTAGAGTTATTGTCAAGCCACTGTCTAAATTCTCAACAGTAAACTATGTCATATGTTTGCTCCTGCATTTTTATTTTAACCTTATTGAAGGAGGGGTAAGTTTTTTATTTATAAATTGGCAGGACCTTTATTATATGTGTCCTGAAAACACCCCTTCTTGTATTTAACAACCAATGACTAGCATCTGACCTACTGGTTCTACCAGGATGTTAAAAGTCTAATGAGTTTATTTTCATAATATATCAAACAATTTGATTTAATAGCAAAAAAGTCAGGAGAAATGGAACTCAATATTTGTGGAGGAAAGTTTTCCTATATAAATTACCATGTTCTAGGGAACATGCAATTTATAAAAATGCCAAATAATTGGTTATAAAAATGATTTGAACTTATTACTGAAAGCTTCAAGTTTGTAGGAATACTTGTCATTTAGCTGTGAAACATAAACTCTGTTCTGATTCCTCTATTTTGGGGGAAAGTATGGTACATGATTTTCAACAAGAAGGATATTTCATGCACAATAAATGTTCTTTTAATTGAGAAAATTACAGATAATTCCGTATTATTTTTAGATAGATTGACCTCTCAAGTTTTATACATTCATTATCCCTGTACAATTTCTGCTTAGGAGAAAGATTCAGAGTAAAATAAGAAGCTTATCTTAATACAGATAAATCCAGTTCATGAAAATAAATATAAATTATTTTGTCCTTTGTAGCATATGCATTGTTTAAAAATAAAGAGCATTTGACTTTTTTTTTCTTTGACTGCTAATTTATTCATTTTAGTTATGTTAATTTTCTGGGAAATTATGTTCACCTCTTTAAGGAAACATTTCTTGTTATATTCTGACTTTCAGGTCATGGCATATGCAGCTTAAGATAATAAGACTAGCAATTACTTTTCTATTTTGACACACCATTCTAAGAACATTGTGCTGCATTTAATGAAGTAGGCCATTGCTGCCTTTAGGATGTATTCAGGCAGTCCTTGACTTAGGTGGCTTAGCTGTCCATTACACATAAATAAGCAGCTAAGAATGACCAGTGGCCGCTGGAAAATCTGCTTCCCTTCCCAATAGCCTCCTTTTCATTATTTCTTCTTATTCTTTCCATTGTCTTTCCACAAGACAATGCCTGGAATGACCTGCCTCCTCTCTTCCAATGTGCATTCTCTCCAGGGGTTTCTATTCTGACCTCTTCACTAGATTTGTAGGGTACATTCATGACCATGGGCCTGGGCTGGCTGTTGGAGGCAAGAAAAAATAAGACAGGAGAGAAGCTGCATCCCCATCAATTTTCTACTGCTGTCCTTCAGTGCCACCTGAGACCTCATGCCCCTTAGGAACACCATTTTAGCTCCTCAGTACATCCTGTTGATAATAAATATTCATCTTCTTAGGCCTGTGACAAATCTTTTATATATATAGATATACATATATCATATATATATGATATATATATCATCAGATATATATATATATATATATGATATATATATATATATATCAGATCAGATCAGTCGCTCAGTCATGTCCGACTCTTTGTGACCCCATGAATCGCAGCACGCCAGGCCTCCCTGTCCATCACAAACTCCTGGAGTTCACTGAGACTCACGTCCATTGAATCAGCGATGCCATCCAGCCATCTCATCCTCTGTCGTCCCCTTCTCCTCCTGCCCCCAATCCCTCCCAGCAACAGAGTCTTTTCCAATGAGTCAACTTTTCACATGAGGTGGCCAAAATACTGGAGTTTCAGCTTTAGCATCATTCCTTCCAAAGAAATCCCAGGGCTGATCTCCTTCAGAATGGACTGGTTGGATCTCCTTGCAGTCCAAGGGACTCTCAAGAGTCTTCTCCAACACCACAGTTTAAAAGCATCAATTCCTCAGTGCTCAGCCTTCTTCACAGTCCAACTCTCACATCCATACAGGACCACAGGAAAAACCATAGCCCTGACTAGACGAAACTTTGTTGGCAAAGTAATGTCTCTGCTTTTGAA
>NW_011494708.1:8726693-8727176 GCF_000754665.1 Bison bison bison | reverse complement strand
CTGGGCCATAGGAAATAAGTTGCGTGAAGGCTTAAAGCTGAGGTTGGCTTAGGCTAAAAGAAGCTATGCTACTCACGGTCCCTCCAGGCTTCCCGCCTGGACTGCTTTCTCCAAAAGGTGTCCATCTGCCCTAAGCCTAGTGCTTCCCTTTGTTCTATCCAAACACGCTACTGGTAAAGGCATGAGAGCCACCTTTGCCAGGATCCACAATTCACTTGGGATCACAGCTTCAGCTATAGCTCTGAGGCAGAGTAGCAGACATTCATCAAGAAACAAGGCTGCTTTGGGACTTGAGGTCCCATCTGTAATGTCTCTGCTTTTGAATATGCTATCTAGGTTGGTCATAACTTTCCTTCCAAGGAGTAAGCGTCTTTTAATTTCATGGCTGCAGTCACCATCTGCAGTGATTCTGGAGCCCAGAAAAATAAAGTCTGACACTGTTTCCCCATCTATTTCCCATGAAGTGATGGGACCGGATGCCAT
>NW_011494708.1:8708677-8726593 GCF_000754665.1 Bison bison bison | reverse complement strand
TTCCTCTTCACTTTCTGCCATAAGGGTGTGTCATCTGCATATCTGAGGTTATTGATATTTCTCCCGGCAATCTTGATTCCAGCTTGTGTTTCTTCCAGTCCAGCGTTTCTCATGATGTACTCTGCATATAAGTTAAATAAGCAGGGTGACAATATACAGCCTTGACGTACTCCTTTGTCTCTTTGGAACCAGTCTGTTGTTCCATGTCCAGTTCTAACTGTTGCTTCCTGACCTGCATATAGATTTCTCAAAAGGCAGGTCAGGTGGGCTGGTATTCCATCTCTTTCAGAATTTTCCACAGTTTATTGTGATCCACACAGTCAAAGATTTTGACATAATCAATAAAGCAGAAATAGATGTGTTTCTGGAACTCTTTTGCTTTTTCTATGATCCAGCGGATATTGGCAATTTGATCTCTGGTTCCTCTGCCTTTTCTAAAACCAGCCTGAACATCTGGAAGTTCATGGTTCATGTATTGCTGAAGCCTGGCTTGGAGAATTTTGACATTACTTTACTAGCATGTGAGATGAGTGCAATTGTGTGGTAGTCTGAGCATTCTTTGGCATTGCCTTTCTTTGGGATTGGAATGAAAACTGACCTTTTCCAGTCCTGTGGCCACTGCTGAGTTTTCCAAATTTGCTGGCATATTGAGTGCAGCACTTTCACAGCATCATCTTTCAGGATTTGGAATAGCTCCACTTGAATTCCATCACCTCCACTAGCTTTGTTCGTAGTGATGCTTTCTAAGGCCCACTTGACTTCACATTCCAGGATGTCTGGCTCTAGGTGAGTGATCACACCCCTGTGATTATCTGGGTCGTGAAGACCTTTTTTGTACAGTTCTTCTCTGTATTCTTGCCACCTCTTCTTAATATCTTCTGCTTCTGTTAGGACTATACCATTTCTGTCCTTTATCAAGCCCATCTTTGCATGAAATGTTCCTTTGGTATCTCTAATTTTCTTGAAGGGATCTCTAGTCTTCCCCATTGTGTTGTTTTCCTCTATTTCTTTGCATTGATTGCTGAAGAAGGCTTTCTTATCTCTTCTTGCTATTCTTTGGAACTCTGCATTCAGATGCTTGTATCTTTCCTTTTCTCCTTTGCTTTTTGCTTCTCTTCTTTTCACAGCTATTTGTAAGGCCTCCCCAGACAGCCATTTTGCTTTTTTGCATTTCTTTTCCACGGGGATGGTCTTGATCTCTGTCTCCTGTACAATGTCACGAACTTCATTCCATAGTTCATCAGGCACTCTATCTATCAGATCTAGGCCCTTAAATCTATTTCTCACTTCCACTGTATGATCATAAGGGATTTGATTTAGGTCATACCTGAATGGTCTAGTGGTTTTCCTACTTTCTTCAATTTAAGTCTGAATTTAGCAATAAGAAGTTCATGATCTGAGCCACACCTGGTCTTGTTTTTGCTGACTGTATAGAGCTTCTCCATCTTTGGCTGCAAAGAATATAATCAATCTGATTTTGGTGTTGACCATCTGGTGATGTCCATGTGTAGAGTCTTCTCTCATGTTGTTGGAAGAGGGTGTTTGTTATGACCATTGGATTTTCTTGGCAAAACTCTATTAATCTTTGCCCTGCTTCATTCCATATTCCAAGGCCAAATTTACCTGTTACTCCAGGTATTTCTTGAGAGGTCTAAACAGAGGGAAGAAAAGGACAGGAAACTGACTGATTTCAGTTTGTGGGAGTTTGGGCAGGATGGAGGAGTAGAGGACTAGGTCCTAGAAATTTTCACAGGAAGAAATCTAAGCAGGTTGTCTGTTTCAGCCAATTCATAACACACCAGGAAAAAAAAAAAAAAAAGTAGGCCACTTCACCTGTAATATATATCTCAAAGCCTAATCAATAAATACAACTCTTTCCATTTAAAATTCCATGGCGATATATCTTTTTAATAAGTACTGGAAAAAATTTTTAAAACCTCTGTCATCAGGGAGCTGTCATGTGAAGCATAAGGTACATTCCAGGAAGAGAGGAGAACATCCCATTTAAATGTGATAGGCTGAAGTCCTTCGATGGCACCTGCTTGCAAGTACAATGGCACAGTTCTGGCTGTGGGGGCTTATTGACTTGTGCTTTTCTGAATGGTTGGTGGCAACAGTTCTTAGAAATGGAAACTTTGAAAGACACTAAAATGATTTATTTCTGCAGTGAGTCCAGTACAAATAGCATCATTTCTCCTGGAAAGGTAAATTAAGCAGAGCAGTTTGGTTCTCAATAGCTCTCATAAACTTTCTTTGGCACAATTTTATTAGTATCAAAAGCCTTCAGCGGCCTCAGGAACTCATCTTCACTGAGCAATTTATGAGTTCTCTCCCTTGTCTTTTCATCCTTCCATAGGAACTCTCAAACATTCAAGTTGCTACCCACAGCTCACCCACCACTCTCTATTTTAATAGAGAGATGAGAGAAAAAAAAAGACAGGAGTATTTTTGACTCTTTCTCCTTTGCATTAAATAAGCAGCAGGGCTCAATTTCACCTGACTCCTTTGTTACAGGAATTGGGCTCCATCACTCTTCTTGTTTCTGTGGCTGAATCTTTGTCCTTCTGAAGCCTCACCACAGTCTCTGCCCACACAAGGGGCTCCTGCTTTATGATACTATTTGTTTGAAACCTTGAATGAAGCCCCAGTATTCATTCACTTAATGACTCATTAAACACTTCAACTAAGGCATTGTCCATGGTGCTTGAGATATAACCGTGAACATGACAGGGTTCCTGCCTTCAAGGGGCTTGCAGTCCCATCTAGAAGGACAATAATTGTACAATTATTTGAATTCTTTGAAAAGGGCGACAAGAGAGAATAGAGATGTTGCAAGACTTGTAGATTTCATCCCACATGCTCTTCACTTTTACTCTACGAAATTATATTTCATAATGAAGAAGTCTTTTCTTTCTGGGGAATGAACTTCAAAAACAGAGCCTCAGAATGAATTGATTATATCTGAATTATACCATTATTAGTGGGACACTGATAATACTTGGTATATGGTGGCATCAAAACCCTTAAAGTTTTTATCTGTGATTAATTGGAATTAAATTAAGGTAAAAAATTAGGCATCAGGATACATGGAACTGTATCGCTTGAAATCATGGGTCATTTTAAGGAGTTTGAAGCAGACTGGCTTATTTTAACTGAAGTGGAAACTTCGTAAAAGAAAAGTTATAAGCTAAGGTCACATCCAGTCCCATCACTTCATGACAAATAGATGGAGAAACAGTGGCTGACTTTATTTTGGGGGGCTCCAAAATCACTGCAGATGGTGATTGCAGCCATGAAATTTAAAAAAAAAAACTTTCCTTGGAAGAAAAGTTATGACCAACCTAGACAGCATATTAAAAAGCAGAGACATTACTTTGTCAACAAAGGTCCGTGTAGTCAAGGTTTTTCCAGCAGTTATGTATGGATGTGAGAGTTGGACTATAAAGAAAGCTGAACACTGAAGAATTGATGCTTTTGAACTATAGTGTTGGGGAAGACTCTTGAGAGTCCCTTGGACTGCAAGGAGATCCAACCAGTCCATCCTAATGGAGATCATTCCTGGGTTTTCATTGGAAGGACAGATGTTGAAGCTGAAGCTCCAATACTTTGGCCACCTGATGCGAAGAGCTGACTCATTGGAAAAGACCCTGTTGCTGGGAAAGATCGAGGGCAGGAGGAGAAGGGGACAACAGAGGATGAGATGGCTGGATGGCATCACCAACTCTATGGACATGGGTTTGGGTGAACTCTGGGAGTTGGTGAGGGACAGGGAGGCCTGGCATGCTGTGGTTCATGGCATTGCAAAGAATCAGACATGACTGAGCAACTGAACTGATCTGAAGGTCATCATACTGCCAACTTAGACAAAGTATGAAATACTACTCTTGCAGATGTACAAATTTTAAGAATATCATCACTTTCAGATGTTGGCTATAAAGAAAATCATAGCAGGATCTAACTCTAAGGTCTCAGAGCACTAAAGGGGCTGCCTTTAGAATGCCAAGTGACCATGAGATTGAAAGAGTCCATGATGATCTGAGAAGTATGAAATCCACAAAATCTATGGTTAAGTGAGCACAGCGGAGATTCACAGCACTACAATAAAATTATATATTTGGGATTAGGTTGGAACAGGTATAGAAGGGGAAAGTACATTAAATAAACAGTAAAAAAAAGATAATTTGTCAACCATTTCTACTACCCTGAAGACTCCTTCAATGCATACCTACAGCTAGTGTATGTAAGGGATCCTTTCAACCAAATGGCAGAGGAAAGAACTTGGGCCCAGTTTACAGGCTACCCTGGGTTAAAGTTTGGTGCTAGTCAAGAATGGACAACTGATGTATCAGAAGCCCACTTGTTGGTGATTTCAAAGTATTTGGTGATAGATTACAGTGATCACTGCTTCAGTTGTGTACTTATTGTCTAATGTGTAGAGGAGGAGAAGTAACATGAGGTAGTCATTCTGTGCTGGCACACTGGATTCATGAAAATGAACTTTTGCATTCATGTGTATGAAATAAGGAGCTTCCCTCATGGCTCAGCAGTAAAGAATCCACCTGTAATGCAGGAAACACAGATTCAATCCCTGGGTTGGGAAAAATCCCCTGGAGGAGGGCATGGCAACCCACTCCAGTATTCTTGCCTGGAAAATCCCATGGACAGAGGAGCCTGGTGGGCTGCAGTCCATGGGACCACAAAGAGTCAGACACAACTGAAGCGATTTAGCATGCACATGTGCATATGCAGTAAACCCAAAAACAAGGGCTGATTTTTTTTTTAACTCGTGGAAGTTACAGATTTCTGTAACAGAGATTAACACAAAGCCCTCTATCATTTTTTTCTTGAGAAAAATAGGCAGCCATTTGGTGATTATATCAAACACTTTGCACTTTGAAGGAGACAGAGTTTTGTCCTTACTGGAATTAACACTTATTCCATTTGTATGTTTACCTTTGTTACCCACAATACTCATACCAGGAAAATATCTAGAGTCTCAGAAGTATTTTCCACCAATTGAAAGGAGACCATGAACCAACAAGTTGTAGTTGACTGGAATATAAGTTACGTTGCCTATATACAGTCACTGAGTCTTGATGTCTTAGTAGCTTATTTGCCTCTGCCTATATGATCTTACTTTGTGCTTATAACTTTGAATTGGGCAATCACTCCATCTTGTTCGAGGCCTACATAATGCTGCTGCTGCTCCTGCTAAGTCGCTTCAGTCGTGTCCGACTTTGTGCGACCCCATAGATGGCAGCCCACCAGGCTCCCCTGTCCCTGGGATTCTCCAGGCAAGAACACTGGAGTGGGTTGCCATTTCCTTCTCCAATGCAGGAAAGTGAAAAGTAAAAGTGAAGTCACTCAGTCACGTCCGACTCTTAGCGACCCCATGGACTGCAGCCTACCAGGCTCCTCCGTCCATGGGATTTTCCAGGCAAGAGTACTGGAGTGGGGTGCCATTGCCTTCTCCCTACATAATGCTAGTATCCAGTATAATTCCATCTTCTTGACTCGCACTTGCGTTTTGAACGTTTGCCATTCTAATATTACTTCATAAGAACTAGCTTGTGAGTTTATTTTAGCCCTGTGATCTTTTACTCTATGTTACTACAAGCTAATAGTTTATATATTTCAAATAATGTTATAAATATACTAAATATTCTGCTTCCATTTTGAAAACAAAATGATCTTTCATCATCTGTGAAATGGAGATAGTGTTTATTGCTCTAGAGATTAAATGAGATAATACATATGATGTTATCAGAAGCATGCTTGGCATATAGTAAGGTCTTGTAAATATTTGTAAAAATTATTCTTCATATATGCATTGTTCATAAGGAACTCAAAAATGAATATATATATATATATATATATAACAGAAAAAGTAAATGAATAATAACAAAATTCAACTTTGATTTATTCACTGAGAATGAGATACAATAACGACTAGATAGATGATAAATATAGGTAGATGATAGATAGATAGGGTACTTCCCATGTGGCACTAATGTTAAAGAACCTGCCTGCCGATGTAGGAGACTCAGGAGATGTGGGTTCAATCCCTGGGTTGTGAAGATCCCCTGGAGGAGGGCATGGCAACCTTCTCCAGTATTCTTGCCTGGAGATTCCCATGGAGAGGAGCCTGGTGGGCTATGGTCCATAGAGTCACCAAGAGTTGGACACAACTGAAGTGACTTAGCATGCACACATGCACAGATAAATAGATGGATAAACAGATAGATAAGTGCATGTCTGGCTTTATATTGAACTATTATGAACTTTTAATTTAGAACTTCTTAACTGCTGCTAATATATATATATATATATTTTTTTTTTTTTGATTGAGTACCTCATGGAAATGAATCACAATGCAGCTGAACATGTGGTAAGATGTCAGCAGCAGTATGATTCCTAATCAGATGAAATAACTTCTGGTTTTCCTGCCAAGAAGAGCCCTTACTTTTTTAAGAACACCACTTAATCATCAGGGTACAGGTTATAGATCACTCTTCTTCCATGCAAGTAGTAGACTTACAAGTTGGAAAAGGAACTGCTGTATACATGTTTTATGGCTTAACATTATCATATACCAAAGGACGTATTTTGGTTTTAACTCTTTCTAATTGATAGGTTCATGCAGAAAGGTATTAAATCTTTTAATATCCTAGAGTATTCTTAAATTTTTCATACTTTCAAGTTTTTGCATATATTATTCCCTCTTCCTATAATATTTTAAACTGTTTTTTCAAGACTCAGCTCAAATGTCACTTCCCTGTGAATATAAATTCAAATTAAGAAGTAAAATTTAAAGTCTTTGAAAAAATCTTGCACAACCTGCCCTTAACTCCAACTTCTGATCTTTCTGTCCCTCAGCCCTTCGTATCATCATATCTTTACCCAAATATCTCCTCAGAGAGTCCTTTCCCAGATGCTATTAGCATTAGTTTCCTGTAACTGCTGTAACAAATTACCGCAAACTAGGTGGATTAAAACAATAAAAATGTGTTGTTCCCTCACAATTCTGGAGGCCCCAAAATCCATAGTGTCACTGGACCAAAATCAAGGTTTGGCAGGATTACATTCCTGCTGGAGTCTCTAGGAGGAATCCAAGCCTTGCTTTTACAACCTTCTGGTGGCTGCCAGCATTCTTTGGTTTGTAGCCACAAACACCCAATCTTCAAAATTTTATCTGTCTCAACTTCACATTCCCTTCTTCTTGCTTTTACTTGGATATTTTAAACACATTTAGGCAATGGCACCCCACTCCAGTACTCTTGCCTGGAAAATCCCATGGATGGAGGAGCCTGGTAGCCTGCAGTCCATGGGGTCGCTAAGAGTCTGACAGGACTGAGCTTTTCACTTTCATGCATTGGAGAAGGCAATGGCAACCCACTCCAGTGTTCTTGCCTGGAGAATCCCAGGGACGGGGGAGCCTGGTGGGCTGATGTCTATGGGGTCACACAGAGTTGGACACGATTGAAGTGACTTAGCAGCAGCAGACCTTATCCAGAATAATCTTGCTATCTCAAGATCTTTGATCATATTTACAAAGTCTAACTTTTATAAGTCCCATTGATTAAGACTTAATATCTGAGTGGATGATAACTCAGACTGCTACACCATTAAAAGAAAAAAAAATTAACCTGGATTACCACCAGTGCTTGCTGACAGTCCATATGTCTTTTCATCACTTTATTCTCCTCCAAAGAAATTATAACTAGCCAATATATCTTATATTTTCATTATTTATCTTGTTTTTCTATCTCATTAGAGTGTCAGCTCTGTGAAACAGGAATTTTTGTCTATTTTTAAACCATTATGGAAGAATAATTTTCACTTAATAGCTCCTCAAAAAATATTTTGTTGAAGAATGAAGGACACAAAGAAGGAATAAATACATGAATAATTGTTACAAAGTTTACAGCTTATTTTTAATTACATAACATTAAATTAGATTCTATAAGTGAATGTTGTAATAGTAGATTTTCACACCTAGAATTGTTCCAAAAAACACCTGTACAACTATTTTCTGGGAATATTCTCAGGGAAATTGTATATTCAATAATGGTTTAGATAAGATATATATGCCTTCCGAATCTAACTGAGATTATTTGAAACTTTTGTACAATTTTAAGGCATTTAATATTCTTAAGATCACATAAGACTTCTTTATGCATCAACTTGTTATCACTCTTACTTGAAAAGTGAGTGATATTCTTTGATTCCAGATTCTCTAACTCCTCGTATAAAGTTAGCTATTTTTCTGTCTTCAGTAATATTCAGTGTGGAGAGAGAGAGAGAAAGAGAGAATAAGAGATGGTATTCTATGGATTAACATTTATTATTAAATGATACCAACCACATCAGGTGTCTGCACTGGGGTTGATGGTGAAAGAAGAGCCAGGATGGCCCAGTGCTAGGTGTTAGAGCCCAAGCAGAGTGAGGAATGCAACCATTCAAGAGAGATGCCTGGTGTTGGATATCAGAATTGAACAACAGGGACACTGAATACAAGGTACCAGAGTCTGAGAGTAAGCAGGATTGTGAGTAAAGTATTTATTTAGAGTGGGAGTGCTCAAGTAAGGGTGGCATATCTTGAGTTAAATGAAAAGGGCATCTAGGTGGGGAGGAAGCCAGTATGGATATCAGAGTCCAAGTAGGATAAAGAGAGATTCTTTGAAGTATAGTTTCATGACACAGATTGCTAGAACACAGACGCAGGAAGGAGGATGTCAACACTTGGTCTTGCTGTGGGTTGCCAAAGTCCAAGGATAAAAAGGTTTTTCAAACAACATAGGAACAGCACAGATATATTAGGCACATCTATGTTAATGCTGTTATAGATCAGTTATTGGGGTCATTGTATAAATTACACAGAAATATAAAAATATATATTTTAACGTCACTAGGAAATTTTATAACGCATCTCTTATATGGGATTATAGTAATGCAGGATAATAGTTTTCTCTCCAGTTGATTATGAAACATGAATGATGGAGTTTTAGACTAGTTTTAAGCATTCAATGTTTCTAAAATATGTCTAAGTCACCAGTCAGCTATTTGGTAAGATGATACAAAGATCAGTTTAATTTACATACACTAACAATGAACAATCCCAAGTGAAATAGTTTTAAATTCCATTTACAATAGCATCAAAAAAGGTACAAGACTTGTGAATTAAACACTACAAAAAATTATTGAAAGGAATTACAGAAGATAAATAGATGAAATCACATCCTGTAGTCATCAGCTAGAAGACTTAACCCCTATCAAAATTGCAGGTTGTTGCTTTTTTTTTTTTTGAAATTGAGAAGTTGATATTCTAATTCATGTAGAAACATAAGGAACTCAGAATAATTGAAACAATTTTGAAAAAATTTGCTTAAAAGAACAAAGTTAAAAGTACATTTCCTGAGTTCAAAACTTACTATAGAGCTAACATAATAAAGCACTGTAGCAGTGTATGAGGATAAAAGTGAAAGTCGCTCAGTTGTGCCCAACTCTTTGCAACCTCATGGACTACACAGTCCATGGAATTCTCCAGGCCAGAACACTTGTGGCTCAGCTGGTAAAGAATCCATCTGCAATGCAGAGAACCTGGGTTGAATCGCTGAGTTGGGAAGATACCCTGGAGAAGTACAGTATTCTGGCCCAGAGAATTCCACAGACTGTGTAGTCCACGCAGTCGCAAAGTCGGAAAGGACTGAGCAACTTTCACTTTCAAGTGGGTAAACTTTCCCTTCTCCAGGAGATCTTCCCAACCCAGAGGATGGAACCCAGGTCTCCCACATTGCAGGTGGATTCTTTACCAGCTGAGCCATCAGGGAAGCCCAGTGAATGAAGATAACATATTTGCAAATCATACATTTGCTTATCTAGTACCAAGATATATAGTGTCTAGTATCCCAAATGTGTATTACAACTCAATAATAAAAAGACAACTGACCCCATTAAAGAATAGGTTGTTGTTGTTAAGTCTCCAAGTAGCCTCTGACTCTTTTGCAAACCTATGGATTGTAGCCCACCAGGCTCCTAGTCTCCTGTGTCTCCTGCATTACAGGCAGATTCTTTACCATTGAGCCACCTTGGAAACCCATTAAAGAATGGGAAAATGATCTAAATGCATATTTCTCCAAACAAGTTATCCAGACAGCCAATATATACATGAAAATATGCTTAGCATTATTAGTCATTACTGGAATGCAAATCAAAATTAAAAAGTGATACTTTACACCCACTAGGATGACTAAAATAAAAAAAAAAAAGATATGAAATCAAATGTGTTTATGAGGAAGTAGAAAATTTGGACATCCTCATGCATTTCCTGCTACTTTGTAAAATAACCTGGCAGTTTCTCAAAATGTGAAACATACACCCACTTCATGACCCTACAGTTCTACTGATATACAGTTCAGTTTCACTGTAGAAACAAAATAAATCATCTACCTTCAAAGAGTAACCATAGCAACAAAAGAAAACTCTGAAACAGTCCTATAATATTTCTAAAAGACAAATCTAGATTTTACTTGGATGTGCCACAAAGAAGCATAATAACTTTCCCCTATCAGGTAACTGTCATTGCATTTCATATTTTAATTTTACAATGGAAAATGGAAATGGTTATTTCCCTGATAAAGACACTGTGGCAGCATTATATTAAAGCAAGATAATTTAAAAAAATATAACAAATCGAGCATGCTTCCTGTAAGAAGAGTCAGTTTTGGTGCCATTACATAAAAAAAGAACGCTGTCACAACTTTTTTATTCTCTTGATTACAAGTCAGCCATCCTTATTAGTAATCACCTTTATAGCACAACCAACTGGATTTTAACAAAATTGCAGGAACCACAAACCATTCCTTGAGTCAGAGGTAATGAGCAGATTTGTGTGCTAATTCCTGAACAATGAGTTTGGTTTTCTAGCCTTTCTGCAAGAAACTGCCATCTTTCACCATTTTTTTTTTTTTCCAGCTTTTGTTTCTCTGCAGCCGTCACAGAATACAGAGTTTGACCATCTGGGGTCCCCACATAGAACAGTGTGAAGCATGACATACCTGCTTGAAACATATTTATCTCCTGGTTTAGGAATGATAATAAGAAAAATATGTAACACAGGATGTTATCTTTGTCTCCCCCAAAAAGGTATGTTGATGTCCCAATCGGCAGGACCTCAGAATGTGACCCTATTTGGAGACAATTTTTTTACAGAAGTCAAGTTAAAGTGGGGTCATAGGATGGGCTGTAATCCAATATAACTGGTGTCCTTCTAAAAGGGAGAACAGAGACAAACATATGAGGGAAGATGATGGGAACAATCAGAGAGAGAATGCCATCTACAAGCCAAGGAATGTCCGAGGCCACCAAAAGCTAGGAGAAAGAGCTGAAATCCATTCTCTCTCACAGCCCTTAGAAGGAGCCAACTCTGCTGACACCTAGATTTCAGACTTCTAGTTTTCAGAATTGTGAGACAATACATTTCTACTGTTTCTGTCACCCAGTTTATGATATTTTATTATGGCAGCCCCAGGAAACTAATAGGCAGGCTAAGTTTAATTCACTGTATGACACATGAGCTTTACTTCAGGATTAGTTCACTTTTGAAAATACTTTACTATAATTCCCATCATCATCTATGGTTTTAAATAAGACTGCATTTCTATATTTGCCATGTACATTGACTTCCCCTATATACTGCTAAATTTTCTCATTCTTCATAAAACAATGAAGGAAACTGACTATATACCCCTTTGAATAGGAATATCTCTTTTTTTCCATTAAAAATAATTAACAAGAGTATTGACTCTAAACAGCTCATGTGGTGGTAGACAGCGTTTAAGATAGCACCCAATGGTCCCTATCTTATAGCATCCATGTTTTTATTTAACCTCCTATTTGAATACAGGCTAGATTAAGTGACTTGCATCAAAAGAAGATAATACAGAAGGAGTGGTGGGACAATGCATTGAAGTTTAGATCACAAAAATCGTGATGTCCATTTTTGACGCTGTCATGCTTTCTCTTTTTGGATTACTCACACTGGGAGAAGCTACCATGTTGTAAAGAACACTATTCAGAGGCTTCTGCATGATGGGGAAGATCTGAGATCTTAGTTTAATAATCCAGGAGGAACTGAACCCTGAAAGCAACATCTGCCTGACAGCAGATGTTTCATCTCATCAAGTTCTGAGATAACACTGCAGCCCTGGGTAACACCCTGCCAACAACCCCATAGGAGACCTTGAACCCCACAGAGATGCCCCACTAAGTGGTACCCATATTTCTGACCCACAGATTAAATAATAAGTGGTTACCATTTCAGTTTCTAAATTTGGGGGTGGATTTTTTACACAAAAATATATAAAAATACAAAGCTATAATTGTTAAACATCTTTCATCTTTGATGAGATCATTATATTTAGATTACTGTATTACTTTTAAGATTTTATGGAAATAAGTGATGATAATTCTGAGAGTAAAAAAAGTATTAAAGAGGACTAAGTCTCTAAAACGTTAAAGTTTTAGTCTGTGTTTTCACAATTGCTTCTATTAAATGAGATTTGATTTAGAAACACATTTGCAAAGCTTCACATAAATGTAAAGAATTTAGAATAATCTACAATCATATTTTACTTTCTAACACATACCTTGATTTGATTTCTCTCAGATACTGATATATCAAGTTATCGATTTCTGTTGCTGATATCATTGTGAATGGAATTGTATTACTACCAAATACATGCTATTAAGATATTGATAATGTTTTATTTGGTCAAAGGACTCTATATTGCTATTAGTAAGAAGATTAGAAAATTCATAAGGAAATTATTGAGGACAAAGAAATGTGGCCCTGGTCAATGAAAGACATGTTCAAAAAAAAGAAGTATTGCTGCTCTTATATACTTTTCTGGGGGAGGGATAACAGATTTTCATGGATAGCAGATGAAATAAATGTCATATAATTCAATCAAAAAACCATAATGAATGTGTTACTTTTCTATTATCGTTGTAACAAATTACCACAAATTTAGTGGCTTAAAACAGCACCAATATACTATCTTAAAGTTCTGTAGTCAGGAATGTAACATGGTCTAACAGGACAAAAATCAAGGTTTAGGTAGAATGTATTTCTTTCTGAAGACTTTAGAAGTGAAGTGAAGTCACTCAGTCGTGTTCGACTCTTTGCTACCCCGTGGAGTATATCCCACCAGGCTCCTCTGTCCATGGGATTTTCCAGGCAAGAATAATGGAGTGGATTGCCATTTCCTTCTCCAGGGGATCTTCCCAACCCAGGGATAGAACCCAGGTCTCCCGCATTGCAGGCAGATGCTTTAACCTCTGAGTCACCAGGGAAGCTCAAGACTTTAGGGGGACACTCAATTTCTGTGCTCTTTCCAGCCTCTAAAATCTGCCTGCATTTCTTGGTTTTCAGCCTTCTTTCTTCATCTTCAAAGCCGGCAAGAGTATAGGTCCAGTGGTTCCCACATCACCTCTAATCCATTTTCTGTTGTTGCATCTATGTCTGACGACAACAGGCAAAATTTACTGCTTTCTAATTACTCATGTAATGAAAATGAGCTCACAAGGATAATCCAGGGTAATTTTGCCATTTTAAGATCTGTAACCTTAATCACATCTGTGAAGTCTCTTTGTTGTGTCGGTGACATATCCACATGTTCCAAGACATAGAGTCCTTATTCTGTCTAGTAGGCTATAATAGTAGATTTGGCTAATAAATGATATGTTAAAAACTATAAAATTGTATTTATTCTGAAATTTCACATCAATGTATATACTCAATAATGTAAAGAAATATGAAAAGATTTAGACATGTTTACATTTCAAAAAATAAAATTTAATATCATATCAAATTTAATAATGTGTTCTATTTCAAAAATTTTAATATCACATAAAAAGATTTCATTTTAAATGAAAGTACAATACTTTAAGAAGTTCTAATAAAATACAATCTATTTCCCAGCAGTCTTAGTAGATTTAAAAAAAATAAACATTGCTATTATAAACCATTTTAGACATAGCTGATAGCTAAAGTTTCTTTTTCTCTCTTCACTAGAAATCACAAAGATAATCATATTCATCAACATTTTTAAAAATCTGTACTTTTAATAAGAATAACTGATTTCCTTTTCAAGAAAATTTAAAAAAGAATTAGAAACATGTTAAAAAACATATCATTAAATATTATACTGTAGAAATGGATATTAAAATACAAATCATAAAAAATAAGGGTGTATGAAAAGTTAACAGCTTATTGTCCATTTTTCAAGTAATACTTTCCAGCCCATTAATATCATAGCAGTGTAAGTTTAAGACAGATCTGCCAATATCCTCTGTGCAATATTCATACTGTCTTTGGTTTATTGTAGTTCCACATATAAAAAATATAAGTTGAGCCACAAGCAAATATTAGTTTTTCTGTAGAAAATGACTGGTATCAGAGGTAACACCAAACCCTTAGCTATATCAGCCTTAGAAGGCACAGCTCTAATTACATCAAGGCTGCTTATAAACTATCAGTCTTCTCTTTTAGTGATATTTCAGTTCAGTTCAGTTGCTCATTCGTGTCCGACTCTTCGCGACCCCATGAATCGCAGCACGCCAGGCCTCCCTGTCCATCACCAACTCCCGGAGTTCACCCAAACTCATGTCCATCAAGTCGATGATGCCATCCAGCCATCTCATCCTCTGTTGTCCCCTTCTCCTCCTGCCCCCAATCCCTCCCAGCATCAGAGTCTTTCCCAATGAGTCAACTCTTCACATGAGGTGGCCAAAGTACTGGAGTTTCAGCTTTAGCATCAGTCCTTCCAATGAACACCCAACTGATCTCCTTTAGGATGGACTAGTTGGATCTCCTTGCAGTCCAAGGGACTCTCAAGAGTCTTCTCCAACACCACAGTTCAAAAGCATCAATTCTTCAGCACTCAGCTTTCTTCACAATCCAACTTTCACATCCATTCATGACCACTGGAAAGCCATAGCCTTGACTAGATGGACCTTTGTTGGCAAAATAATGTCTCTGCTTTTGAATATGCTATCTAGGTTAGTGATATTTAGTAATATATAAACTATCAATGATATTTTTTGTTTTGCTCCAAATAAATGGAAATACTTACGGGATATATTTTGAAGTGTTTGAATTTAAACTGTATTTTCCCACCAAAAATATTTCACTGTAATTTTAATCAAGACAACATAAACCCCAAACCCATCCATATCATTATGAAAAACATCACAATAAAATTTTAATTTTATTTTTTTTAATGAAAATATATATTTGTGTTATTTTAATCAATTTATTACTAATAGTAACTTCTTTACTATTATATTTATTATATGCAGAAGGAAAGAAAATAACACTTGGAGAAAATGGTAACTACTACTAAAATAAATTTAATTATATATATATATTGCAGGGAAGCAGAAAAGGAACATTAATAAAAGATTTTTAAACACAAAGTTAAGACTAAATATGTGTGGAAAATGGAAGGAAAACCTTTTAATAAAGAAGATAGAGAGGTAACACTTCTAAATTTTAAGGGAGAATTTTTTTATATTTCTGAGAGGAGAGAAAAGGAATCAAATTAGGGTGCCATTTTTAAGAATGATGTAACATTTTACTTGAAATGTCATTATTGACAAATTCTAGAAATTGCATAATTTCAAACTCTTTAAACATGTGATTTAAAAATATGTATGACAAGTTCAAAATGCTCAAGGAAGTTAGACAGTTTTTGAAATTTTTCAAAAAATTCGTACTCATCAGTGTAAGTCAGATTCAGTTTTGAGTCATTAGTTACAGACACCAACTCTAATATTATGTTTTCCAGCAAAGTCTCTATATCTTATTCTGCAGCTGCAAATCAGTTGAAATCATGTCTCTATTAACCATCAATAACATTAAGATTTATTGATCCCAATTTTTATTTTTATCTTTTGATGAGCTCTAACTCTTTGTAAATATAGAAATTACATGAACTTTATTTTTTTCTAGAGGTCTTTGAAAGAATAAGGATCACTTATTTTTAATAGAATAAAATTAAATTAAATCTACCTTGCAATTACCATAAGGATTCATTACACCCTGTATAAATCTGATAAATTATGGGATCTTAGTGATATTATTCCTATATGTTGAACCATTTTTGTATTTATTGTCTTATTTGCTATTTAAACTGTTAATCATTATTGTTATTATTTAATCATTCAGTTCAGTTCAGTTCAGTCACTCAGTCGTGTCCGACTCTTTGCGACCCCATTAATCGAAGAACGCCAGGCCTCCCTGTCCATCACCAACTCCCGGAGTTCACCCAGACTCACGTTCATCGAGTCAGTGATGCCATCCAGCCATCTCATCCTCTGTTGTCCCCTTCTCCTCCTGCCTCCAATCCCTCCCAGCATCAGAGTCTTTTCCAATGAGTCAACTCTTCGCATGAGGTGGCCAAAGTACTGGAGTTTCAGCTTGAGCATCATTCCTTCCAAAGAAATCCCAGGGCTGATCTCCTTCAGAATGGACTGGTTGGATCTCCTTGCAGTCCAAGGGACTCTCAAGAGTCTTCTCCAACACCACAGTTCAAAAGCATCAATTCTTCAGTGCTCAGCCTTCTTCACAGTCCAACTCTCACATCCATACATGACCACAGGAAAAACCATAGCCTTGACTAGACGAACCATTGTTGGCAAAGTAATGTCTCTGCTTTTGAATATGCTATCTAGGTTGGTCATAACTTTCCTTCCAGGGAGTAAGCGTCTTTTAATTTTATGGCTGCAGTCACCATCTGCAGTGATTTTGGAGCCCAAAAAAATAAAGTCTGACACTGTTTCCCCCATCTATTTCCCATGAAGTGACGGGACTGGATGCCATGATCTTCCTTTTCTGAATGTTGAGCTTTAAGCCAACTTTTTCACTCTCCACTTTCACTTATATCAAGAGGCTTTTGAGTTCCTCTTCACTTTCTGCCATAAGGGTGGTGTCATCTGCATATCTGAGGTTATTGATGTTTCTCCCGGTAATCTTGATTCCAGCTTGTATTTCTTCCAATCCAGTGTTTCTCATGATGTACTCTGCATATAAGTTAAATAAGCAGGGTGACAATATACAGCCTTGACGTACTTCTTTTCCTATTTGGAACCAGTCTGTTGTTCCATGTCCAGTTCTAACTGTAGCTTCCTGACCTGCATACAAATTTCTCAAGAGGCAGGTCAGGTGGTCTGGTATTCCCATCTCTTGAAGAATTTTCCACAGTGTATTGTGATCCACACAGTCAAATCCTTTGACATAGTCAATAAAGCAGAAATACATGTTTTTCTGGAACTCTTCCTTTTTCCATGATCCAGGAGATGATGGCAATTTGATCTCTGGTTCCTCTGCCTTTTCTAAAACCAGCTTGAACATCAAGAAGTTCACGGTTCACATATTGCTGAAGCCTGGCTTGGAGAATTTTGAGCATTACTTTACTAGTGTGTGAGATGAGTGCAATTATGCAGTAGTTTGAGCATTCTTTGGTATTGCCTTTCTTTGGGATTGGAATGAAAACTGACCTTTTCCAGTCCTGTGGCCACTGCTGAGTTTTCCACATTTGCTGGCATATTGAGTGCAGCACTTTCACAGCATCATCTTTCAGGATTTGGAATAGCTCAATTGGAATTCCATCACCTCCACTAGCTTTGTTTGTAGTGATGTTTTCTAAGGCCAACCTGGCTTCACATTCCAGAATGTCTGGCTATAGGTGAGTGATCACACCATCATGATTATCTGGGTCATGATGGTCTTTTTTGTACAGTTCTTCTGTGTATTCTCGCCACCTCTTCTTAATATCTTCTGCTTCTGTTAGGTCCATACCATTTCTGTCCTTTATCGAGCTCGTCTTTGCATGAAATATTCCATTGGTGTCTTTA
>NW_011494708.1:8691045-8708529 GCF_000754665.1 Bison bison bison | reverse complement strand
TGCTTATAGCTTTCCTTTTCTCCTTTGCTTTTTGCTTCTCTTCTTTTCACAGCTATTTGTAAGGCCTCCCCAGACAGCCATTTTGCTTTTTTGCATTTCTTTTCCATGGGAATGGTCGTGATCCCTGTCTCCTGTACAACGTCACGAACCTCATTCCATAGTTCATCAGGCACTCTGTCAGATCTAAGCCCTTAAATCTATTTCTCACTTCCACTGTATAATCATAAGGGATTTGATTTAGGTCATACCTGAACGGTCTAGTGGTTTTCCCTACTTTCTTCAATTTAAGTCTGAATTTGGCAATAAGGAGTTCATGATCTGAGCCGCAGTCAGCTCCTGGTCTTGTTTTTGTTGACTGTATAGAGCTTCTCCATCTTTGGCTGCAAAGGATATAATCAGTCTGATTTCAGTGTTGACCATCTGGTGATGTCCATGTATAGAGTCTTCTCCTGTGTTTTTGGAAGAGGGTGTTTGTTATGACCAGTGCATTTTCTTGGCAAAACTCTATTAGTCTTTGCCCTGCTTCATTCCTTATTCCAAGGCCAAATTTGCCTGTTACTCCAGGTGTTTCTTGACTTCCTACTTTTGCATTCCAGTCCCCTATAATGAAAAGGACATCTTTTTGGGGTGTTAGTTCTAAAAGGTCTTGTAGGTCTTCATAGAACCGTTCAACTTCAGCTTCTTCAGCATTACTGGTTGGGGCATAGACTTGGATTATTGTGGTATTGAATGGTTTGCCTTGGAAATGAACAGAGATCATTCTGTTGTTTTTGAGGTTGCATCCAAGTACTGCATTTCAAATTCTTTGGTTGACAATGATGGCTACTCCATTTCTTCTGAGGGATTCCTGCTCATAAATTATTCCCACTTGTGTTAACATAGATTTATAATACAGTAAGAAAACAGAATGATTCTGTTTCTTGGAAGAATCACACAATAATGAAATAAATTATCACCAATTCAACATTTTTTAGTGTTGTTGCAGGCTAAAGTATTGCAACTGATTTCAAGAAACCATAAAAATTTACTGGAAGCCTCACATATTTATGGTCTGTTTCTCAATTTTCTTTGAACACAATTAAAATTCACAATTTGATATTTTCTGTTCTTAAAGTCAAAGAAAAGTACAATTATCAGTAGAAGACATTTTACAGTAATTAGCTTAATCTTAAAATGAATACAAAAGGCATTACTATCTGTAGACTCTAAGGATGGTGAAATCGATTATTTAAGTGAAATTTCAGACTAAATCCCTTTCAACAATGATAACCTGTATGATTTTTTCAAACTCAACAATTGACATGTGAAAACAGATATAAAAACAAACAGAAAATATGTAATTCTTTTTAGGTAGTCATTCAACAAGAAAAACTTCATCATGTGGTATTTTGCCTGGACCATCCCATTTTGTTAAAAGAGGACAACACTCCTTGAACTTCTTGATGAAACTTTAATGAACATTTTATGATGAAAATATGATGTTTTTTTCCCATTCTTTTATGATATTTGTGCCAAAATTTACTTGATAGAGTTTGTAAGTGGGCAAGCACTGAAATTATGTGAATGTACAAACAGAAAATCAGAAAATAATTTTAAAATGAAATAATTAAATGATTATGTCACTTAAGTACTACTTATAAATCTATAAATTAAAATATTTTACAATTATGGAACAAAGATGGCATGCTCTATACAACAAAATTATGAGCTATCCAATGTTTCAAAATATTTCTCAAGTATGAAGGTGTATATGTCAAGATGTGATATTTATTGTCTTGATTTAATAACTTTTAAAAGTTAAGACATATGCTAGTGTGCTCTCATTTGTACTTTGAGATTCATAAATGTTAGGTGAAAACTTGGTTGAAAGGATTGTAATACATAAATTAAAAATATTTAATTTGTTACCATTAGCTTCTTGATGGTGGCTCAAATGTAAAGAATCTGCCTGCAATGCAGGAGACCCAGGTTCGATCCCTGGATCAGAAAGATCCCCTGGGGAAGGGCATGGCAACCTACTCCAGTTTTATTGTCTGCAGTGTTCCATGGACAGAGGAGCCTGGCAGGCTACATTCCATGGGATCGCAAAGATTCAAACACGAATGAGCAACTGACACTTCGTTGACCTGTGTTTTAACATATCTATCTCCTTCTCACCAGGGCTTCCCTGGTAGCTCAGATGGTAAAGAATCTGCCTGCAATGTGGGAGACCTGGGTTCAATCCCTGGGTTGGGAAGATCCCCAGGAGAAGGACATGGCAACCCACTCCAGTATCCTTGCCTGGAGAACCCCATGGACGGAGGAGCCTGGTAGGCTGCAATCCATGGGGTCACGAAGAGTCTAACAGGACTGATCAACTTCACTTTCACTTTCACTTTCACCTCCTTCTCAGAGAATATCTCTGAAAAACACTTTGTCAGAGACAACCACAGTCTTCCTCCTTGTCCATCTCTACGGAGCAATGGGTATATACTTAACTTAAGTAACTATGAAGAAAGCTGACCACCAAAGAATTGATGCTTTTGAACTGTGGTGTTGGAGAAGACTCCTGAGAGTCCCTTGGACTGCAAGGAGATCCAACCGGTCCATTCTAAAGGAGATCAGCCCTGGGTGTTCTTTGGAAGGAATGATGCTAAAGCTGAAACTCCAGTACTTTGGCCACCTCATGCAGTTGGTGATGGACAGGGAGGCCTGGAGTGCTGCGATTCATGGGGTCGCAAAGAGTCGGACACGACTGAGCAACTGAACTGAACTGAACTGAACTAAAGTAACATAGGCTCTTGAAACTATGATTTAGCAAAGAAAAGAACTATTCCTTTTCCAAAACGAAGTTGCTAGACATCAGTGAACCAAAAAAATTCACTTTAGAACTTCTCTGATGCATTAAAAAAAATAATGATGATAATATATTTTCAGAGAGTAGAGACCAAGACTAAGAATCAAGATTCTTAAGGATCTCCCTCCCTGCAGTGATATGTCCGACCTTGGAACATGTCATTTCAATTCTGTAAGACTGAATTTATATTCCTGTTTTTTAAAAAAATAAATGCTGATAAAAGTAATATATGCTTATTCTGGCAAATTTTGAAAATGAATAATGGTATAAAAAGAAAATATAAATCACTTACCCAGAGATAACTGCTATTAATATTTTGATATATTCCTTCCATTCTTTCCTTCTAATGAACGTGCCTGTTTATACCCTTTCCTTCCACTTAAACTTGTGAGCCTTTTCACATCTCTCAAATATTCTTTTAGAGTCCCATTTTTATTATATGAATAAATATGCCAACACATATTCTGTAATGTATTTATCTTTTCTCATATTTTGGACATTTAGATGGCTTCTAATTTTTTTACTATTATATATAATAGTCAGATGGAAATCTCTATACATAAATCACTGAGTTTATGACTACTTACTTAGGCTATATTCTGTAAAAAAAGGCATTAGAGGGTCATAAAATGTGACCTTTCTGACAAGCTCTTGATAGGAATTCCCACATTGCTTAAGCCTCAGTTTATTGGTAAAATGAAAAGCTTGTGTTACATGATTTCAAAGGTGCATCTCTCAGTTGTAAAACTGTATGACTGTGTCTTTTAGCCAGCTTACAATGGACTTCACATTAAGAAGTCTATAATTTATTCATCATGTAATGTTTTCTGGCACTTAATACCTCAAAAACAACATTGCATCACTGTTTTCTATATATTTTTAGGCAGAGGGCTTGGAGTTTGACTTGTTAGTCTCCCAAAATCTTACTTTGAGCCAAGGATTCATGTGTAAATGGTTTATTAGGGAGATATTTAGAAGAAAAAGTGGCTTAGTGATAAAGAACCTGCCTATGATTCAGGAAGCCCAGGTTTGATCCCTGGGTTGGGAAGATTCCCTGGAGAAAGAAATGGCAACCCACTCCAGTATTTTTGCCTAGGAAAGCCCTTGAACAGAGGAGCATGAGGGACTGTAGTTCAGACACGAGTAAGTGACTGAACAACAATAACAACAATGGAAGAAGTAAGCTGGGGAATAGGGAGAAGCCAAGCAAAGGTGGCCCTGAAGGAAGTTCCAGGCTCTGTCTACCGCACTGTTTGCTAGACATCTCCATTAATTGTGCTTGATTCATTACTTTCCCTTTTTTCTTCAATTTCAGGTTTGTTCAGGTTCTGGCTACACTAAATCTTGTTCCACTTCCGCTAATATGCTAAACTCTCTCCTGCCCCGGATTCTTGGCATACACTAGGCTCTCTCTCTGTGACTCCTCCGCCCTTTGCAAGACTAAACTCCTCATATCTCAGAACTCAGCATCATTGCTACTTCTTCCTGTTTTATTTAACATCCCTCTGTAGTAGATACCCAGTGTCATGTGGTCTTTTGTGTGTTTACCTCATGACACTGATCACATTTCAATAACTTATTTGCCTACTTACCTCCTTTTGTTTGGGGTTTTAACTTTTTATTTAGAAATAAAATAAAATTTATTAAAAGGTCATAAGAAACAGCCACTTTGGAGACAGTTTGCCAGTTTTTTATAAAACTAAACATACTCTTATCATATCAAGATCTTTGATATTTACCTCAGGAGTTGAAAATTTGTTTGTACAAAAACAGCATACAAATGTTCATAGTGGCTTTATTCAAGTCACCAAAACTTGGAGGAAATCAAGATGTTTTTCAGTAAGTGAATGATGAGCAAGTTATGGCATATTCAGACAATGGAGTATTATTCTAAAAGGAAATGAGCTATCAAGCCATGAAAAACCTTAAATGCATATAACTAAGGAGCAGTAGTTATATGGAGTAACCTTAAATGCATATAACTAAGTGTAAATTTGAAAAGGCTACAAACTATATGATTCCAATTATATGACATTGTGGGGGGAAAAAAACAAAACTGTGAAGACAGCAAAAATGATTGCCAGAAACTTGGAGGAATGATGGCATATATAGAGAAGAAGAGAAAAATTTTAGATCAATGAATCTATTCTTTATGAGAGTATTATGATAGATACATGTCATGTGTCTTTGTGTGTGTTAGTCACTCAGTCATGTCAAATACATGTCATGTATTGGTCAAAACTCATGGAAAACAACACCAAAATCAAATGTAACATAAAGTAAATTTAGCATAAAATCTGGATTTTGAATAATACCAATATGTCTATATAGATTCATCATTGTAAAAAATTCACCCCTCTGATGAGTGATGTTGATATTGAAGGTTCTGCCCCCTGTGTGGCAGGAAGTATATGGAAATTCTCTATACTCTCTGCCCAGTTTTGCTGTGAACCTAAAACTGATACAGAAAATAAACTCTATTAAAAAAAAAGTGTTAGAATAGGAAAAAGAATTTTTACGTATCATTTAATCAGATTTCTCAATTGTAAGATTTTATCACATTTTATCTTATCATTTTCCCATCTATATTTAGGTGCATATGTGCTAGGTTGCTTCAGTCATGTCTGACTCTTTGTGACCCTATGGACCATAGCCTGCCAGGCTCCCCTGGCCATAGGATTCTCCAGGCAAGAATACTGGAGTGGGTTGCCATGCCCTCCTCTGGGGTTTTTCCTGACCCAGGGATCAAACCCACACCTTTAACGTCTCCTGCATTGGCAGGCAGGTTCTTTATGATTAGTGCCACCTGGAAAGCTTCTTATCTGTAATTATACCTAATATTTTCCTGAACCATTTGAGGGTCACTTGCTAAAATGATTCTCCATTATCCCTTCATAACTGAATGATTATTCCATAAAATGACACCTTCCTGATTAACAATGGAAAAATAAAATCAGGAAATTAACAAAGATATATTAACAATCAAATTCAGAGCTTATTCATGCTGCTGCTGCTGCTAATTTGCTTCAGTCGTGTCCGACTCTGTGCGACCCCATAGACGGCAGCCCACCAGGCTCCCCCGTCCCTGGGACTCTCCAGGCAAGAACACTGGAGTGGGTTGACATTTCCTTCTCCGATGCAGGAAAGTGAAAAGTGAAAGTGAAGTCACTCAGTCGTTTTATCGACCCCATGGACTACAGCCTACCAGGCTACTCCATCCATGGGATTTTCCAGGCAAGAGTCCTAGAGTGGGGTGCCATTGCCTTCTCTGGAGCTTATTCATACTTATCTGTTTTTTTCCCCTTAGGTCCAAGAGCTAATTCAACATCACATGTTGCACCTGGATAAGATATCTCTTTAGTTTTATTCAATTTTTTCCACTCTTTCCTTCTCATTTGTTATCTTCACATTTTAAAAATGTACAGGTCAACCACTTTGTACAATGTCCCTCAATTCAGGTTGAAGTGATGTTTCCTCAGAGTTATGTTCAGATCATGCCTTTGATCAGGAAAATCACTGAGGTGTTACTGAGTTCTTTTCAGTGTATCACATAGACACATGACACTAATTTGTCCTGTACTTGATGATATTAACTTTTCTCTCCAGAGGCAGATAGTATCTATAAAGTCTCTCCACTATAAAGTTAATAATTGTTTTGTACTTAATAACTAATAAGTAATTGATAACTATTTTGTGAGGAAAAAACATATTTTTCTTCATAAAAATTTTACTCCCTTGGTTTAGCACTCACTTTTACTTGCCTGAAGCAATTATTGCTGTGATCATTTCCAAATAGCAATTCCCTAATTTTGCCATAAGTTGTATTTATTCATTGGTTTTCCACCATTAAGGATAGCTTTCCCTTCTCCTTTTAAACATTTGTTTATATTTTACTCCATTTTAAATATATATTGGTGTGACTTTAGAGATTCTTGTTTTATTCAGAAAGTTATCTTTTGTTACTATTTTACTTTATTTTGATGCTTGCTGCTGCTGCTGTTGCTGCTGCTGCTAAGTCACTTCAGTCGTGTCCGACTCTGTGCGACCCCATAGACGGCAGCCCACCAGGCTCCCTCGTCCCTGAGATTCTCCAGGCAAGAACACTGGAGAGGGTTGCCATTTCCTTCTCCAATGCATGAAAGTGAAAAGTGAAAGTGAAGTCGCTCAGATGCTTAAAGGGTCTCAAATTTGGTCAGCAGCATTCTCCTCAAGCTCATTTTTGTCTTTTCAATGTAATTTTTGTGAGAGCAATTCCTTAGCTTCTGCTACTCTCCCTCTCTAGTTCTGGTACAGCTGGTTCTCCAAAGAGTCTTGGTTTATTTTAGTACAGTGTGTGTGTGTTTGCTCATTTATGTGCCCAATTCATGTCCAGCTCATTCATGTCCAACCCCATGGACTGTAGTGAACCAGGCTTCTCTGCCTATGGAACTTTCCAGGCAAGAATACTAGATCATATTGCCTTTTCCTACTGCAGGGATCAGACTTGCATCTTTTGTGTCTCCTACAGGCAGATTCTTTATCACTGTGCCAAATGGGAGAACATAATTTAAAAATAAGAGAGCTAGATGCCAACAGTGATCATTGCTATAGAGGGCTTACTTTTTTTTTAATTGACATTTGGTTGATATATAATGTTACGTTAATTTCTGGTGTACAGCATAGTGACTCAGTTACACACACATATATATTTATTACATACATCTATATATTACATACATATATATTCTTTTCATATCCTTTTCCGTTATGTTATTACAGGATATTGACTATAGTCCTTATACTATACATTAGGACTTTGTTACAGAGGTTTCATTGCTTCTAAATTCTTCAAGTTGACAGAGGAAGGAAATATATATCTTAAATGAATACCTCTGCACGCACACACACATATATCTACATATTTACATCTGTATAGCTCTTGATAGATCCGTCTAAAACCATGATTTCTTTTGGATATCTTCAATTCAAATTCAAGAATACATGGTTTATTTTTGCCTCTGTTTTTGTCTCCCACAATTGTGTAACTCCTCTTCCTTTCCATAAGAAGCCTGACTTTATCTTCAGTCATTTTACATATTTACTCAAAACTTCCCTACCATATAACAAATTTCCTAATCACATACAGCTCCACCAGCCAAATACTCAGCTCCAACAGGGATGGGAGGGGGAGAAAAAAAGATTTTCCCACTCCTTAACTTTTTCCACTCCTTAAAATGTAACCTTAACCAAGTTCATAGTAATTGATTAAATCAAAGAGTAAACACTTTTACATATGTTAAAAAAAAGTCCATTAATACTTTGATGATTTTATCTAATATAATTATATTTTTATAATAATTTTATGCAATAACCTAGTTTCTAGCTTCATAACAGGAACTTAAGAAATATTTATTAAACAGTTAATAGGATTAAAATTCTGACTTGTATGCTTGTCATATATTTTTGCCACTTGTCTTACTTGTTTTCATCATTTCCTATAAAGAATCAACAATTTGCTTAATATTCCAATAATTTTATTAGAAGCAATGAATGTTTTTAAAGCATTTCATGGGTTATGAAAATGTCCTGACTATTGTGAAATAGAGCATCTCCTGAAACAATGAGGGGAAAAAATCTGGAGAGAATTATGGAATAGTCTAGAAAAAAATAAATAGATAAATAGCCAAGATAAGCAATTGCTACCATATGCTGGGCATTGATTCTATGTTAGTGCTAGTTGCTCAGTAGTATCCGACCCTTTGTGATCCCATGGACTATAGCTCACCAGGCTCTTCTGTCCATGGAATTCTCCAGGCAAGAGTACTAGTGTGGGTAGCCATGCCCTTCTCTGGGGGAACTTCCCAACTCAGAGATAGAACTTGGATCTTCTACATTACAGGCAGATTTTTTACCCTCTGAGCCACCACACTGGAGATTCTATATTGGTTCCATAATAAGTAGGAAACTGAAAGTTTAGTTGTACATCCTCTGTACAGTAACTATTATTATGATTAAAGATGAAAAAACACAGAGAGAGATCTAATAATTTGTGCAAGGTCACCCAGCAACTGAAGGACTGAAGCAGAATTCAAATGCAGGCGCTTCTAACTCCAAAAACTGTCCATTTAGCATTCTCTTTGAAATAATAAGGATCAAATTATCAAATACTATTTTTTAAGGCTGTGACAGGCAATATCTTGTTTGCAACTTCTTTGGGGCTCAAATATTGACCATAATACAAAACTTTTGCTTCTTCAGGCTTGCAATTGGAAAATATCCTGGGCCAGCCTCATAGAGAAAAACATAATTCAGGTTATAAATTTAAACATGGATGGAAGCTCATTTGGAAAGGCAGACATAAAAGAAAGTAAAAAGAAAAGGGGTTATGCATTTGTAACTTAAAGGTGCGAAGAGTTAAATGCTCTTGGCCCAGTCCTAATCATGGCTTACTCTTCTCATTTAAACTTGACACTTCAAGCATACAATTATTATAAAAATTGAAAATCAAATGGTTATGGCTTTCATTTATTTATGTTATGAGAGAGAGAGTCTAAAAAAGTATAAGAACTAGGATCCATCCAAACTGGACTCCTTTATGTTCAGATGGACCAAGCCATTTCTAGCTTCAAGGCCTGAGCATATATCTTACATCAATTCCTCTGTTTCTGTATGATCATCTTTATATCATTTGGGTTCCAGAAATAAACATTTCCACATCTGGGCCTTCTCTTCAAAACCTATCAAAAGACAATCTCTAACTCCCAGTCCCTGTTAATGAAAGTGTGATATTAGACATTGCATTGGCTTATTTAAAGTGATTTGCTTTTAATTTTTTACTACCTTGTTTATCACCTATAACCATAGGTTCTATTATATGCTTTGAAATTTTATGTTTTGTCTATCAGCACTTAGCATGATATCTGGGATATACAGCTGGATACATAGCTGAAGATATAAAATAGGTATATAAATATGATAATAATTAATTATTGAGTTAATAAGGTCTGTTTAATAGTCTGTCCTTATAAAGCTTCCAAAAGTTGAAATATTAAATTAAGACTACTAGGTATGTTCTTTGTATAAATGCAAAATAGATTATTTTAGACCTGTTGACTAGGTATCATTTTTGGCATAACTAAAATCATGCCATCTGGTCCTATCACTTCATGGCAAACAGACGGAGAAACAGTGACAGGTTTTGTTTGGGGGGGCTCCAAAATCACTGCAGGTGGTGACTGCAGCCATGAAATTAAAAGACGCTCGCTCCTTGGAAGAAAAGCTATGACCAACCTAGAAAGCATATTCAAAAGCAGAGACATTACTTTGCCAATAAAAGTCCATCTAGTCAAAGCTATGGTTTTTCCAGTAGTCATGTATGGATGTGAGAGTTGGACTATAAAGAAAGCTGAGTGCTGAAGAATTGATGCTTTTGAACTGTGGTGTTGAAGATCCAACCAGTCCATCCTAAAGTAAATCAACCCTGAATATTCATTGGAAGGACTGAATGATGCTTAAGCTGAAACTCCAATACTTTGGCCACCTGATGTGAAGAACTGACTGGAAAAGTCCCTGATGCTTGGAAAAATTGAAGGCAGGAGGAAAAAGGGACAACAAAGAATGAGATGATTGAGTGGCATCACCAATTCTATGGACATGAGTTTGAGCAAGCTCCTGGAATTGGTGATGGACAGGGAAGCATGGTATGCTGCAATCCATGGGGTTGCAGAGTTGGACATAGCTGAGTGACTGAAGTGAACTGAACAATCAGTGGAAAATACCTAATCAGAATTTTAAATATTAACTTCTGAATTGATGTTATAAAACACTGCATCTGAAGAGTAAGTTGTTTTTGTTTTTTGGCATATATGTCAGTTTTTTTAGTATTTTAACTAAAGATGATTTAAGAAAATTATAGGCTAAAAGAAAATAAACCCATCCTAGGGCATGCCCTATGTAATATCCTGGTTACAAAGGCTATGACTTCAACTGACAACTTTGTGTTATTAGTCTGAGAAATGTCATAACGAGACAATACATGCAGGGGCTTATTGTTATCATGATTCTTAAATATGAACGCCAAAATAACTGTGGTATAATTAGCTGTTGGTAACTTGTTAAAACTGCAAGTCTGTAGCTCTAAAACATAGTCAAGAGTAAATGGTGTACTACTATAAAATCCCATGATTTGGGTAAAAGTTCTATGGAATCCAGTAATCTATTTATCTAACCCATTTAAAATTTAACATTTAGGGAATAATGACAATCATAATATGTCCTAAAATTAGAAAAATTATTTTTCTCAAAATTCTATTTTAAAATATTCTAGTATTTATTTTCTTCTCAAAATTCTATAACACTTTCCTGATTTTTCACAAATTGAAAAGCTACTAAGAATTATTGAAAATGTGAATAATGTATACTATAAACAAACTTTGTATAGAAAATACTGTGGTATCTATATAATCTAAATTTTTTTGACCATGTAACCCAAATAGACTTTGTTGTAACTGTTCTGTACTTACTTTAGGATATAATTTATCACATATTTCATTAAAAATATTTCAATAATTGTCTTTGACATAAGCATTTTTTATAGATTGTTATTTCCCTCTGAAAATCTGATTGTATCAATCAATCAGGCTGATTTCAGCTACAAGTAACAGAAAAACCATAACTTAACTCCTTTAAATATTAATTGCATTTATTATCTCACATTAGAAGAAGCTCACAGCTAAGTTAATTAAGCAGGTTACTAACATTATAAACTAAGTTCTTTCTATTTGTCTTTATGCCAACCTCATATGTTAACTTAATCTAAACATGTGTTCCATTCTTGATATCAAAATGGTTGACACGGACCATGAGCCTGCTGTACTCAACATTTCATATTATATTTATACAAGTCATCCAGCAGAGCCCCTAAACGCACATGCAACTAAGTTTGATTCCATATTCACTCATAAACCAGTCACTGGCAAGAGAAATATAATTACTTGATTAGAATAGATTCATCAGAATTGACCCCTTAAAGGACAATGTCATAATCCAGTGAAGGTAGATTATTGAAAAAATTCAGGTTCTATAAACAAAAGCTAATAGAGACTGCTATTGGACTGGCAACAAACTACTTCAGTGACTCTTAAGTGAATACGTACAATAACAAAATGAAATTTGATAAATCCCACTTTCAAAAAATAACTGAGGTAATTTGCTCTAAGTTAGTGACAGGGTTACTACAATAAGATTTCACTGCTTTCCAGCCTTCAGTTTTCTCTCTTTAATTTGTGTCACTAGGTTTCTCCAGCTGGCAACCGTATTTTAAGCTGCACCCCAGAGAAGTCAAGAATTGCCTTCAGTCTTCATTAACATGCAGTATGCATTTGAGTAGTTTTATTATTTGTATATTTTGCTGATATTTATACTCAATTCATTATGAACTTTTGTAGGTGAGAATTTATGATTTACAATATTTACTCTGGCTCTGTAATGGTTTTATTATGCAGGCACGGTTAAGATAATAAAAATAGAGCACCAACTCACCTTGAGAGCCTCTTGCTGTGGCTAAAGGCTTTTTATTAAATTTTCTGTGGCCATGGTAGTTAGCGCCAATGATAAAATTCCCCCATGGAACGAGATTCTGGGGGTTTGCTCATGGCAGATGAGATGATACAATTCCCCTTTTCCCATTGTTGGATGTAGTGCTTTCTGAAACCAGGTCTGAAACATGAAAGATAATTTTTGCTGAATGTCATACACTAGCACATTTGTCCAGCTACAATGAGAAACCCTTTAACAATGAAGATATGTTTTATTCCAATGACATTTCAGGAAATGAAATTCAAATTTGCTGACAGTAAGCTGTACTTTTTGGGAGTCGGCTTCTTCCAAATTTTCTTGCCTCATATAAAAAAGGTCAACTGTGGATAAAACTGGAGAGCAGTCATTTATCATATTTCTCACTTTGCAAATCTTCTAAGGGTTAATGGCATTGAAAGCTTTTGACTTAAATCTTTGCCCCCTTTTTCATTCTCAATGTTTCGGTGCTGTGTTACTGTCTCTAATCACAAAGAGAAATCTCTTTGAAAGAGCATATTTACTGCAATGTCTTTTGTATTCCTTTTCATATATTTGCAGACCAATTTCATACAAGCATACAGAACCTGAAACAAGACTTCATGGAGATATGCTCCTGAAATGCTACATATATTTTTAAGACATTTTGTAGATTACATTTTGAAAGTTGTACATACCCTGAAACTCCCAATAGAGATCTCCCTCCTTATTACTTCATCCATATTGTCTGAATTTTGATCATTCTAACTACTTTAAATGGTATTTCATCTTTTTTTATGAAATATCAAAATATGAAAAAGAGCATATCTTTCCCTCCATTCAGCTTTTTGACAATGGCTAATAGTAGTTTAGTTGATTTTCAGTTTAGTTCTGCAGCCGTTTATTGAGTTTGTACTCAGAGCATGACGTAGTGTTAAATAATGTGAGAAATACTAAAATGAGTGATGATGAGAAGCATATGTTCCAAAAGGGAGATAAAAAACAGACACATGATTTACTTAAGTCTACCAAGGCAGCTGTTAATAAGTGACATACGTGGTCTATGAGTTGAAGATTTTCATCTATACCGCTCACTATTAGTCACTAAGTCATAGCTGACTCTGCAGCCTGTCAGGGTCCTTGGTCCATGGAATTCTCCAGGAAAGTATACTGGTATGGTAGCCATTCCTTTCTCCAGGAAATCTTCCCAATCCAGGAGTCGAACCTCAGTGTCCTGCATTGTAAGCAGATTCTTTACCATTTGAGCCACCAGGGAAGCCCTACCATTTACTAGATGGAAAATTACATGAAACATTTTGCTACTGTTTAATGGATCAAATCATTGGTTTCATTAGCATTGGAGAAGGAGTCTAGCAAGTTGTCCCTAGAGCCAGGAAAAGAGAAAGGTGATAGTTCCCTTTGGGAATTAAATTTTGGTAGCACTAGTGGTAAAGAGCCTGTCTGCCATTGCAGGGGCATAAGGGATGTTGGAAAGATCCCTTGGAGGAGGAAATGACAGCCTATTCCAGTATTCTTGCCTGGAGAATCCCATGGACAGAGGAGCCTGGTGAGCTACAAACCATAGGGTCACAAAGAGTTAGACATGACTAAAGCAACTTAACACACATAAACTCAAGGGAAGAAATAGATTCCCTGGACAGTATGAGTCTGTTGAAAATGCTAATATGTAAGTGAAGGATTTATGTTATCAAAAAGGGAAACCGTAGAAAGAGTCAGAGACACTTAAATTCAGTGGTTAATTCCACCATTGGCTGAGTGGATGTATTAGATGCATTAGCCATGGGAATTTGAATATTTCTCATTCTGATATCCAGTTTATCACAAGGATAGAGCTGAATATAAATCACAGGAGCCCGTAAGTATCATTTCCCACTTATTGACAAAATATCAAATACCATCAGATGGCTAGGGCCAGCTAGCTTAACCTGATGCTTTTAAACATTCAACACGAACAATTGCCCTTATTTTGAGGTTTTGTTCAGTGTGTAGTTTTCAATTCCCATAAAATTCACTTTTTCATCCTCTTTTCTTTATGTTTCTTATTTCTATGTTCTTGAATTACACAGAAAATCCAAAATATTTTTTTTTTACTGATTATGTGGTCGTTTCCCATTCGCATTAGGTAACAAAAATATTCTGATCCATGTGGTAGCATTTTCTTTCTGGTGTCTCTCCCAGTCTCACTAGGTTTTTAGTTAAGTGTGATTCAACCTCTTGGGGCCAAATTTCCTCTGCTTACTGGCTAAATTCTGTCTGGATTTTTAAGGAGTCCAGCAGTGTTTCCTAGGATCAATGTTGAGGACCAATGCAGTGATTACCATTTGCAAATGCACTTTCCTCTCTACTGATATCCCCAATTGTCAAGCTACTAAATTTCTGGTTATTTGATTCCAACAGTTTTTGCTTGCATCAGTTACAAAAGGGCATCCATTCAGTTCAGTCGCTCAGTCATGTCCGACTCTTTGTGACCCCATGAATTGCAGCATGCCAGGCCTCCCTGTCCATCACCAACTCCTGGAGTTCACTCAAACTCATGTCCATCGAGTCGGTGATGCTATCCAGCCATCTCATGCTCTGTCGTCCCCTTCTCCTCCTGCCCCCAATCCCTCCCAGCATCAGAGTCTTTTCCAATGAGTCAATTCTTCTCATGAGGTGGCCAAAGTACTGGAGTTTCAGCCTTAGCATCATTCCTTCCAAAGAACACCCAAGGCTGATCTCCTTTAGAATGGACTGGTTGGATATCCTTGCAGTCCAAGGGACTCTCAGGAGTCTTCTCCAACACCACAGTTCAAAAGCATCAATTCTTCGGTGCTCAGCTTTCTCCACAGTCCAACTCTCACATCCATACGTGACCACAGGAAAAACCATAGCCTTGACTAGATGGACCTTTGTTGGCAAAGTAATGTCTCTGCTTTTGAATATGCTATCTAGGTTGGTCATAACTTTTCTTCCAAGGAGTAAGCGTCTTTTAATTTCCTGGCTGCAATCACCATCTGCAGTGATTTTGGAGCCCAACAAAATAAAATCTGACACTGTTTCCACTGTTTCCGCATCTATTTTCCATGAAGTGATGGGACCAGATGCCATGATCTTGGTTTTCTGAATGTTGAGCTTTAAGCCAACCTTTTCACTCTCCTCTTTCACTTTCATCAAGAGGCTTTTTTGTTCCTCTTCACTTTCTGTCATAAGGGTGGTGTCATCTGCATATCTGAGGTTATTGATTTTCTCCAGGCAATCTTGATGCCAGCTTGTGCTTCTTCTAGCCCAGTATTTCTCATGATGTACTCTGCATAGAAGTTAAATAAGCAAGGTGACAATATACAGCCTTGATGTACTCCTTTTCCTATTAGGAACCAGTCTGTTGTTCCATGTCCAGTTCTAACTGTTGCTTCCTGACCTGCATACAAATTTCTCAAGAGGCAGATCAGGTGGTCTGGTATTCCCATCTCTTTCAGAATTTTCCACAGTTTATTGTGATCCACACAGTCAAAGGCTTTGGCATAGTCAATAAAGCAGAAATAGATGCTTTTCTGGAACTCTCTTGTTTTTTCCACGATCCAGCGGATGTTGGCAATTTGATCTCTGGTTCCTCTGCCTTTTCTAAAACCAGCCTGAACATCTGGAAGTTCACAGTTCATGTATCACTAAAGCCTGGCTTGGAGAATTTTGAGCATTACTTTACTTGCATGTGAGATGAGTGCAATTGTGCGGTACTTTGAGCATTCTTTAGCATTGCCTTTCTTTGGGATTGGAATGAAAACTGACCTTTTCCAGTTCTGTGGCCACTGCTGAGTTTTCCAAATTTGCTGGCATACTGAGTGCAGCACTTTAACAGCATCATCTTCAGGATTTTAAATTATTCAACTGAAATTCCATCACCTCCATTAGCTTTGTTCATAGTTAATCTTGGCATATTTCATTGCTAAACACAGTCTAACAAGTAAGTGTCCTAGTTACATCAATGAAAACATTAAGGAAAGAAAATGTTTTCAGTGTGCTCCTGGTATAAATATCTATAAGGTCTATCCTATTAGGATATCTGCATACCTTCATTTGTTGCAACACATTTACGTATCAATCATTGAGCAGGCAGTGGCAACCCACTCCAGTACTCTTGCCTGGAAAATCCCATGGACTGAGGAGCCTGGTAGGCTAAAGTCCATGGGGTTGCTAAGAGTCAGACAGGACTGAACAACTTCACTTTCACTTTTCACTTTCATGCATTGGAGAAGGAAATGGCAACTCACTCCAGTGTTCTTGCCTGGAGAATCCCAGGGACGGGGCAGCCTGGTGGGCTGCCATCAATGGGGTCGCACAGAGTCAGACACAACTGAAGCGACTGAGCAGCAGCAGCCCCATTCCAGATGTATACATAATTTTTATATTAAAATTACTGAGAATTTGATTAACTGGAAGCCAAGGGAATTTAAGGGAAATTATTTGTAGGAGACAATCTTAAAGAAATGTAAGGATAAAAACAAGACTTAAGGCTATTTTCCACAGGGTCAAGGCAATATTCTCAAGTAGTTTGAATTATTCTTTCTATGATTAATGAAGGAGAAAACATTGGATGTTATCATGGACATTGAAAACGGAATGATGTATCTTAGATTAGTGAAACTGTAATGACAGAAGAGTGAGGTCTTAATGCAATAAGATTAGTGGCCTTATCATGAAAAAGGACACCAAAGATATCTCTCTCTCTCGACCTTTCTGCATACCCACGCAGAGAAAAGGCCATGTAAGGACACTGAGAGAGCACCATCTGCAATTCAAGGAGAGAGGTCTCACCAGAAGCTGTTCTGCTAGCATTTGGAGCTTGGGCTTCCAGAAGTGTGAGAAAATAAATTTCTATAAGAAAATAAATAAACCACGCAGTCTGTGCTATTTTGTTATAGGAGCTTAACTTCATTAATAACTTCCAGGGAAACTGATGGGTGAAAAATCTTCTAATGTTTAGTAGAGTCATAATCTTCTAAGTTGAGGTAAATTTATAATATTGTGTTCTTGAACAGGAAATAAGTGGTGGCCATGCTAGGTTTCTGAATGAACACTCTTTATAAATATTATAACTATAAACAATTATGAAGACATTC
>NW_011494708.1:8688640-8690945 GCF_000754665.1 Bison bison bison | reverse complement strand
TCCTAAAATAATTACTCCTCCAGTTCATCATGATTTAAAATCAGTAGGAATTTAAATCTCACTATAACCTTCATTATCATTACCTAGAATTTATTATTTAATGGCAGCATGATTCTGAAAATCACTGTCTCAGAAATATGTAATTCTCTAGCTAAGTATCTTGGCTAATTTTTATGTTCATTGTCACTATCTGAAATTGTCATGTTTTAATCTCCTTGGTATCTGTTTGCCTTACTAGAATGAAGGAATAAGAGTAAAATATTTTTCTGTCTGCTTCTCTGCTATATACCAGAAAATCAGACTCACTGTAACACACAGCAGGAACTTTATTAAAGAATTGAATTAATTTATATAAAAATGAATCAATATTTGAGTCCATGAAAATATTTTTCAAGTCTCTTTTATATATATATACATTTTATATATATATATATATAATGTTTACAATGATGTGTTTCTTTAAAAGATACTTCACTCCTCCTCACTGTTATCAGAAATAAGTTTCAAATGAGACAGGATGACTTCCAGATTCTGGAAACCAATTAATGCACAGACCTAACTAGATTGCAACAGGTCACCAGTGTAAGTCAAAATCTTAAGGAGCAGAAATAACAGAATCAAGTGAATCTGGCAGACAGGTGGCAGTCAAAACAAAGGGACGTCAAAACGTAGCAGAAAAAATAGGTAAAAAAATGACTGAACACTAGGTATTTTCCAAATACTTACAAGATCTTTTGCACAGGTAAGGAATACTATTTGTACATTTTAAACCATGAACTTTTTTTTCTATGTCTACTGTCCTATGACTACCATCTACTAGAGTATTGTCATTTATTCCTCTATATTGAGAACAGATACAGCCTGGAAAAAAAATGTTACATTAAATTCTAAGCGAATTTTTGCTCTTAATGTGTTAGATTCTACAGTGTTTCAGATATATGTATATATACATGTATATATGTATACATATATACTCATATATATGTATGTGTGTGTGTGTGTCTCTGTGTGTGTGGTTGTGGTTGTTGTTGTTGTTATTGTTCAGTTGTTAAGTCACATCTGACTCTGTGATTCCTTGAACTGCAGCATGCTAACCTTCCCTATCCTTCACTATTTCCTGGAGTTTGTTCAAACTCATATCCATTGAGTTGGTGATACCATCCAACCGTCTCATCCTCTGTCACCCACTTCTCCTCCTGCCTTCAATCTTTCCCAGCATCAGGGTCTCTTTAAATGAGTTAGCTCTTTACATCAGGTAGCCAAAGTATTGGAACTTCAACTTCAGCATCAGTCCTTCCAATGAATATTCAGGATTGATTTCTTTTGGGATTGACTGGTTTGATCTCCTTGCAGTCCAAGGGACTCTCAAGAGTCTTCTTCAGCACCACAATTCAAAAGCATCTATATGTGTTTTTTTTCAGATTCTTTCCCATTAAATATTATTACAAAGTATTCAGTATAGCTTCACTGCATGTTTTTTTTTTTTTTTTCTTAACTCACAGAAAGTGAAATAGCTTAGAACTAAAGCACTTTTGCACTCAGTATGCCAGCAAATTTGGAAAACTCAGCAGTGGCCACAGAACTGGAAAAGGTCAGTTTTCATTCCAATCCCAAAGAAAGGCAATGCCAAAGAATGCTCAAACTACTGCACAATTGCACTCATCTCACATGCAAGTAAAGTAATGCTCAAAATTCTCCAAGCCAGGCTGCAGCAATATGTGAACCGTGAACTTCCAGATGTTCAAGCTGGTTTTAGAAAATGCAGAGGAACCAGAGATCAAATTGCCAACATCTGCTGGATCATAGAAAAAGCAAGAGAGTTCCAGAAAAGCATCTATTTCTGCTTTATTGACTATGCCAAAGCCTTTGACTGTGTGGATCACAATAAACTAGAAAATTCTGAAAGAGATGGGAATACCAGACCACCTGACCTGCCTCTTGAGAAATCTGTATGCAGGTCAGGAAGCAACAGTTAGAACTGGACATGGAACAAGAGACTGGTTCCAAATAGGAAAAGGAGTACATCAAGGCTGTATATTGTCACTCTGTTTATTTAACTTATATGCAGAGTACATCATGAGAAATGCAGGACTGGAAGAAGCACAAGCTGGAATCAAGATTGCCGGCAGAAATATCAATAACCTCAGATATGCAGATGACACCACCCTTATGGCAGAAAGTGAAGAGAAACTCAAAAGCCTCTTGATGAAAGTGAAAGTGGAGAGGGAAAAAGTTGGCTTAAAGCTCAACATTCAGAAAACAAAGATCATGGCATCTGGCCCCATCACTTCATGGGAAATAGATG
>NW_011494708.1:8687337-8688540 GCF_000754665.1 Bison bison bison | reverse complement strand
AAGGAAAGTTATGACCAATCTAGATAGCATATTCAAAAGCAGAGACATTACTTTGCCAACAAAGGTTCGTCTAGTCAAGGCTATGTTTTTTCCTGTGGTCATGTATGGATGTGAGAGTTGCACTGTGAAGAAGGCTGAGCACTGAAGAATTGATGCTTTTGAACTGTGGTGTTAGAGAAGACTCTTGAGAGTCCCTTGGACTGCAAGGAGATCCAATCAGTCCATTCTGAAGGAGATCAGCCCGGGGATTTCTTTGGAAGGAATGATGCTAAAGCTGCAACTCCAGTACTTTGGCCACCTCATGCGAAGAGTTGACTCATTGGAAAAGACTCTGATGCTAGGAGGGATTGGGGGCAAGAGGTGAAGGGGACGACAGAGGATGAGATGGCTGGATGGCATCACTGACTTGATGGCCGTGAGTCTGAGTGAACTCTGGGAGTTGGTAATGGAGAGGGAGGCCCAGCGTGCTGGGATTCATGGGGTTGCAAAGAGTCAGACATGACTGAGCGACTGATCTGATCTGATCTAAAGCACCTTTTGATTTATAAGGATTTGATATTTGAAGAAATCTGGATTAGTTTGTGTCTAATAAATCGAGTGAAATTAAAGAGAGAGCACTGAGGCTTTGCTGAAAGCCCTGAAGTGGAGAATGCAGCATACAGCAACACTCTCCTATCTAACAAGAAAAAGAACACATATACTTCTAACTTAAGGGGAGAATCACAGAAGAGCTGAAAAGTGAAGAGGAATATGGGGAGGAAGACCATTATGAGAGTTGTTTGGAGCTTCCTTGTTGACCTCACAGGGCCACCATTGTGCAGGGATGACTAGAGAACCCCAGGGAGCTGGCTGAACTCCAGAGCAGAAGAACTTCTTGTGTGAATTCTGCACTTAAAGTTACTCATCAGCAGATTTGTCCATGACACTCTAGACACAAGAAGCTTCCTCGCAATATGCACCACTGAATTGAATTTTCACTCCAAATTTGCTTTGAATGGTGTCCCAAATCTAAGCCTTCAGATATAAGTTAATATCTAACAGGAAAAATTTATGTACACCATTCTGCATGCAAATACTTTACACTCACACACTAGGGCACACATTAATATGTGTCTTGTGATATCCCCATGGCACTTCAACAAATTGACTAAGAATAGAGCTATGTGACTGAGCTTCCCTGGTGGCTCACTGGTTAAGAATCTG
>NW_011494708.1:8675997-8687237 GCF_000754665.1 Bison bison bison | reverse complement strand
ACAGGGCTTCCCTGGTGGTTCAATGTTTAAGAATCTGCCTGCCAATGCAAGAGACACAGGAGACATGGGTTCAATCCTGGTTGGAGGATCCCCTGGAGGAGGAAATGGCAACCAATTCCAGTATTTTTGCCTGGGAAATTTCATGGAAAAATCCAAAATAGGTAAATCCCATAATCAGAGGTCAAGTTAGGAAGCTGAGACATTTATTGCCGACACAATGAGGGAGAGTTGCATGAAAAACAGGTGAACAGGGATTAGAGGTGAATACACAATAGCTGTCATTGTGTATTCAGTCATCCCAGCAGGCTCAAGGAAGAAAGAGGTAACAGGATACAGAATAGCCTCCTATCTCTCAAACTTTTGAAGTTATACCAATTTTTTCCCCAAATCCATAGTCATCCTGAGAGCACGAGCAGTAGAAGAAAGAAAAGAATGAGGAAAAAAATGGAGAGAGTTTAAATGGGAAGACAGTCCTGATATAGAGTTTAAATTTGAATTGATTTCGTTTACATATTGGCTGAGACTAAACATCTAAAAGAAGCTAGATTTTTAACTTGAAAAGCTATATTATATTTTTAGATTGAATATTATTGGACTTCAAGGTGGTTAGCAGTGCAATTAAATGAGGCAGTAGGGACAACCAAATTGGAGAAAAGATACATCTTGATGGACTTTTGATATCCTGATCCTTTTAGGATGTTTATTTTATCTGATAGATATTTTATGTGATGGAATTTGGGATAATAGCTCAGTTCTTATACAACTTAGTTTTATTAATTAAGTTACTTAAATTTATCCATACATTTTTATTTATTTTTCTGTAAAAAGGGAGATATGATTATAGAAATAGTATCCAAATAATATCAAGGATGAATAAATGAGACTTTGTAAGCAAAGCACTTAGAACCCCAAAGGTGCTCTTTTTTAAAAGCTATTTCCTGGATTTCCCTGGTGGTCCCATGGTTAAGAATCTTCCTGCCAATACAAGAGACACAAGTTTAACTCCTGGTTGAGGAAGATTCCACATGCCACAAAGCAACTAAGCCCAGGAGCAACAACTTCTGAGCCCATGTGCCTTAAGCTCACTGGAGAAACCACCGCAATGAGAAACCTGCACGCTGCAACTAGAGAAAGCATGAGTGCAGCCATGATGACCCAGCACAGACAAAACTAGAATAAAATAAAGAGGTAATAAAATCTTCTTCCTTCCACCCAATTTGCAGTGTATGCTGTGTTCTAAATGATAGCTTTCTAATACATCCCTCAGACATGTCCTCAAATATGCTAGGCTAGGTGTTCACATACTTTCCAAATCACATGCAAGTTTTCTGAACAAGTGGGGACCATGGAAATTTCTGGGAGATAAACTCTCCTTTATAGAGAAGCAACATTGAGCTAAAAGCTATAAGAACCACCTCAAAATGGATTTTAGTATAAGATTGATATCACAGCCCATTAACTCACAAGGACAAGTTGATTGAGTTAGGAAGTGGCTTATTTGATTTATAAACAATACAGTAATTTGAAAACAGATGCTTTATGCATTTTGTTCTATTTCAGTTATTTGTAAGATTAGATTTTATTTCAAGTTAAACTTGGCAAATGCCATTGTTTGTGATAGCATCAAGCTCCAGCCTATTAAAATATATCTGTTCTACGCACCACACACTGGGACCTTCTGTCTTCATTCTGGGGGAGATTAATGCTGTGGCAGTGGGATGCAAAGGTTACACACCTTCTTGTTTTACATCCAGAAATAGTGATAAAACATGTATAGAAACCCCACTGGCAAAGAAACATGGTTTTAATCACTGTCTACATTTTTTTGCTTGCATATTCCTCCCTCTTGCTGAACATCAAAGTGCCTCTTTAGTCACAACAAAACAACTCCTGCAGGTGTTCATTTCTTCCCTGATGCTTTTTATCTCTCCTTGCTTCCCTGATTGCTCAGACTGTAAAGAATCTGCCTGCAACACAGGAGACCAGCGTTTCATCCCTGGTTGGGAAGATCCCCTGGAGAATGGCTACCCACGCAGTATTCTTGTCTGATGAATTCCATGGACAGATGAACCTGGCAGGCTACAGTCAAAGGTGTCAGAAAGAGTTGGAAATGACTGAGCAACTAACACTTTCATTTTTCACTTTCAGGGACTGTGGGCACCAATGTTTCTTCACCACAAGCTATGTTGCAAAAGAAAAAGAAAATCCCCCTATGATGACAAAAAAATTATTTAAATGAACCCTCATTGGGGTAAAAACTCACTTCTAGGTTATAATATATGTGAAAGTAAAAGTCATTTAGTCACATCTGACTCTTTGCAATGTCATGACTGTACAGTCATGGAATTCTCCAGGCCAGAATACTGGAATGGGTAGTTTTTCCCTTCTCCAAGGGATCTTCCCAACCCAGGATTCGAACCAAAGTCTCTTGTATTACAGGCAGATTCTTTACCAGCTGTGCCATAAGGGAAGCCTAAGAATGCTGGAGTGGGTAGCCTATCCCCTTCTTGAGGGGATCTTCCCAACCCAGGAATTAAACTAGGGTCTCCTGCATTGCAGGCAGATTCTTTACCAACTGAGCTATCATTTAGTATGTCACATATTTCTTTGGCTAAAATTTTGGCAAATGCATGTGCATGATAATTTGAGAATCTTAGTAGAGATAGTTCCATAAGGAACAACAGGACAGATTTAATACTCTTTTTGTAGTTTGCTAATAATAAGTGTAGGTTTCCCAGGTAGCACTAGTGGTAAAGAATCCACCTGAAATGCAGGAGAGACAGGAGATGTGGGTTCAATCCCTGGGTCCAGGAGATCCCCTGGAGGAAGAAATGGCACCCCACTCCAGTATTCTTACCTGGAAAATTTCATAGGCAAGAGGAACCTGGCAGGCTACTGTTCATGGGGCTGTTGGGGGAATGTGTAAATTCCTCAGTTCTCTCTCACTGCAGCAAAAATTTGAAATGGCAGACCAGTGTTACAGCTATGTTACAGCTCAGTTTTAAACAGCAAACCAGTATTTCAGCTCAGTTTTATTTGGCAAGCAAAGGAAAATACATCCTCGAGGCATGAAGGCAGGCCAACATGAAAGAAGAGATGATAAGAGGGGGTCAATTTTGGCTCCTCTTTTCATATATTGTTTTTCCTCCCCCTGAACTTGCCCTATATAAATTGGGCTAGCCAGGGGGACTGTTTGTTTCACCTGAGATTCCCACTCCGGTCCTCAGACCACCCTTTATTCCATTTTTGCAGGCTTCTCCCTTCTTTGTCTTTTAGCCATTGATGTTTTCAACTTCTTTTTCCTAGTCTAACAGGGCCACACAGTGTTGGATACTTCTGAGCACACAGATGTAGATGTAGAATAATAAATGTACTAGTAGTTATCCAGTGCTTCCTCTATTAAATATGCCTATAATATACTATACTATATAAACTATAGCATCATTTCTAGGGATTTACATTATCTTCTTGACAAAAGCAGTTAAAGAAATAACTGTGCTGTGCTTAGTCATTCAGTTGTGTACAACTCTTTGCCACCCCATGGACTGTATAGCCTTCCAGGCTCCTTTGTCCATTGGAATTCTCCAGGCAAGACTACTGGGATGGTTTGCCATGCCCTCCTCCATGGGATCTTCTCAACCCAGGGATCTAACCCAGGTCTCCCACATTACAGGCAGATTCTTTGCCATCTGAGCTACCAGGAAAATCCATTTAATATGAGCCTAATTTCTTCTAGTTAATAGGAAATTAAGCAAATGGCAATTTTTGATAGTCAAGTGATATGTCATGCTTTCACATAATAAAAATCATAGTTCATCAATTTTTTTCTTGTCCAAACTCTGTTAATATTACTACTATTGTTTGGGTTTTTTATTCTCCTTTAGACCCTTCAGGAAATGTGCTTAAATCTCTTTTTATAAGAAAAATAGTCTCCCAAAGAATATGTAAGATAGATTATACATCTGTAAAACATATGTTGTGATAGTTATTTTTGGTATTATCTTTCTTCTTAATGGAAGAATCATGATGATTCATTCGTTGGTTCATTCACTTTACATTCATTCACTTAGCATAGAAAATGTTTAACTATCAAAAAGACAACAGTATCATTTTCCTTCAATTATTTTTTTGACAGGGAGAAGTAGATAATTGGAAAAATATGAAAAAAAAGAGTTTTATGAAAACTATTATAAACACGTGGTAGTTATAATAATGTTGCTCCCGACAGTCCTTTTCAATTCCCTTTTCTTTGGAAACTTGGAAAATTTCCTCCATGCCATTTTACAGTAAGGGTGGATTTTTCAATCATGGTGCTCCATTCTTCCTGGACAAAAACTGGGCACATTTCTCATTCCAGACCAATCTTAACAGTCCTGAAATATTGATCAATATTGTTTCAGAAGGGATACTTAAGACAAGTGGGATCCAGAAAAGTCTTTTGGAGGGTTAAATAAAATATCAAAACAAAGATTATTTATTTATGTGTATGTATGTGTTCTCCTAAAATATTTATGATTACAAAGAAGGAATATAATTAATGTAAATTTATTAGCAATCATTTTCTACAAGAACTTTTTATTATCACAGAGGCGATATTCACCAGGAAACAGAACCTAGTAAGAATGAAAAAAAGAGCTCTCAGCCCTAGGTAATTGCAGCCTCCACCACTTTCGGGCCTAGTAGCCTGAAGCAAAATAAATAAATAAAAAGGTCATGGGTGACCTGTGCTCGGACGTCACCGAGGCCATGCTGTATGAAAAGTTCAGTTCTGCGGGGCCTGTGCTGTCCATCTGGGCCTGCCGCTATACGATCACCCACCGCTCCCTGGGTTATGCCTATGTCAACTTCCCGCAGCCGGCCGACGCTGAGAGGGCCTTGGACACCATGAACTTTGATGTAATTAAGGGAAAGCCGATCCGAATCATGTGGTCTCAGAGGGATCCGTCTCTGAGAAAATCTGGTGTGGGAAACGTCTTCATCAAGAACCTGGACAGCTCTATAGATGACAAGGCACTTTATGATACTTTTTCTGCTTTGGGGAACATTCTGTCCTGCAAGGTGGTGTGTGATGAAAACGGTTCTAAGGGTTATGCCTTTATCCACTTTGAGACCCAGGAGGCTGCCGACAAGGCCATTGAGAAGATGAACGGCATGCTCCTCAACGACCGCAAAATTTGTGGGCAGATTCAAGTCTCGAAAAGAGCGGGAAGCTGAACTTGGAGCCAAAGCCAAGAAACTCAGCAATGTTTACATCAAAAACTTCGGGGAAAAGGTTGATGATGAGAATCTGAAAGAGCTATTTAGCCAGTTTAGTAAGACCCTAAGTGTCAAGGTGATGAGAGATCCCAGTGGGAAATCCAAAGGCTTTGGCTTTGTGAGTTATGAAAAACACGAGGATGCCAATAAGGCTGTGGAAGAGATGAATGGAAAAGAAATCACTGGGAAGGTCATTTTCGTTGGCTGTGCACAAAAGAAAGTGGAGTGGCAGGCCGAGTTAAAGCGAAAATTTGAACAGCTGAAGCAGGGGAGGATTAGTCGCTATCAGGGGGTGAATCTACATTTAAAACTTGGATGAAACCATCGATGACAAGAAGTTAAGGAAAGAGTTTTCTCCTTTTGGATCAATCGCCAGTGCTAAGGTGATGCTGGAGGATGGGAGAAGCAAAGGATTTGGCTTTGTCTGCTTCTCGTCCCCTGAAAAGGCAACCAAAGCAGCCACAGAGATGAATGGATGCATCGTGGGCTCCAAGCCACTGTATGTCGCTCTGGCCCAGAGAAAGGAGGAGAGAAAGGCTCACCTGACCAACCAGTATATGCAGCAGGTGGCTGGGATGAGGGCACTGCCCACCAATGCCATCTTAAATCAGTTCCTGCCTGCAGCTGGGGGCTACTTTGTGCCAGCAGTTCCACAGACTCAGAGAAGACCTCTGTATTACACACCTAACCAGTTAGCACAGATGAGGTCTAATCCACACTTGCAGCAAGGTGGGAGACCTCAAGGCTTCCAAGGAATGCCAAGTGCTATACACCAGTCTGGGCCTCGTCCAGCTCTTTACCATCTGGCTCCAACTGGTAATGCTCCAGCCTCTGGCGGCCTCCCTACTACCACTCAGAGAGTCAGGTCTGAGTGCCCTGACCGCTTGGCTATGGACTTTGGTGGGGCTGGTGCCGCCCAGCAAGGGCTGACTAAAAGCTGCCAGTCTGGAGGTGTTCCTACAGCTGTGCAGAACTTAGCGCTTCGTGCTGCTGTTGCTGCCACTGCTCCTTGGGCTGTTGCACCTTACAAATATGCCTCCAGCATCCGCAGTCCTCACCCTGCCATCCAGCCCCTGCAGGCACCCCCGCCTGCAGTCCATGTTCAGGGGCAGGAGTCGCTGACTGCCTCCATGCTGGCCACAGCAACCCACCCCCGCTCAGGAACAGAAGCAGATGCTGGGTTAACATCTGTTCCCACTTATCCAGACGATGCACTCGAACCTGGCTGGGAAGATAACTGGGATGCTGCTGGAGATCAACAGCTCGGAGTTGCTGCACATGCTGGAGTCTCCCGAGTCTCTCTGCTTCAAGGTGGAGAAGGCTGTGGAGGTCCTTCAGGCTTATCATGCCAAGAAAGAAGCTGCTCAGAAGGTGGACGCTGTTGCTGCTGCTACCTCTTAGACAAGGATGAACCGATTCAAAAGCCAAATAAACTCTCATGGAATTCAGCTCAAGGTTTGAAGACTTCCTAGCTTGTCCTATGGACCTCAACACCAAGAACCCCATTTGCAAATTTATTAGCTCATTTTGTATCAAAAGGTCAATTATGAAGCACCTAGAATTTTTCAATTTAAAGAATGTATTCTCTGGGTTCTGCTATGGCCCAGACAGTGTTAACTTTTTTTTTTTTTTCTATTGTGGGTTTTAATTTTTTTTTCCCCCCAAGAAATTGGTTTTATTTGATGTACCCAAGTCTTAAGTTTCTCAATAAAGAAAAAAATCTCCATTAAAAAAAAAAAGAATGAAAAAAAGAGAATGGAAACACTAATGAATGAGAAAGAGAGAGAGAAAGAGAGATAACTATTGGCATAATTTGAGCTCCTGGAATCAAATGTAACTAAAGCCAGATTTCTCCACCTACTTCCTAATTACTGGAATCAGCAAATTCCTTTTAAAACATAATAATAATAGTACTGCTGTTGCTAAGTCGCTTCAGTCATGTCCGACTCTGTGCAACCCCATAGACGGCAACCCACCAGGCTCCCCCATCCCTGGGATTCTCCAGGCAAGAACACTGGAGTGGGTTGCCATTTCCTTCTCCAATGCATGAAAGTGAGAAGTGAAAGTGAAGTCGCTCAGTCGTGTCCGACTCTTAGCGACCCCATGGACTGCAGCCTACCAGACTCCTCCATCCATGAGATTTTCCAGGCAAGAGTACTGGAGTGGGTTGCCATATTGAATATTATTGTAGCCGAATGTGAGCAGTAATCTTTCCCTGCTGTCTCAGATGTTTGTATCCAGCCTAAATGTAGAGGACAATGCTTTCAGTTCCAAATCCTCAGGTGAGGTTCTCATCTATTTTACAGACTCCCTAAAAGATCCTCTAACTAATTCAGCCTGCTATCACCCTTTACCCAGAGGATATTTGAAAGAAGAAAAACAGTAAATCTAATTGTCCCATATTTTCCTGTGGCTGAAATAGCACCAAACTTAACCCTATTGTTCAGACAAAAATCCAAAAGTTTTCCTTAGTTTCTCACTTTCCTTAACCTTTACTTCAAATCCTTTGGATCCAATGGCCGTACCTTTAAAATATATCTGTAATCAAACTAGTTGTTACCTTTTTTACTTGACAACCAGTCATTAACACCATTATCTCCTTCTCATAAAGAGGAAAAGTTAAAATTTTACATAGCCTCCTATTCCTTTTGCCTCTGTAACTCAGCTTGCTCCTTGCAAAATCTGGATCACATAGGCCATGAATCACATAGTCTCAGAAAGTGGGGACTCACAATACTAGGAACTGGAACTTATCTCACTAACCCTTGTCCTGCTGTTTGCAATCACCCAGCCCTGCAAACTGATTTAATCATGCCTGTATGTGCATAAAAACTCTCTAACCCCTTTGTTGCAGCTCAGAGCTTGGAGTGTCAACTCCTCTGGCCCTGCTGTAATAAACCTGAGTTCTCCAACTCTCTAAGTGTTGTGCTTGGTTTCTCAAGTACTGGTTTCTGCAACATTTCTGGAGGCTTCAGTGAGATTCCAACCACGCCAGCCCTCTGAGTCAATGGACTGGTGGCTCAGTTGGGCTAGAGTGAAGGAACCCTGAGACAAACAAGGAGGTGTTCCACCTGATAGTATTCTGGGTTCTCTTTCAGACTGGTGTTCTGACTTTCTGGATGGCCGAGCCCTGACCAGATTCATTGGAGGGATGGACCAACTCACGAGGAATGGACACAGGTAAGGTCCTGGGGCCATTCCCCAGTCAAGTCCTACCCCAACAGGAAGAAGAGGAGACTGATCACCTCCTTGAAGCTCCCAGGAAGGGGGCAACAGTTAAGGAAACCTGGGGGTTTGGGAGGAGGGATGCATTATGATAGCCTATGAATGATTGTCACTGTGTGATTGATGATTGAACACAGTGAGAGAAATTTTTCTTTTTGGAAACTGCACAAAAAAAAATTCTTTTTGCATATGCAGTTAAAAACAACTAGCTTGTTAAAAGGCCTGCTTAAGGAAAAGTTTGAAGTTAACCCTTTCCATGTCCTTGAAATACACAGCCAACTTTGCCTGAGACTTCAGCCTTGGGCAAATTAGAACTTCAAGCAAGAAAAAGAAAAAGGGTGTTAAAGAGATATTTTAAATCTCAAGCAGAAAACAATAAGATCTCTGTCTGTCTGGATTTATGTATACCTCAATGTTACGTCTTTTGCTTTTTTTCTGATAATATTGTTGAAGTTGTGAATGAGTTCTAATTTAATTGGCCTAAAGAAAAGTAAGTGCTTACAATCAAACAATTCTAAATACAAGAAAAATTAACCTAAATAAATTTCAGATTCGTGTAAACTGGGAAATATTCTATATTAAATACCTAGTATTAATGTCTGCTAATCTAATAAAGAAGTAGGATGTATATTTTTAATAAAGAAGATATAAAAAATAAAATTACATTTTATAAAGGGAAAAAAAAGTAGGTCTGACTTACAAGTGGCTGTTACAGAAAGTGATTAAAACTTTGTGGAAAGTGGACACCGAAAAAAGTTTTGTTCCTGGTTAGGGCTCGGCAGCTGCGATGGACCACACAGAAGCGTGGCTGAGGGGAGCTACCCCTCGCCTAAGGTCAGAGGCAGTGGCCAAGAGTAGCTACCCCATGCCCGAGGTCAGGGGCTGCGGCTGGGAGGAGCTACCCAATGCCAGAGGTCAGGGGCTTCGGAAAGAGGAGCAACCCCAAGTCCAAGGAGCGGTGGCTGAGCGGGCGCAGAAGGGCCAAGAGGAGCTACTCCACAGTCAAGGTCAGGAGGGACGGCTGTGAGGAGATACCCCTCGTCCAAGGTAAGAAGCAGCGGCTGCACTTTGCTGGAGCAGCCGTGAAGAGATACCCCACGTCCAAGGTAAAAGAAACCCAAGTAAGACAGTAGGTGTTGTAAGAGGCATCAGAGGGCAGACACACAAACCATACTCAAAGAAAACTAGTCAATCTAATCACACAGACCACAGCCATGTGTAACTCAATGAAATTCAGCCATGTCGTGTTGGGGCCACCCAAGATGGGTGGGTCAAAATGGAGAGGTCTGACAGAATGTGGTCCACTGGAGAAGGGAATGGCAAACCACTTCAGTATTCTTGCCTTGAGAACCCCATGAACAGCATGAAAAGGCAAAATGATAGGATACTGAAAGAGGAACTCCCCAGGTCAGTAGTTACCCAATATGCTACTGGAGATCAGTGGAGAAATAACTCCAGAAAGAATGAAGGGATGGAGCCAAAGCAAAAACAGTACCCAGTTGTGGATGTGACTGGTGATAGAAGTAAGGTCTGATACTGTAAAGACCAATATTGCATAGGAACCTGGAATGTTAGGTCCATGAATCAAGGCAATTTGGAAGTGCTCAGACAGGAGATGGCAAGAATGAACGTCAATATTCTAGGAATCAGTGAACTAAAATGGACTGGAATGGGTGAATTTGAATCAGATGACCATTATATATACTACTGTGGGCAGGAATCCCTCAGAAGAAATGGAGCAGCCATCATGGTCAAAAAAAGATTCCAAAATGTAGTACTTGGATGCAATCTCAAAAACGACAGAATGATCTCTGTTCATTTCCAAGGCAAACCATTCAATATCACAGTAATCCAAGTCTATGCCCCAACCAGTAACGCTGAAGAAACTGAAGTTGAATGGTTCTATGAAGACCTACAAGGCCTTTTAGAACTAACAACCAAAAAAGATGTACTTTTCATTATAGGAGACTGGAATGCAAAAGTAGGAAGTCAAGAAACACCTGGGGTAACAGGCAAATTTGGCCTTGGAAGACGGAATGAAGCAGGGCAAAGGCTAATAAAGTTTTGCCAAGAAAATGCACTGGTCATAGCAAACACTCTCTTCCAACAACACAGGAGAAGACTCTACACATGGACATCACCAGATGGTCAACACTGAAATCAGATTGATTATATTCTTTGCAGCCAAAAAAGGAGAAGCTCTATGCAGTCAGCAAAACAAGACCGGGAGCTGACTGTGGCTCAGATCATGAACTCCTTATTGCCAAATTCAGACTTGAAGAATGTAGGGAAAACCACTAGACCATTCAGGTATGATCTAAATCAAATTTCTGATGATTATACAGTGGAAGTGAGAGATAGATTTAAGGGACTATATCTGATAGATAGAGTGCCTGATACAATGGATGGAGGTTTGTGACATTGTAAAAGAGAAAGGGAGCAAGACCATCCCCATGGAAAAGAAGTGCAAAAAAGCAAAATGGCTGTCTGGGGAGGCCTTACAAATAGCTGTGAAAAGAAGAGAAGCAAAAAGCAAAGGAGAAAAGGAAAGATATTCCTATCTGAATGCAGAGATCCAAAGAATAGCAAGGAGACATAAGAAAGCCTTCCTCGGTGATCAGTGCAAAGAAATAGAGGAAAACAACAGAATGGGAAAGACTAGAGATCTCTTCAAGAAAATTAGAGATATCAAGGGAACATTTCATGCAAAGATGGGCTCCATAAAGGACAGAAATGGTATGGACCTAACAGAAGAGATT
>NW_011494708.1:8674835-8675897 GCF_000754665.1 Bison bison bison | reverse complement strand
GTAAGAAGAGGTGGCAAAAATACACAGAAGAACTGTACAAAAAAGATCTTCACGACCCAGATAATCACGATGGTGTGATCACTCACCTAGAGCCAGACATCCTGGAATGTGAAGTCAAGTGGGCCTTAGAAAGCATCACTACAAACAAAGCTAGTGGAGGTGATGTAATTCGAGTGGAGCTATTTCAAATCCTGAAAGATGATGCTGTGGAAGTGTTGTACTCAATATGCCAGAAAATTTGGAAAACTCAGCAGTGGCCACAGAACTGGAAAAGGTCAGTTTTCATTCCAATCCCAAAGAAAGGCAATGCCAAAGAATGCTCAGACTACCCCACAATTTCATTCATCTCATATGCTAGTAAAGTAATGCTCAAAATTCTCCAAGCCAGACTTCAGCAGTATGTGAACCAGGAACTTCCAGATGTTCAAGCTGGTTTTAGAAAAGGTGGAGGAACCAGAGATCAAATTGCCAACATCCACTGGATCATCGAAAAAGCAAGAGAGTTGCAGAAACACATCTATTTCTGCTTTATTGACTATGCCAAAGCCTTTGACTGTGTGGATCACAATAAACTGTGGAAAATTCTGAAAGAAATGGGAATACCAGCCCACCTGACCTGCCTCTTGAGAAACCGATATGCAGGTCAGGAAGCAACAGTTAGAACTGAACATGAAACAACAGACTGGTTCCAAATAGGAAAAGGAGTATGTCAAGGCTGTATATCGTCACCCTGCTTATTTAACTTCTATGCAGAGTACATCATGAGAAACACTGGGCTGGAAGAAGCACAAGCTGGCATCAAGATTGCCAGGAGAAATATCAATAACCTCAGATATGCAGGTGACGACACCCTTTTGACAGAAAAATAAGAGGAAGTAAAAAGCCTCTTGATGAAAGTGAAAGTGGGGAGTGAAAAAGTTGGCTTAAAGCTCAACATTCAGAAAACAAAGATCATGGCATCTGGCCCCATCACTTCATGGGAAATAGATGGGGAAGCAGTGTAAACAGTGTCAGACTTTATTTTGGGGGGCTCAAGATCACTGCAGATGGTGACTGCTGTCT
>NW_011494708.1:8663596-8674702 GCF_000754665.1 Bison bison bison | reverse complement strand
TAGCATATTGAAAAGCAGAGACATTACTTTGCCAACAAAGGTCCGTCTAGTCAAGGCTATGGTTTTCCCAGTGGTCATGTATGGATGTGAGAGTTGGACTGTGAAGAAAGCTGAGTGCCGAAGAATTGATGCTTTTGAACTGTGGTGTTGGAGAAGACTCTTGAGAGCCCCTTGGACTGCAAGGAGGTCCAACCAGTCCATCCTAAAGGAAATCAGTCCTGGGTGTTCTTTGGAAAGACTGATGCTAAAGCTGAAACTCCAGTACTTTGGCCATCTCATGCAAAGAGTTGACTCATTGGAAATGACTCTGATGTTGGGAGGGATTGGGGGCAGGAGGAGAAGGGGACGACAGAGGATGAGATGGCTGGATGGCATCACCGACTCGATGGACATGAATTTGGGTTAACTCCGGGAGTTGGTGATGGACAGGGAGGCCTGGCGTGTTGCAATTCATGGGGTCACAAAGAGTCAGACACGACTGAGCAATTGAAATGAACTGAACTGAATTGAACTGAATTGAGGACTGACTAAGTTTTAAATAAATTTAATTAAGTTTACCTAAATGAGTTCTAAGTAAACTGGTACAAAAACTTAAATTTGGCCTTTCTCTCTGCTAAAAGCATATGATTTTTTCAGATGTTGAACTGTTTTTAACTATTGATTGAAGTTTCTTTACCTCTTAATTGGTCTGTTCAATATTTACTTTTGAAATCTTTTGTTACCTTTGGCTAAGTAAATAAGTATTATTTCACAGTGACTTATATGATCCTACCTGACTGAGTGTTATAAACCCTTTTGATATTTATCAACAAAAATTCCTAAATAACTTGACTTCTAACTAACTTTTGGATGCTTCAGAGGCCCCTGAGACATTCCAAAGAGCTATTAAGCTACCTGGGTTCATTGGATGTGTTAAATTACATGGGAAGTACTGTTGAAGGGGTGATAAATCTTTTCAGATTTCACTGTATGGCTGATGTTACTAATATAGATATCCTAAAATTATGTGAAATTCATACTGATATGCCCTGATAAAAGATGGTCAAATATAATTCTAGTTATCATATTAAAGTGTTATGACCAGGTTTCTTTGTCAATTGCAATAGAATTCGATTTTAACATGCCTTCTATGGTTTTACTCTCATGCCTTTAGAAGAATTCTGCTAGTTCTTCAAAATTTATGGAAAAGACTTTCTAAGATTAAGCAGAAAAACAAATTTTGTTTCCAACAGTAAGCTGGTACCAGAGAGGAATTTTGTCTTCTCTCTGTTTAGAGAACAAAGTTTTCTTAGAATGCAGCTTTTGATAACAGATTATGAATTTCTTTGCCTCTAAGTAATTTACATTGGTTTTTAAAATCTTTTTGTTACTTTGGTAAAGTAGATAAACATTATTTAATATTCTGGTACATGTAGACAAAGCTCATTCTGCTTCTACAAAAAAATAACTCTTCACAAAAAAGAGTTATTTTCACAAAAAAATAACTCTTGCTACCCTGATGTTCTTAAAACATGGCAAAAGTCTACTCCTAAATCAAGAAATTAAAATGGATAAACAACAGCTGAAAATCAAAGAGCCAGGGCTATGGGAAACCCAAGACAGCCACTTGGCTTTTCCTGGCTCCCTGATAGATCTCATTTTTATTTGATGGGTTAAAACCTTTTCTGGCTACAGTGTTAATGCCCTGACAATGAGTTCTCAAAAAAAAAAAAAAAAAGAAATACTTATATTTCACTGAATATTAAGTTATAGTTTTGTTAATTAGGGTCTCTGCTTACTAAGACTCACTTCTGAAATAGTTCTTGTTATGTTATATTGCTAAAACGTTTAATTAAATTATTAAAAAGGACACTCTAAGATTGTTTCTAAAGCTTATCTCAGTAACCAGTCTTTGGATAAAGGTCAGATGCTCCATGATGCACAACCAGGAGATTAGCACTTGGCCATAATTATTTAACTGAGTCAGATGACCTGGGGTATATCAGACTATACCCAGTGAAAGTTCTTGACTTAAATTCTTGCTTGTGACCTTAAAAATAACTGCCAGCTATATTATTTTCTCTGTAGCTTGTTTCAGAAGATTATTTCTTACATTACCAAATGTGTGACTGAGCCTGTGATAAAATGCTGATATGCAGTTCCATATGAGATCAATAATTGTAATAATGTAGCTCTAGATATAGGAAGAAGCAACAAAAGGAAGTATTTTCCTAGACCAAGAGGCTAATAAGGTAGGTATGGTCCAGAGACCTTTGCTACTTACAAAGCCTGGTCTAGTGACAACCCATTGAGTGGCTTGTCAATGGAATCTTTCTTAGACCTGGGAATGAGCCTTCCTAGCACCGTGGGACACAATGACCATGAAATGCTCCCAAAACATGGTCAAATATGTGGCTATGAAGGGGCCCTGCAGACTGAATGTTGGCCCTTGCCATCTGCCTCTACAAAGACTAAATCATGACCACTACAAGATGCTGACCTTCAATACCCCCTTGAAAAGAGTTCATGGTGGAGACAAAAAATAAGGTACTCTGTGCTCTGGGAAAAAACAAACAAACAAAAAAAACACAGGTCTTCAGGTAGTCAGATGTTTTCAGGTGAAGATTTTTATGAGTCCAAATTCTTGCATCTTCTCATACCTAGAAGAACACTAATATAAAGAATCAGTATCTGAACCTGGTTCTCTTGGTTAGCCCCTCAGCAGCTTTCCTACATTTAATCTTTGGGCCATATATCTTTACCTTTCTTGTTAAGTTTGTTTCTTCAAATAGTAGTACGACAAGAATATCCCCTATCCAACACCCAGACAATGCTAAAACAAGCTGCTTTATCATTCTGTGGACTCTCATCTCCCTCTGTAAATACACCCTGAGGTCCTCAAGCTATTCTCCCTTTGAGATTTTATATGGGAGACAACTCCCAGTGGGGGAAAAAAAAAAGGTCAAAGGAGACCACCAACAACTAGCTGGCCTGGAGATGTCCCAGCACCTTCAGGCCCTGGAAAAGTCTTCAACTGTATCACCCGAGAAACCTTAGAAAGGACACCCATTCCTTTGGGCAATTGGGTTCATCCCTATCAGCCAGGAGATGAAGTATGGGTTAATGATTGGGAAAAAAAAAAAAAAAACTTCAGCTAGTTTGGACAGGCCCTCACATAGTTGTCCTGGCAAACCTTATTGCTGTTAGAGTTATAGCTGTCATCCCTTGGATCCACCACACCAGAGTCAAGAAGGCAGAGACTTTCTGTGTTGAGGACACCTGGAAAGCAGTTTGGACCCCACAAACCTCAAGTTCTGGTTTCAAAGACAACAGCCATCATCCACAAAGGACTCAGCCCTGCTGTAGTCACTCCAGAAGCTACTAGTCAACACATGGCAGAAGCTTGAGGATTCTTAAGCCTTGCTCCAGCTATACTCTGGCAGCTGGTTGGTCAATGCACGTTGGAAGCTTGAGGATCTGGCTATCAAAACATCAATGGATTTCATTTTCAACCCTGGCCTCTATCCCTAATCAGTATTATTGCTGTGCTCTTCATTACAGGACCAACTAGACTCCCTGGCTGAGGTGGTTTTACAGAATAGGACAGGGCTAGACCTACTGACAGCTAAAAAGGTAGGACTCTGCCTCTTCCTAAATGAAGAATGCTGCTTTTATGTAAACCAGTCAGAAATAGGGAAATGGCCCAACAGCTAAGGGAACAAATAGTAAAAAGGAGAGAGAAACTAGCTAATTCCTGGGGTAATTGGAACAGTATCTAGAGCTGGGCGTCATGGCTTCTCCCTTTAACAGATCCTCTCTTCATGCTCTTTGTGGCATTCTTGTTTGGCCCTTGTATTCTCAATGTTCATGACCTCTAGAATTGAATCCATAAAGTTACAAATGGTAATAGTTTAATATAGTCCCCTTAACGATGGGGAGCTCTAAATGTCCTACCAGAACATGAGATGATGCTTTCTACAGTGAGTGATAGGAGCATCAAGAGAGGGGAATGAAGAGGAAAAGTTAACATTTTACATAACCTCCTGCTCCTTCTGCCTCTGTAACTCAGTTTGCTCTTTGCAAAGTCTGGATCACATAGGCTATATCGTCTCAGAAAATGGGGACTCACAATACTAGGAACTGGAACCTATCTCATGAACCCTTGTCCTGCTATTTGCAATCACCCAGAACCCTGAAAACCCATTTAATCATGCCTGTCTGTGCATAAAAACTCTGTAACCCCTTTGTTCAGGGCTCAGAACTTAGAGTGTTAACTCCTCTGGGCCCGCCAACATAATAAACCTGAATTCTCCAGCTGTCCGAGTGTGGTGCTTGGTTTCTCGAGTACTGGTTTTTGCAACACTTAGACAACTGAAAATGGCATCTGTTGTACTGTTTCCATTACTGTCATCATCACCCCTACATCCCACCCCATCAATCTGTTTTGCATACATTAATGAGAGTAATCTTTTAGAGTTATATGGTTTTATTCCTCTGCCTACATCTCCCAAAGGACTTCAACTTACATCACATAAAATCCAGTCTCCTTAGTCTACACATCCTTATAATCTGACTATCTCTAGCATTAACCTCTAAATCTGTCCCCCCTTATTTATTATCCTGGAGCACAGGTCTTCTGGTATGCAAAAAATTTTATGCAGAATTTCATGTCCACCCAGAACTTCAGAATATGGGAATCAGGTCTTTGCAAACACAATTAAGGTAAGGATAAAACAGAAATCATTCTGGATTATGCTGAGCCAGTGGAGTGTCAATATGATAGAGTAAAGGATACACAGAGATATAAAGAAGATGGAAGCAGAGATTGGATTGATGTGTCTCAAAGCCAAGGAATATCAAGACTTACTGAACATCACTCGAAAGTGGGAGAGAGGCTTGGGATGGTTTCTCCCTTAGGGCTTCTAGAAGTAACTAACCCTGCTGATACTATAATCTCAAAATTTTGACTTGCTAAACTGTAAGAGAAAACATTTTTACTGTTTTAAGCAACTCCATTTGTAACACTTTATTACAAAAGCTCTTGGGAACCAGTGCTCATGGGATTGACTGGTTAATAATAGAGGTGTCATTGTTCTAGAATGTCTGTTTGAGAAACTAGTATCCTCAACCTCAGCTTCAAGACGGCAGCAGAGGTAGCAGTATTCCTGGAAGACCAGTAGTCAAGGGGACGTTTTTGGAAATTCAGCCTAGAATTTAATTTACCAGGCCTTTCAATATTTGTTCTAAGCTATCCTTTGTATTAAATTCCCTTGTATTAAATCCCTTTCTTTATACATAAGTCTGACTATTGTTGTTTTTTCTTTTAATTTTCAATTGATACTGAATGATATACTCCTCAACCTCCTGATTCCAATTATGAGAATACATTTCTATGGTGTAAGCCACTTTAAGGCAGATCTTTTGTTTCTCACAAGTCAAAAGCATCCTTGAATTAGACATAATATAACATTATAATAGGATGAAGGTAAGAAGATGAGTTTGCTAAAAGGATAATAAATTGATATTTTCTTCTTTAAAACTGGTAGACAATATTAGTTGAACTTAAGAAATGTTGAGTAGGTGCTTTGTAGTCTGAGAAGGGAGAAATAGAAAATTATTACCTTGGAAAATAAACATGAATTTGTTAAAAATATAGTGGATTGCCTGACAATGTTGAGTGTTCTCTTTCACATTCAAACTGCTTGGAACAATTTACATAACTGTGAGACTTTCTCCAGTAATTACTTATCTACTTGAAAGCAAATATGATACAACACATAATTCTATTTAATCAAGGTATTGGTTTACCTAGAAAGAATTACAGAGGGGAAGAGATGCAGAGAAGCTAGGATGAATGGAAAGGAGGGATTGGATGAGAGGGTAATGGACAGTGAAAAAATAATGGGATATACTGAGGGTGCTGAAAAAGAATTGAAGACTATTGCAAGAAGTGAGATTAGAGGAAATGAGTTAAAAAGAAAGTTAAAAAAGGTGATGGTGAGAAAATGAGATGTTTGAAATAAAGAATATTTGTTAGTGACATTAAGATTGTAAACATAGATGAGAATGGTTGAAAGGAGTTAGTAAAATATAAATTAAAGTGAGGAGGTTAAGTAAATGAAAATCCAGAATGATGGATGCATTATGGAAGTTGTAGACACCAAGAGTGATTACTAATAGGGAGGGCACAGAGAGTGAGCTAACTAATAAAACCTTTGGTAAATTAGGGGTATTGATCACAAGGACATTGGGTGGAAGCATAAAACAGTCTGAAAGTATGCATTTCAGAGGTAGCTGGGTTTTTTGTTTTGATTTGGTGGATGACTACAATGAAGAGCCAGGAGCACAGGACACCATATGGCTGGCAAAACAGAACCAGTGCCGGAAGAAAAGCCCTGCCCTTGGAGATTCTTCATGTTTCTGTGACAACAGCAAGAATCTGAGGAGAATTTTCAGAAAGGAGGGTATTGCCACAAGGACAACAAAACCTTCTCAGATAATGGAATTTGTGAGAGGGGAGTCTGCAGTTATCTCATAGACAGTGTGAGAAAACAGGAGGAAAACTGAACCACCACCCTTCAGATTGGAGGGAGTCAAGGTTTGACTAAGATTCCACCACAGAAACTACCCACTCAGGTCCCACATAGAGTTGTCCCCACTGGATACTCTCCTCCTCTCTGCTGGCCTCTTGACTCCACCAGAGCCATGGTAAACTAACCAACATTGACTTTGAGTCACTCAAATGTCCTGTTGGGAATATCTGAACAGGTGTTTTTGCTGTAATTACCTTGCAGAGACTGTTACATATTCCACATCTTTTATTTTTGTCTTTTTCTCCTGGACACAGTATTTCCCAGACTACCCAAGTAAGGTGCGGCCCTGCTCCTGAATCCAGGGCTAATGGAATAGGGAGGTGATTTGTACCATTTCTGGTTATAGTTCATAAATTTTCTACGTGACCTTGCAACATCGTGCTTCTCCCCCCCTATTTATTAAGTGTCAGTGCACTAGACAGACTGAGAAGCCACATGTTAAGAATGACAGAGCTTCTGTCATACTGTCTTTGAAGGATTTTACGTCATGGAGGCCCGAATCAACAAGTAACTTTTCATCCACACTAAGTGGTTTTACAAGTCATCCTGGCATCTCTTCCCTGAAGTGGATACCAGAAATGCTAATACAAGTTCCCACTAATTTGCCTCCTCACAGGACTATGTACTGAGGGCTAACTCCTATAAGGAGGCTTCTCAGGTGGTGCCGTGGTAAAGAATCCACCTGCCAATGCAGGAGACATAAGAGGTTTGATCGCAAGGTCAGGAAGACCCCCTGGAGTAGGAAATGGCAACCCTCTCCAGTAGTCTCACCTGGATAATTCCATGGACAGACGAACCTAGCGGGCTACAGTCCATGGGGTCACAAAGAGTTGGACACGACTGAGTAATTGATCATACACACACACACACACACACAGCTACACACACGCACTACAAGAGTGAATGAGTGAAAGCTGCTCAGTCATGTCCGACTCTTTATGATGCCATGGACTATACATACAGTCCATGGAATTCTCCAGGCCAGAATACTGGAGTGGGTAGCATTTCCCTTCTCGAGGAGATCTTCCCAACCGAGAGACTGAACCCAGGTCTCCCACATAGCAGGTGGATTCTTTACCAGCTGAACCACAAGGGAAGCCTGACTAGCTACACGATATTGACTACCAACAAGACACCCTGTTTATTGTTTTATGTCTTTTTCTCTCATTCATGTTTTCTAAAGCACTATTTTCAGATAAAATGATTTTTAAAATGACTAGGAGTAGGTAGTGATAGCTTACAGGGAATGGTGTCAGATTCATGATTTTCAAAGAAGATTTAGTTTTGGGACCAGGGACCAGGCTTTATCACTCAAGAGCTTTTGTGTAACAGAGTTTTATTAAAGTGAAAAAGGGACAGAGAAAGCTTCTGACATAGACATCAGAAGGGAAACAGAGAATGCCCCCATCACTACTGTTACCAAGAGAGTTATATACTGTTTTAATTAGTTATTACAGTAAATCAAAAGAATATCTCAAGGTTGTAAAAATTTTACCAGACCCACTTCCACAATTTACATTTTAGGATAACAGGATTAGAACTTAACAATAGAAAGATCCTAGCAAATTCACTCCTATAATATACATTCTAAGATATCAAGATAAGTCAGAAGGTTTCCAGGAAGGTTTTCAGGAAGATGTCCTTTCCATTATAGGGGACTGGAATGTAAAAGTAGGAAGTCAAGAAATATCTGGAGTAACAGGTAAATTTGGCCTTGGAATACAGAATGAAGCAGGGCAAAGGCTAATAAGAGTTTTGCCAAAAGAGCAAACTGGTCATAGCAAACACCATCTTCCAACAACACAAGAGAAGACTCTACACATGGACATCAAAATGGTATGTAAATACCATGGTGATCAATAATGAAATCATATTGATTATATTCTTTGTAGCAAAAGATGGAGAAACTCTATACAGTCAGCAAAAACAAGACTGGAAGCAGAGTGTGGCTCAGATCATGAACTCCTTATTGCCAAATTCAGACTTAAATTGAAGAAAGTAGGGAAAGCCACTAGACCATTCAGGTATAACCTGAATCAAATCCCTTATGAGTATAAAGTGGAAGTGAGAAATAGATTCAAGGGATTAGATCTGATAGACAGAGTACCTGAAGAATTATGGACAGAGGTTCATGACATTGTACAGGAGGCAGGGATCAAGACCATCCCCAAGAAAAAGTACCGGAAAAAGGCAAAATGGTTGTCTGAGAAGACCTTACAAATAGCTGTGAAAAGAAGAGAAGCAAAAGGCAAAGGAGAAAGAGAAAGATATCCCCATTTGAATGCAGAGTTCCAAAGAATAGCAAGGAGAGACAGGAAAGCCTTCCTCAGGGATCAATGCAAAGAAATAGAGGAAAACAATAGAATGGGAAAGACTAGAGATCTCTTCAAGAAAATTAGAGATACCAAGAGAACTTTCATGGAAAGATAAGGACAGAATGATATGAACAATAAAGGACAGAAATGATATGAACCTAACAGAAGCAAAAGATATTAAGAAGAGGTGTCAAGAATACACAGAAGAACTATACAAAAAAGATCTTCACGACCCAGATAATCACAATGATATGATCACTCACCCAGAGCCAGACATCCTGGAATGGAAGTCGAGTGGGCTTTAGGAAGCATCACTATAAACAAAGCTAGTGGAGGTGATGGAATTCCAGTGGAGCTGTTTCAAATCCTGAAAGATGATGCTGTGAAAGTGCTGCACTCAATATGCCAGAAAATTTGGAAAACTCAGCAGTGGCCACAGGACTGCAAAAGGTCAGTTTTCATTCCAATCCCAAAAAAAGGCAATGCGAAAGAATGCTCAAACTACCACACAATTGCACTCATCTCACATAGCAGCAAAATGATGCTCAAAATTCTCCAAACCAAGCTTCAACAATACATGAGCTGTGAACTTCCAGATGTTCAATCTGGTTTTAGAAAAGGCAGAGAAACCAGAGATCAAATTGCCAACATCCGCTGGATCATCGAAAAAGCAAGATAATTCCAGAAAAACATCTATTTCTGCTTTATTGACTATGCCAAAGCCTTTGACTGTGTGGATCACAATAAACTGTGGACAATTCTAAAAGACATGGGAATACCGGACCACCTGACCTGCCTCTTGAGAAATCTGTATGCAGGTCAGGAAGCAACAGTTAGAACTGGACATGGAACAACAGACTGGTTCTAAATAGGAAAAGAAGTATGTCAAGGCTATATATTGTCACCTTGCTTATTTAACTTATATGCAGAGTACATCATGAGAACCACTGAGCTAGATGAAGCATAAACTGGAATCAAGATTGCCAGGAGAAATATCAATAACCTCAGATATGCAGATGACATCACCCTTATGGCAGAAAGTGAAGAAGGACTAAAGAGCCTTTTGATGAAAGTTAAAGAGGAGAGTGAAAAAGTTGGCTTAAAATTCAACATTCAGAAAACTAAGGTCATGGCCTCTGGTCCCATCACTACATGGCAAATAGATGGGGAAGCAGTGGAAACAGTGTCAGACTTTATTTTTTTGGACTCCAAAGTCAGTGCAGATGATGATTGTAGCCATGAAATTAAAAGACGCTTACTCCTTGGAAGAAAAGTTATGACCAACCTAGACAGCATATTAAAAAGCAGAGACATTACTTTGCCGACAAAGGTCCATCTAGTCAAAGCTATGGTTTATCCAATAGTCATGTATGGATGTGAGAGTTGGACTATAAAGAAAGCTAAGTGCCAAAGAACTGATGCTTTTGAACTGTGGTGTTGGAGAAGACTCTTGAGAGTCTTTTGGACTGCAGGTAGATCCAAACAGTCCAATCCAAAGGTGATCAGTCCTAAATATTCATTGGAAGGACTAACTGATGCTGAAACTGATACTTCAGTACTTTGGCCACCTGATGCAAAGATCTGACTCATTTGAAAAGACCCTTATGCTGGGAAAGATTGAAGGTAGGAGGAGAAGGGGACAACAGAGGATGACATTGTTGGATAACATCACTGACTCAATGGACATGAGTTTGAGTAGACTCTGTGAGTTGGCGATGGACAGGAAGGCCTGGCTTGCTGTGGTCCATGGAGTCACAAAGAGTTGGACCCAACTGAGTGACTGAACTAAACTGAACTGAACTTTCAGGAAGAGGAAACTGTCCTCAAGCAGGATACATTGTTGTTATATAATCCTTAGTACAGAGTTTGAACTGAGTTGTTGGTTAGGTAATCATCAGTTTAGAAAAAAGTGTTTTATGTGACTAAGGCTAAGGAACAGAGAAGGCAATGGCACCCCACTCCAGTACTCTTGCCTGGAAAATCCCATGGACAGAGGAGCCTGGTAGGCTGCAGTCCATGGGGTCGCTAGGAGTCAGACACGACTGAGCGACTTCATTTCACTTTTCATGCACTGGAGAAGGAAATGGCAACCCACTCCAGTGTTCTTGCCTGGAGAATCCCAGGGACAGGGGAGCCTGGTGGGCTGCCATCTATGGGGTCGCACAGAGTCGGACACGACTGAAGCGGCTTAGCAGCAGCAGCAGCAGCAGCAGGGGGGG
>NW_011494708.1:8644010-8663496 GCF_000754665.1 Bison bison bison | reverse complement strand
TCTATACTCAGACAACCAAAAGTTCTCTCCTCTAGGATCACTCAAGTCCCCTTCCTCCTTCAAAACTGCCCTTTAACAATATCATCACAACCTCTGCATGCATGCACGCTCAGTCACTTCAGTCATGTCTGACTCTTTGCAACCCTATGGACTGAAGGCTGCCAGGCCCCTCTGTCCATGTGATTCTCCAGGCAAGAATCCTGAAGTGGGTTGCCATTCCCTCCTTCAGGGGATCTTCCCCACCCAGGGATCAAACCTGCATTTCCTGCATTGTAGGCAGATTCTTCGGAGAAGGCAATGGCATCCCAGTCCAGTACTCTTGCCTGGAGAATCCCATGGACAGAGGAGCCTGGTAGGCTGCAGTCCATGGGGTCGCGTAGGAGTCAGACACGACTGAGCGACTTCACTTTCACTTTTCATGCACTGGAGAAGGAAATGGCAACCCACTCCAGTGTTCTTGCCTGGAGAATCCCAGGGACAGGGGAGCCTGGTGGGCTGCCATCTATGGGGTCGCACAGAGTCGGACACGACTGAAGCGGCTTAGCAGCAGCAGCAGCAGCAGCAGCGAGGCTAAGGAATGTAAAGGAAAAAAAAGTTTGTACTTTACTCCTCCTTGAGAATTCCAGTCCCGTATCTCCACTTCCAGAGTGCCAGACTCCTTTCTCCTCTCAGAGGCCCCAGACTTCTTATCAACCTGCCTAGGAATTGACTCTCTCAGTGGCAAACTTATGTCTTTTTGTAAGTCTTTGACCTCTGATAGAGGTGTCTGGTGTAGTTTGGCATTTTAATAAATGGAATTTTCTTAAGAGCATCAAGGAAAGCTCAAATTTAGAATTTTCCTTTTAAATGCATTTCTCAAGGAAAAACAACATACAAAAGTAATGATAAATGAAAAATACCACAGCAGCTCTATTAAGTGAATAGTACCTCTTTCCACATACAGGTCTTTTTGATAAAACTTTTAATAGGTCCAAAGTCTCTCATTTCTTTGTCAACAATGTGGAAGGAGAAAGAAGAATAATACTATAACTATGCACTTGAATGTTTAATGCAATATAGCTCCAACCACTGCTAAATGTGGCTTATTTACAGTCCCGAATTCTTTCCAAATATCAATAAATCCCTCTTGGATTGTCACAAGCAAGACAGAAGCGTAGGCAAAAGAAAGTCTTTCTCTCTCTTCTAAAATATAATAAACTTTTTAAAAGAGTTCCATTTTCAATGCTCACTCTTTAAAATTAACCTCTCTTTTAAAACTCCTTCCTTTTAACTTAAGCTCTTTCTAGTTGTCCCGACTTGCTTATTATTACTATGACCTGTAGCCCCTTGACTTACTCCTTAGAAGATACAGCCAATATTTCTCAATGTGTGATTAGAGCACTATTTCTCAATATGTGATTCAGAGCACCTGTGTCAGAATCACCTGGGGGATCCATTACAATGCAGAAACCTGGTTGCACTTCATTCTCACTGAATTAGCAAATCTACCAAGGGGCCAGGGAAATCTTTATCAAACACAACAGGTCTAGATTCATACCTAGTATGAGACATGAGAATGTGAGGTCCCGGCCATTTCAGGCTATAAGCAGCATGGTACCTCGCCCTGCCTCTAGAGTATACAGAAGATTGTGTCCACCATACCTCAAAACCCCACAAATCATGCTAATTGCCAGCTCTGGGAAGTCCTCATTTTCTGTATTCAATATTCTCTCCTAAGTCAGCTGGTATTGCTAGAAATTTGCATAAATTCTGTTAATCTAATAGATGGCAAATACTTGCTTTCTAAACTTGGTTAGTTTGTGTGACCTATTGATTACTTACTAACTGCCTCTCAGAATCCCCCAAAAAGACTCTCCCAAACTTTCACCATCCTCATCTCAAATCTTCATGCCCATCCTTCATGTTCTTATTCTCATCACACAAAATTGGTTACTGATAGAACTGTGTGAGAGCATTGGCCTTCCTCTGCCACTCAGCTATCTCTGCTGTAAGCCCTCTTTCTGTCAACTCACAAATCTGAGAAACAAATTTCAATCTTCTTGCCAAAGCCAGCACTTCTACCTTTATCCTTGGATATCCTTCCCTTTTGATAGATGCCTCAGCTCCTTTTACAGGTCCCTTCCCCATCTTTCATGGCATGTTGTATCCATTCCCTAGAGAAATTGTTGTTGCCATTCCTTATAAGCATGTCTACCTTCCGCTAGCATACTGTGCTCCTTTCATCACCAAATATTGTTGTAGAATATTATGTCCTCACACCTAATTCCTCTTTCCTCACTTACCTTTAGAAATTTGCAGTATTTTTCTCCACACTTCATCTGAGGGAAATTGTTCTCAAGGAACCAGTGGTTTCCTGTGATATTCAGTAGTGGTTCTTTGCTTTCAAACTCTTTGTAGAATTTGATGATGCTACAGCCCCTTCCTTCTTTCAACTTTTTAGTCCTTTGGTTCCATGGCACAGGACACATTTCTAGTCCTTCTCTGTCATCTCTATTTCTTCTTTACTACACTCCTCCTCATCTTAAATGTAAATACTTCTCACAGTTCTGTCCTCAGCTCCCAGGCTGTCACTGAGGGAAGATGTTGACACAAAAAGGGAATCAAAATTCTCATGTGTTAGGCGTTTTGCTGGGAATGAGCCCAGGATGCTGTGTGCTCAGAGCAGAATCGTGTTCCCAAGACTTTGGAGAGTTCTTCTGCTGAACTTGAATGATGAACAGAAACTATGGAAGGATTTCCAGGAGAGCAAACCAAAGGAAAGACAGCAACATATAAGAGGATGAGTTCAATGTCTGTAAAATTTTTTGGTTAACTTTTACTCTTTCAAAGCCCTAGATTACATGTTCTTCAATCTTTTGTAAAAATGAGCTTCTCTTAAAAAAAAAAAAAAAGATGAAGGAGGAGGAGAAACGGGGGAGGAAGAGAGAAAAATTGCAAAACCAATCCTGACGCCTTCTTTGAATGGCGTGGATGTTGTTTGAAGTAAATCAAAGTTCTTACATATATTTTCATTACTTTTTATTATGCTTAGGAAATTTTTAAAATTAATTTGTATTGGAGTATAGTTACTTTACAATGTTCTGTTAATTTTTATTGTCCAGCAAAGTGAATCAGTTTTCCATATACGGATATTCCCTCTTGGTTGGATTTCCTTCCCATTTAGCTCACCACAGAGCACTGAGTAGTTCTCATTGCTCTACAGAAGGTTCTCATTAGTTCTCTGTTTTGTACATAGTAGTGTATATATGTCAATCTCCATCTTCCAATTCATCCCATTCCCCCTTTCCATTACTTTTTATATGGAATCAAACCTAACAAAATAGCAATTTCTCTCTTCTTTTCTTACATAGAAGAGATATTAAAAGTTTTAAATGCCATTTATCAAGGTAAACCAACATATTTTCCTCCTCATGGCATGAGAACTTATGAAAAATAAATTTCCAACAACATCCTCTGAGGGATTATTAGGTAGGTGTTTATTTGCTGTTGAAATGACAAGCCGCAAATCTCTGATCCCCTTATTCTTTTTCATCTGAGGTGGAATAAACGGAACACATCACCACTGATGGAAAAATGTTTTGGCGGACTCTTCTTTCTCATCTCTCTGTTAGCATTTTAATACCATTCAGACTGAGTTCAAGAGGGTCACTTTTTAATAAATGTAGGAACATGTAAAGGCTTTTATAAATAAAACTAAGCCATTCTGCCTTTTGATAGCTTGCTTATGTGTTACAAATTTTTTTTTCCTTCCTATACCAATCACATCGTTTCCTTTTATTTTTCTCAGTCCCAACCTCACAACATAATAATGGATCAAGCTTATTCCATACCATGTAATACCTTGCACTATTTAAGTATTTGTTTAAAAAAGCATCACCTTAAAATAGAGCAGAGGGAGAGGAAAGTACAAAAGACCAATTCTGTCCTTTAATATCATTAATGGAAAGATTTATGGTCACTAAAAGTGGTGTATTGCCAACAATAGCTCTGGTGAAGCCACATCTGTTTATCCTAATGTGTAAGGAGCAGGATATGTGACAAGGAATGAGAATATGCCATTTGATTTGCAGCTATTACCTGACTACGAAGACAAAGAGTAAGTGCATAAATAAAGACAAATCATTATTATAGTGCAGCAATCAGATCTCACTGCAAACAGCTGAAGCCCGAGTTTTGGCAAACTGATGTGTCCTGCTCCATAGTAAATGATGTTTTAAAACATTCTTTTAATGTCAGGATTTCTCATTCTCAAATAAAATTGCTTTAAAAAAACTTCTGGAGATGGCTTTTAAATGTAATTTTTAGTGTGAATTTCCTTTTATCATTTTATAAAATAGAATCATATAATAATGTCTTCTCTCTCAAGGAATTTTTTACTTTTATGTCCAAATAATTTATTGGTCTTTAATATAGCAGTGTATTTTAAATTCTCTCCATCTTGACAAACAAATAATACATTTCAGGGTGGTGGAAGGCTTCCAAATGTTGATTGAGATGAAAGAGAGTCCCTTTGAAGTTTAAAATTGGTTTTAATAGAAGATCTGATGATTTTAAGAAACAGTATGGAGTTTTAGGAAAATTATAAGATTATAAATACAACACAGGTTTGGAGATAAATTCGAATTCTGAGAATCAACAATTGTCAAAGCCAACATTTGCTATTCTCACTTAATTTCATGAAGGAATTAGCCAAGACATATAAACATGTCTTTCTTAATGGTAGAGTGCTCTAGAAGTGATCCAGATAGAGAAATTGGAAAATAATGCCTTTATATCACTCAGTTTATTCATATGCAATCATTTGCATTCCTCAAATAACTGTTAAATATTTAGACTGGAAAAATAATTCTAGGCATTTTAGTTAGACAGTAAAATTAAAATATAGAGAAAACAAGTCCGTTATGAAATTATTTTCATTAGTCCTTACCCAGAATGACAGTGGATAGCTCATATTCAGACACCAAACTGTCACTTTTTAAATAGTTGCCATGCTCCAGGCACTATGTTAGATGATATATTGGCTACTTGGATGAATGTAGAAGTGTTAGTTGCTCAGTCATGTCCAACTCTTCACTCCATGGACTGTAGCCTGCCAGGCCCCTCTGCCCATGGGATTCTCAAGGCAAGACTACTGGAATGGGTTGCCATTCTCTTCTCTAGGAGATCTTCCTGAACCAGGGACTGAACCCAGGTCTCCTGCATTGAAAGCAGATTCTTTACCATCTGAGCCACCAGGGATACCCAGACATGGCTACTGTGCAAAGAAGATCATTTATCCAGAAAAGAAAAATAAAAATTGAAACAAGTCACTTTAATTAAGCAATGGACATAATGTCAATGGGCCATCCTGCTTGGGAGCAGAATAGACAGCATTTAATTCTGCCCAGAAAAGGTAAAGGAATTCCAGGCCTTACAGGATGAGTAATTGTTAAGCCATTCAAGAGAGGAGAGAGAATTCAAATCAGAGATCATATCCAGAATGAAGGTGCAAGAATGCTGCTGCTGCTAAGTCGCTTCAGTCATATCCGACTCTGTGCAATCCCATAGAAGGCAGCCCACCAGGCTGCCCCATCGCTGGGATTCTCCAGGCAAGAATAGTGGAGTGGGTTGCCATTTCCTTCTCCAGTGGATGAAAATAAAAAGTGAAAGTGAAGTTGCTCAGTCGTTTCCTACTATAGCGACCCCATGGACTGTAGCCTACCAGGCTCCTCCATCCATGGGATTTTCCAGGCAAGAGTACTGGAGTGTGGTGCCTTCTCCGACAAGAATGATACTGAATGGCATTTTCAATACAGTGTAAGAGTATTTGAAAGACAGGGAATGAGGCAGGAGGCAGATGGCCCCTCCTCCTCCACCCCTAGAATAAAGCAACTGGAGATGCATTCCCTGTGGACGGAAACTCCAAGAGGAGAATGCATGTGTGTTAAGTCACTTCAGACATGCACAACTCTTTGTGAGGCTTTCCAGGTGTCTCAGTGGGTAAAGAATCTAACTGTAATGCAGGAGACACAGGATATGCAGGTTTGATTCCTGGATTGGGAAGATCCCCTAGAAGAGGGCATGGCAACCCACTCCAGTATTCTTGCTTATAGAATCTTGCTTGAGAATCCCATGGACAGAGGAGCATGGCAGGCTTCAGTCCATACAGTTGCAAACAGTTGGACATGACTGAAGCAACTGAGTATGTACACACACACACAGAATGTAGTCCACCAGTCTTCATCCAAGGAATTCTCCAGGCAAGAATATTGAAGTGGGTTGCCATGCCATCCTCAAAGAGATCTTCCCAACATAGGGATCGAACTCACATCTCTCACATCTTCTGCATTGGCAGGCAGGTTCTCTACCACTAGCATCAAAGCAGGCCAAAAAAAGGAGGAGGATGGGCAAACCGGCCAGACCGCATATTTCTCATCCTCAAAGTCAGGAGACCTTCCTGACCACATACACAGAAAGGCTCCTTCTAAAAATGATGCTGAACCTGAAGCTCCAATATTTTGGCCACCTGATGTGAAAAGCTGACTCATTGGAAGATACCCTGATGCTGGGAAAGACTGAAGGCGGAAGGAAAAGGGGATGACAGAGGATGAGATGGTTGGATGGCATCAGTGACTCGATGGACATGAGTTTGAGCAAATTCCAGGAGATGGTGAAGGACAGGGAAGACGTGTGCTGCGGTCCATGGGGTCGCAAAGAGTTGGACACAACTGTGTGATTGAACAACAACAAAAAGAAAAAAAATTATAAAGAACCTATTTAAACTGTACACACATCATTCCCATAAATTTTCAAACTCTGTAGCACTATATTTCCTACTCTATGGAGAAATTTGAAATTCAAGGAAACCAAGTAACTTGCTCAAGTTTCATGGTTTTAATGGTACCTGAGTTTGAATCAAATAGTGGCTGCTTCCACTGAACATCTGTGCGGTTGCTATCTTTCTACCTGCCACTGTTTGGTTGAGTCTTATGGCTGCAGAGATCAGGAGCTGGGGTTAGGGGGTACTTCACAGAGGAGGTTCCAAGGAAATGAAGTTTTAAAGTTGAGTAAGAACTGAAAATACAAATATATATATATATATATATATATGTACAATCAAATGAAGGGGGAGTTTGCTAGGGAAAATAAATATCCAGTGCAAAGTTAAGCCAAAAAAAATAAGACACACAGGGAACAGAAAGCCCAGTTTTGAGGGTAATGTTCATAGATGCTTTTGAGGAAATGGAGGGAGAAGGAAAGGAGGTCAGCACATGCCCAACCTAGTAGGGCTTTATGTGTCATCCTGTGGTATGATTTTTCCTTCTCCAAGCCATGGGCCACCATTAAAATTTTTTGAGCTGGAGAATGATACAGCTGATCCTTGTCTAATGCAGGTTTGAACTACATGGATTTTTTACTTTGGCAGGGTTTGTTCCCTGAGCCCCCTCATTCTTCAAGGGTCAACTGTGATCAGAATGAATTTTTTTTTTGGCCACACCAGGCAATATGTGAGATCTTAGTTCCCTGACCAGGGATCAAATTCACGCCCTCTGCATTGAAAGCAGGGAGTCTTAGCCACTGGACCACCAGGGACCTCCCAGATTTGGATTTTTAAGAGCTAACTCTGGTGACAGTATAGAAAGAACAAGGCTGTAGATGGGCAGATCTATTAGGAGCAATGTGATGAGTGAAAGAACCAGCAAGGGATTTTGAAGAAAAGAGTGGTTGTACAGAAATATTTGGATCTAAAGGTTTCTTAATTTTTCCAAAGGTCAACACCATCCCCAGGACCTTCATGATCTCTGGCACCCTCCTGTTACCTTATAAGAGTAGTCATTGTATTTATTCTAGCTAGAACTTTCTTTCTGAACACAGAATAATTTATTTCCTTTAAAAATTTTTTCTTTAATTATATCAACTTACTTATATCACTTTTTACTATTTAACATGATACTGCTTTCAATTTGCATTTTATTAACAGCAAAAACATTTTCTAAGCTATTCCTCAATTGAGAAGTTTCTTCCTAAAGTTATAAGTTAATGGTACTGAATTTTGTATTATGGTAATTAAAGAAAACAAAACAAGTGAAGGGTGCCTTGTATTCTTGAATGATCTCACAGTTGAACTTGGAAATTTTTGCCAAAAATACTGTATTCAGATGTGCATCAAACAGTTTTAATATCATGCTGTGTCTCAATAGTGGATCATAATGTCTGCAGTTGCATTAATGATCTTATAAATCCTCTAATGATATAAATTGCATCATTTTATTTCATTTTAACTTTAGTGTTAAATGTTCAGGAATTCAATGTAAACATTTCAACTTTCTAAAATTTTATGACTTTATTTGACATTTATTTATTTATATTATACCAGAAAACTCAAAATATAGAAGTGTCCAGGCCACTTTTTCAAAATCTAAGAGACTTTCTCAACATGTTCATTCAATATCCAGGTATAAAATACCATATGATATTTCTAAATCTACAGCCATTCATTTTTTTTAAATCATATTTAGTGTGGGCCAATCTGTGTTTCATCACTGAGGATAGGTAGATATGTCTCATGATGAAATCGATTGGGGTGATCTCCAATATATAATGGGGCTTCCCGGGTAGCTTAGCTGGTAAAGAATCTACTGCAATACAGGAGACCCCAGTTAGATTCCTGGGTTGGGAAGATCCCTTGGAAAAGGGATAAGTTACCCACTCCAGTACTCTTGGGCTTCCCTTGTGGCTCAGAGAATACAGAATCCTCTTGCAATATAGGAGACCTGAGTTCAATCCTTGGTTGAAAAGATCCCCTGGAGGAAGGCATGGCAACCCACTCTAGTATTCTTGCCTGGAGAATCCCATGGACAAAAGAGCCTGGCAGGCTATAGTGCATAGGGCAGCAAAGAGTCGTACACAATTGAGCAACTAAGCACAGAACAGCACATGATAAACAATGGATTTCAAAAATCAAAATACAATAAAATGGATTAGAAAATAAAACGGTGTCTGAGTGAGTGAGTGAAAGTTGCTTACTCATGTCCCACTCTTTGCGATCCCATGGACTATATAGTCCATGGAATTCTCCAGGCCAGAATACTGGAGTGGGTAGCCATTTCCTTCTCCAGGTGATCTTCTCAAACCAGGGATCAAACCCAGGTCTCCCACATTGCAGGAGGATTCTCTACCAGCTAAGCCACAGGGAAGCCCAAAGAGTAAATATAATATTTACCCACAGAGTAAATATAATATTATCTTTGAATAATTTAGTTTCAACTATATATGTGAGGGGAGGAGGGGATATATTCGTTTGAACAGTAAAATATACCCTTTCCTGAACATCAGAATCTTAAGAAGAGTTTGTAGAGCTCTTATCTAAGTTAGTGAATTCATTGATATATCTATACATACATATATGTGTGTATATATATATACATATATATATATATAAAACTGGACATGGAAAAACAGAGTGGTTCCAAATAGGGAAAGGAGTATGTCAAGGCTGTATATTGTCACCCTGCTTATTTAACTTATACGCAGAATACATCATGAGAAACTCTGGGCTGGAAAAAGCACAAGCTGCAATCAAGATTGCCAGGAGAAATATCAATAACCTCAGATATGCAGATGACACCACCCTTATGGCAGAAAGTGAAAAGGAACTAAAAAGCCTCTTGATTAAAGTGAAAAAGTTGGCTTAAAGCTCAACATTCAGAAAACTAAGGTCATGGCCTCTGGTCCCATCACTACATGGGAAATAGATGGGGAAGCAGTGGAAACAGTGTCAGACGTTATTTTGTTGGGCTCCAAAATCACTGCAGATGGTGATTGCAGCCATGAAATTAAAAGCCACTTAATCCTTGGAAGGAAAGTTATGACCAACCTAGATAGCATATTGAAAAGCAGAGACATTACTTTGCCAACAAAGGTCTGTCTAGTCAAGGCTATGGTTTTTCTATTGGTCACATATGGATGTGAGAGTTGGACTGTGAAGAAAGCTGAGCACCAAAGAATTGATGCTTTTGTGTTTTTTTGTTTTTTTTTTTTAATTTTATTTTATTTTTAAACTTTACATAATTGTATTAGTTTTGCCAAATATCAAAATGAATCCACCACAGGTATACATGTGTTCCCCATCCTGAACCCTCCTCCCTCCTCCCTCCCCATACCATCCCTCTGGGTCGTCCCAGTGCACTAGCCCCAAGCATCCAGTATCGTGCATTGAACCTGGACTGGCAACTCGTTTCTTACATGATGTTTTACATGTTTCAATGTCATTCTCCCAAATCTTCCCACCCTCTCCCTCTCCCACAGAGTCCATAAGACTGTTCTATACATCAGTGTCTCTTTTGCTGTCTTGTACACCGGGTTATTGTTACCATCTTTCTAAATTCCATATATATGCGTTAGTATACTGTATTTATGTTTTTCCTTCTGGCTTACTTCACTCTGTATAATAGGCTCCAGTTTCATCCACCTCATTAGAACTGATTCAAATGTATTCTTTTTAATGGCTGAGTAATACTCCATTGTGTATATGTACCACAGCTTTCTTATCCATCCATCTGCTGATGGGCATCTAGGTTGCTTCCATGTCCTGGCTATTATAAACAGTGCTGCGATGAACACTGGGGTACACGTGTCTGTTTCCCTTCTGGTTTCCTCAGTGTGTATGCCCAACAGTGGGATTGCTGGATCATAAGGCAGTTCTATTTCCAGTTTTTTAAGGAATCTCCACACTGTTCTCCTTTTGAACTGTGGTGTTGGAGAAGACTCTTGAGAGTCCCTTGAACTGCAAGGAGATCCAACCAGTCCATTCTAAAGGAGATCAGTCCTGGGTGTTCATTGGAAGGACTGATGCTAAAGCTGAAACTCCAATACTTTGGGCACCTCATGTGAAGAGTTGACTCATTGGAAAGGACTCTGATGCTGGGAGGGATTGGGGGCAGGAGGAGAAGGGGACGACAGAGGATGAGATGGCTGGATGGCATCTCCGACTCGATGAACATGAGTTTGGGTAAACTCTGGGAGTTGGTGATGGACAGAGAGCCTGGCATGCTATGATTCATGGGGTCCCAAAGAGTCGGACACGACTGAGCGACTGAACTGAACTGATATATATATATATATATATATACACACACACACATATAAAAGTATATATAATTTTATCCTCAAAAGAGCTTGGAACTTAGTAGAGAAAAGACATGTAAACATAAATTATAGTGTAGTGCAATGTATGAAGATGTGGCACAAAGTGCAGAAGAAGCATAGGATTTGATTCAATCTCTTTGTGCTAGGAAAGAGCCTGGTTTTGTTTTTCCTTTTCTTCCCCCGTCCCTTCCTCCCTCCGCCTCTTCCCTCTCCTTCCCCTTCTTCTATTAAAAAAGAAAGGCCATCTTGCCCTAAATTTTGGAAAAATAAGCTGCCTACCCTTTATTCCTTGAGAGGATCCTCACACATTTCAGCCTGCATTCCACTAAGGGCAATATTTTAAAAGAATTATCTTTCCCAGGAATGCAACCCCGACAGATAAAAGTTCAGAAGGCAGATATCTCATACACACAATGAGAGCCTTCCTCCTCCAAGCTGATAATTGTTTCTGGCCAAATATCTTTAGCTCTACCACATCTAGAGTTTCCACTACTCCCTTTGTTATCGAGATCTTCACAAATTCCAGGGTTTCAAGGTGTTTCTGAATTATTATTTAAATAGTTCATGTACTTCAATTATTTCTTAGTTAATGCAAACATAGACTCCTTTTTCTGTATTCATTACTAGGTTTAGCATTTAATGAAAAATTGATCAAGAAAAGAAACAATTCCTGCCATCAAGGGATTTACTCCCTAGTAGCCGATAATACTGTAAGTACATACTATTATGCATAAATATATAATTATGTAGAAGGCTAAAAGAATATTTCTGGGAAGATCAAACTTAAATTTGGGGTGGAATTCACATAGGCTCTTACCAAAACCATCATCTTTGACTGAAATTGAAGGATGCATAGGAGCAAATAGAAAGGTGGATGATGGAGGGAATAGTGAAGAGGAAGGTATAACTGGTGGATTTTAGGACCTGCAAAACTGGCCATGGTAGGAACCAGGAAGAGACTAAGGAGAAAAACAATGCAATGTATACCTGGAGATGAAGGGACACGGGGGCTAGGCTGGATGGGACCTTTTGTATATATTCAAGATTTGGGAGTTTTGTTCTGAGCAATGGGAAGTCACTGAAGTGTTTTGAATAACCAGATTTGTGGAAACAAATGCAAAATATGAGATGAACTTGACATCTTTTCTTTATAGTGACTCATTGCAGAGACATTATTTGGCTTTTGGCAGCTATGCCCAGTCATATATTTATAGGTTCTTAGTTAAAAAAAAAATGCACAAAACTTCATGCACACATAAATTTTCTGAAGACATCATTTAAAGAGATTATTTGATGCCTCCCATAAACAGTAATAGCATACTTTGTAGTAAAGTAAATGGTGTTCAATTGAGAGTACTGTATTTGGTTCATTTCTTTGTACTCATTGGCTCACTGATATTATCACAAGATGATATATTGAACATGTCTTCCTTATCACTCTTACTGTTTGTTTTTTCTTACTCAAGGTGATTTCTAAATACCAAAGTGTACAGCCAAAGAAAACAACTTCATTTCATTACCAACTCACATTTACTTTTTCTCCTTTCCTCAAAAGTGATTTCCCTAAAATTCTCCACAAAATAAATTTTAGTTTTCAACCCTCAACTAATATAAATAAATACTAGTTTTATCAAAACGAATGGAAATATGGAAAGCCCACTGAAATAAGACTATTTTAATTATTCTAATTTTAAAATTAACACCTACCAAGTATACTTATCTCTGAAAGGTAGTTTGAGAAAAAAGGAGAGACAAAGGAGAAAAGAATGAAAGGTTGAATGGTACCCAAACTTGAGAGGAACAAATTTTCACAAAACAAAATTTAAATCATAAATCAGAGTTGTAAAGATAACTGCTGTTATATAGTTTAACTTCCTTCAAAACAATCTCTAATTTTTTGGAGACTGGGTTTGGGAATAGAGACAAAAACAAAAACTCACAGACATGCAGTCATAATTCTGCTGGAAGAAACATGTTTTATTACTTTGTTTTCATTTTAAGACATTTATACAAATTTCACAAGAAAAGTATTATCTTTGATTTCAAATTCTCATTTATAAAAGAATAAAAACATTCTTCCACTAAACCACCAGCTCACTGTATTATGTATAGCTGTGTTGTAAAGGAATGTGAAGTGAAAACATGTTTATGCAGGCTAAGTTTAGGTTGCCCTTTATGGATCTAAATTTCAGATATGTGGGTGCTCCATTTGTGAGTCGTAGTGAAAGCTCCAATATTACAATGTCTACAGAAAAGGAATTTGGCTCCTCTAGGGCTCTCCCACAATGGCATCTTTAAACCCAAGTTGACATTTAGCAGAAACAACTAAAAGGCTGGAAAAGACTATCCTCTGAAACTGTTCTCATAAATAAACGTTAAGTATGTGGATACTGTAATGCTGAAATCCATATTAAGCTCTATTATAGAAAAATGACCTGATCTTGATATTTACCAGATTAAAAATGTGCTCTAAAGCTAATGAAAAGCATCATAGCATAGTGACATTTGCTTTCTCTTGCCTTCTCTATTTCTTCTTCTGGCACGGTGAAAAAACCTTGTTTCTTCATGGTCCTCACTTACCTGAAGGAATCTTTTCTCCTCCTTGTAAAGTGAACTGGAGGTAAAGATTTTTTTCCTTAAAAAAAAAAATACATATATGTGTATATATACAAACATATGTACACACATACATGTGCATATGTACACACATACATGGGATTCCCTGGTGGCTCAGTGGGTAAAGAATCCTTCTGTGATGCCGGAGACCCAGGTTCGATCCCTGGGTTGGGAAGATCCCCTGGATGAGGGCATGGCAACCCAGTCCAGTACTGTTGCCTAGAGAATCCCATGGACAGAGGAGCCTGGCTGGCTGCAGAACATAGGGTTACAAAGTCAGACAGGAATGAAGTGAATAAGTAGCATATATACATGTTGACTTTTTAATTTGTTTCTATTCAAAACCTTTCTAAAGGTACTCATAAAGTTCTAAAAAGAATACTGTAGTGAGAGTCCAGAGATGCCTGACTATGTCATAAGCTGGGTGTCCTCAGTGGGTCAGCCATAAAGAATTTGCCTGCAATGCAGAAGACCCAGGTCCAGTCCTTGGGTTGGGAAGATCTCCTAGAGAAGGAAATGGCAACCCACTCCAGTATTCTTGCCTTGGAAATCCCATAGACAGAGGAGCCTCATGGGCTACTCTCCATGGTGTTTCAAAAGAATCAGGACACCGCTTAAACAAACAACTAAACAAAAACATGTCACAAGCCGAGTCCATGACACTGACTTCACCAAGCCATTTAATTAAAATGCAACCAGGTAGTGTTAGTCCTGAGTTGGGTCTTGCTTCCCTGAAATTGACTATTGAACTCCACAGTGAAAAATAAAAGACGTTCAGTTTTCCACACACCAACTGCAAACAGAACAACTGTTATTAGAGTTTATACATTCCCTGTAATTGTGTCATTCCTCTTGATATAAGCAAGAGGAACACATGAAGACATAAGGAGATTTGGGGGAGGAGAGAAAGCTGACCAGCCTTCTCTGATGGCTTAAAGAAACCTCCAGCAATACAGGAGACCAGAATTCGATCCCAGGGTCAGGAAGATCCCCTGCAGAAGGGAATGGCTACCCACTCCAGTCTTCTTGCCTGGGAAATCCCTTGGACAGAGCAGCCTGACGGGTAATGGTCCATGGGATCACAAGAAGTTGGACACAACTGAGTGACTAAGCACACACAACATGAAAGCTTACCAAAGTAAGCACAGACAGGTCATCCTGTGTCCTTATATTCCTTTAGAAGAGGCAAGATTCTTTCTTTCTACAAAGTCTTGGATCAAGGACTCAGGGAAAATTAAGTTTACAGAACTGCAAACATTTTTCCCTCTACTAGTGGGGGAGGAGTGATCATATTCCATCCGGTATTGAGCAGTAGAGGAAAGCATCCTAGAATAATGTTAGGGACAGTGAGAGCAGAACAGTCCAGATCATGTCATTGTAAGTGAGCAGTCCCTAAGTGACATACAAACTGAATCCTGCATGAGACCACAGGTCTAGGGATTTATGTGGAGGATAACACAACTGGTGGCCACAACTTTGTCTTGAATGAACACAGCAGGGGAGCAACATGATGGTGACATGGAGGAATGTGATGTAATGCCACTAACCAAAGCAAACTCATGAATTTTAAGACTCCAACATTTATTGAGATTTTGTATTGTGATTCATTCAGTACTTAGTACATTTAATCTTTGTACACATACATACACACACACACACACACACACACATAGACAAACCCACCTATTGAAACTGAATTGTTACCAGTTATTTACAGATAGATGGAGTGAGGCAAAGAGAAATGACATAACTTGTCTATGGTCACACTGCCAGTACCTGCTAGAGGTGGGGTCTAACCTAGGCAGCATCTCTCCTGAAACATGGTTAAACTATGCTAGGTAATGCCAATGTTCTTCTTCACTTGAGACCATCCACACAGCTAGACTGCAGTGAAAGGAACATAGGAGGACCATTTTCAGTTGGTTAATTTTGAATTTTCCCAATGAGCAGAATAAATGCTTAGAAAAAGTCTGCTTTAATACCCGATGCTATTTTAAAAGATATAGAATTAGGATAAGATGCTGTCATACTTTGCCAATAACTTGCAGAGAAATATAGATTTAATAGAGCACAAGTATTGGTGTTCATGGGGAAAAATGAAGCCATTTCATATTTCTACTTTCCTAAATTGATACTCCTCAATAATCTGGTTATAAACAGCTGTCTCACTTATAAAATGAGGCAGCTTTGAACACAAATTTTGCAGTGAGCAAACTGGGTTTGAAATAGGGATGTTTGCACTTCTCTCTTAAATAATTCAGGTTCCTCATGGTAAAATGAATATAATAAAACCTAGTCATCAATATTGTCATAAGAAGTAAATGAGACAGGGAACATAGATTATGCTACTTAAATGATAAGGCCCCATTTCAGTGGCATAACAGACTAGAACATTATTTCCTATTTATACAAAATTCTTAGATATTCAGGTTTAGTGAGTGGCTCTCCATCATCAGAGAACTAGACTGACCATAGCTAAGTCAGTAAGAGAACAAAAAGAGAGAGAAAGGAAAAGAAGAATTGCACATGGCAGGTTTTGTTAGCAAGGCCCACAATGGTGAATTACATCTGTTAAGTTCATAGTCACATGACTGTACTCACCGCCAGGAAATACTAAGAGATATAATCTGTGTGCTTAAGAATGAAAAAAGGAGGCTGTGGATAGATGACAGTTTTTGTCACATGTACATAAAATGCTTAGCAGACTGCCTGACACAAATTGCATTTAATTTAGCTGTTGCTGCTATCTCTCAAAGCCCTAATGGGTTTAAGTTCTAAGAAGTAAAATGGAAAATTATTTTAATTAAGCCACAGATAGCAACATTTCTTGTAAACAGGACACTGTGAGCACTGTGATAAATTTTACTCAAAGATAAGTACACAAACATTGAAGGGAAAGATGATAATTATTTCCAGAAAAATATTAGTTTTAACATTATGTAATTCCTTCCTCCAAGAACTGGTGAAAATAGATATTAAAATTTGAAAACAAGAGAGAAACCAGAAAAAAAAAACTTTCATGAGGAAAACAAAATTGTTAAGTAACAAGGACCTGCAATAACAACAACAAGGACTTGGCATTACAATATTATACTATCTTATAATAACCTATAATCGAAAATAATTTTTAATATGTGTAAATATCTGTATCTATATTATGTATGTATATATAACTGAATCAGTCTGCTATATACCTGAAACTAACACAACATTGCAAGTTAACTGTACTTAAATTAAAAAATGGTTTAAAACATAACATCCACTCTACAAATCTCTTGTAAATTTCTGCTAAATAGCAGATCTATAATGGCATAATATCAACATACATCTTTTCCTCTTAAGTGGTAACTTTTCCACAGTTCTATTTCTGGTCTCTTCAGGCTGCGATCTCTAAGGTGCTTACACTGACCTACATCCATTAACTCTCCAGTTTTTGATCTTATATGAAAGACCTAACATCATCCAAGTAAATGTTTAAAGGAATCAAGGGAAATTTATTTATAGTATTTGATAGGTAACAGAGTAACGGGATAGACCTCATTATGCTCAAGACTGGGTTACTGGGGAAGAAACAAAGGGAAAAAATCAATACAAAAAAAATAGCTGAGGTAACATAATAGGAGGAAAAGAACATAGTTGCTTGGGAGAGAGAAATTTTCTGTAGTATCTCCTTAGAGATTCCCATGAAGTTAAACAAAACATACACTTTATGAAGCTGGAGATAAAAGGTTGGCTGATGATATACAGACTGCAACGGAAGGTTAGCTGTCAGATTTAGGAAAGAAACTTAAGGAAACAAATGATGCTTTAGCAAAATGTAAATGATAGAAGAAGCAAGATTTGAAAGAAAATATCCAAATGTAGATATGAATTCCTCTGGCTCTAGCTATGCGATGATTTTTCCCCTTTGTGTGACAGGGAAAATGAGTATCATAAATATTTTTCTGTAGCAAGCTAAGCTTAAAGTTTCTATACCATATCTCACAAGGCGGGAGCTTCAAACTTTGATGACCACTATATCTAGAATAAAATGACATTTTACATCATGATCTTAGGCCTCCACGTGTGCGCAGACAGACAGACACACACACAGTGACTGTCATCTGAAGCAATACTATGTGTAATGCTGTCTGGCATTTTCTCTTTTCTTCTAATTCATTTTAAATAATGCTGATTGAGTTTCATCAATTTGATCTGACAACCTAATGAATCCTGACAACTGCTAAAAGTGTCTATGAATTTCCACTGAAAAAGAATGAATACTGATTCCAAGCTTGACGTTTCTTTTTGTTTTATACTTCTATGTGTACCTAATCTACTTAGGAGCAGCCCCATATCTTTCTTTAAGCTCTGAGAGGATTCCCCTGAGCAATGCTTAATGGGAATTTACCTAGAAAATGTTATTAAGGAGACAGGGGGATGTGAGTAGATTCTACATCATCTCAATCTGTATGCTCTTCAAACCCAGGTAACTCAATAACGGGAGAGGACTAATTAAAGTGGGAGACCAAAAGCTCCTCTTGAGATTCAGCTGAAGGCTAGTGGCAGCCCCTTCTCCTTTTGTCCCTAACAAGAGTGAACATCACCAGCTCAGGTCTCAGACATTTTAACAATTACACTTTCTTAGTCAGAGTGCTGAAAACAGTGCACTGTAATCTCATCCAATACAGTTTAAACTGCAGGATACCTCTACATACTGAATCTTGAAATGGATGTATTATGTCATGACAGCATTTTACAAAAAAAGATTAAAGCGAATAGAACAAGAATATCTAATAGCTTTGCAGATTTTATAAGCTAATTCAAATTTTTTCCATTTATGTAGAAATATGTCTGTCTAAACATATATATCTGTTTGTACATGATATAAATTATCTTGCTTATAGTAAAAGGCACTGTAAACTGCTTTAAGTTATTTCATCACTGCATTTAAGGGTAGTAAAAGGACATGTGAAAACTGTTTTCTTTGTGTTGGGGCTATAAAATTTCTATTTTTTTAGTATCAAGACCAAAAAGAAATAAAAGTAGAATAAGTGAGTCTAACCATTCTGAATCATCTTCTCAAAAATGGCAGCAAAACAAGACTATAGCCATGATAACTATATTGCAAAAAAATTCAATTAGATTTATTAGAAAAATAATATATAGTACTTCCAAAATATATAACAACACTACTATGAATTTTAAAATCAGAGAATTAAAAATACAGAAAACTAATAACATACATAAAATATAAAATATATGAGTAATTATTATTGTTGTGTGAACAAAAATTGGAATAAAAATAATATTTTTAGTTATTTTTGAAGTTCAAGTGAAGGAAGACAAGCATTTAGCTGTTTTGAAGGACCTTATTACAAGCCAAAAGAAATCAATACTGACCATCAACTAGACTGCCTTACTACTACTACTAAGTCACTTCAGTCATGTCCGACTCTGTGTGACCCCATAGACGGCAGCCCACCAGGCCCTGCCGTCCCTGGGATTCTCCAGGCAAGAACACTGGAGTGGGTTGCCATTTCCTCCTCCAATGCATGAAAGTGAAAAGTGAAAGTGAAGTTACTCAGTCATATCTGATTCTTAGCGACCCCATGGACTGCAGCCTACCAGGTTCCTCCATCCATGGGATTTTCCAGGCAAGAGTACTTATGACCCAGCAATCCCACTGCTGGGCATACACACTGAGGAAACCAGAATTGAAAGAGACACGTGTACCCCATTGTTCATCGTAGCACTGTTTTAT
>NW_011494708.1:8639448-8643736 GCF_000754665.1 Bison bison bison | reverse complement strand
GGATTCATGTTGATATATGGCAAAACCAATACAATATTGTAAAGTAATTAACCTCCAATTAAAATAAATAAATTTATATTTAAAAAAAACCTTAAAGAATTTTTGAAACTGCTGTTTACATGGGAAAAGAAAATAAGTCAAATGACAAAGAAATGGAATTTTACCAGTATTTCTTTTGAAACCAGAATCTAAAATGCAAAATATGTCTTTTAAATAATTATAAAAAAATAAACTCATTGAAAGAAAAATAATGGTCCTATGCAAAAACATGGGAAACAATGGAAAAATATAGTCATAAATGTGCAATGCTGGCATAAATAAAATAAATCATTTATTATGCTATGTATAGGTACATCGGAGAAGGCAATGGCACCCCACTCCAGTACTTTTGCCTGGAAAATCCCACGGACGGAGGAGCCTGGTAGGCTGCAGTCCATGGGGTTGCTAAGGGTTGAACACGACTGAGCGACTTCAATTTCACTTTTCACTTTCATGCATTGGAGAAGGAAATGGCAACCCACTCCAGTGTTCTTGCCTGGAGAATCCCAGGAATGGGGGAGCCTGGTGGGCTGCTGTCTATGGGATCACACAGAGTCGGACACGACTGAAGTGACTTAGCAGTAGCATAGGTACATAGGCTATCTGTCAGTCACATCTGACTCCTGTGACCCTATGGACTGTAGCCTACCAGGCTCCTCTGCTCATGGGTTTTCCCAGGCAAGAATACTGGAGTGGATTGTCATTTCCTTCTCCAACACTATGTATAAATGAGTTAAAATTTCCCATTAAAAAAAATCTAAAAGTCATTCACAGAAAAACTTAAAACAAATGAATAAAATGGTTCAAAGTGAAGATTCAGGAGGGTAAAATCAGAGAGTTACAATGCAAAGCAGAAAGCAGAGCTATTGATATTTATTACATAAAAAATTAAGGTGAGAAAACTCATCATTACATAATAAGGGGACAATTTCCAATTCACAGTTTTGGAAACTGGAAGACATAATTTTCAGTTCATACTTAACCTGAAATCTGTGCTCCTGGAAAACAGCAATGATCATTGCTAATTATTAGAGAAATGAAAATCAAAACCACAGTGAGGTATCACCTGTGTCCAAATAGCCATAATCAAAATATCTATGAATAATAAATGTTGGAGAGCATGTGAAGAAAAAGGAACCCTTCTACACTGTTGTTGGGAATGTAAATTGGTGGGACCACTACAGAGAACAGTATGGAAGTTCCTTTAAAAATGAAAAATAGAGCCAGCATATGATCTGGTGGTCCCACTCCTGGGTATATATCCAGAGAAAACTATAGTTCAAAAAGATCACGAACCCCAGTGTTTACTGTAGCATTATTTACAATGGCTAAGGCACAGGAAAGGCTTCCCTGGTGGCTCAGACAGTAAAGAATCCGCCTGCAATACAAAAGACTGGGGTTTGATCCCTGGGTTGGGAAGATCCCTTGGAGAAGTAACGGCTACCCACTCAATATACTTGCCTGGTATACTCCGTTGGCAGAGGAGAGTGGTGGGCTACAGTTCATGGTGTCACAGAGTCAGACACGACTGAGTGACTAACAGTTTCACTTTCTTTCAATACATGGAAGCAACCTAGATGTCCATTGATGGATGAATGAATAAATACATGGTAATATATAAACAATGGAATATTACTCAGCCATAAAAAGAATATTATCATTTGCAGCAGTATGGATGAACCTAGAGATTATCATACTAAGTGAAGTAAGCCAAAGACAAATATCATATGATATTTGCTTACATGTTGTCACTTAGTCATATCCAACTCTGCAACCCTTTGGACTGTAGTCTGCCTAAGGGGCTCCCTGTTGATGGGATTCTTCAGGCAAGAATACTGGAGGAAGTTAACATGCCCTGCTTCAGTGATATTGCTTATATATGGAATCTAAAAAAAAAAAGATATGAATAAACTGATTTATAAAATGAAAACAAACTCACAGATATAGAAAACAAATTTACAGTTGCCAAAGGGAAAAGGTTCGGGGGAGGGATAAATTAGAAATTTGGTATTAACTTATACACACTGCTGTATGTAAAATAGGACCTCTTGTATAGCACAGGAAACTGTGTAATACCTATAAAGAAAATAATCTTAAAAAGAATATATATATATATATGTATAAATGAATCACTTTAGTGTACAACTGAAACTAATACAACATTGTAAATCAACTATACTTCAATAAAAAAAAAGAAGATAGAATTTCTCCCAAAATTTATATTTTAGGAAACTGCTTACTGTACAGAACCATCCTTCCCCACGTGACTTACAGATGACCCAATTGTTTGCCTACAATAAGGCCAAATGCAGACCTAAATTCCCATTCTTTGATTCATAAATGATTAGCTGAACTGTTTGTCCCTACTGGCCAATCTGGACAAAATACTCAACAACTTGACTTACTTAGTCTGGTATCTCCCCTCCCCACCAGCCCTAGGAACAGGGCATGTCTTTTAACATTGAAATAATTTCTCTTTAACAGTCCCTCCAGAAATCAGCTGATGTTAGGAAAAACATTTCCCAATCAACTGACTGATGATGTTCACCTGACTTTTTCACTCCTCTTCATTCCATTCTTTCTAGCCTTATTTATTCCGCCTTATAAAATGAGTACTTTCTCCATGTTTCTATGAGTTCAAAGATTTTTTTAAAGATTCCTCATGTAAGGGATATAATGCAGTATTTATCTTTTTCTATCTGGTTTATTTCACTTAACATAATGCATTCAAGTTCCATCCAAGTTGTTGAAAATAGCAGGATTTCCTTCTCATGGCTGAGTAACATTCTACTGTATGCATGTATAGTATATATTGCATTTTCTTTATCCATTCACCCATTAGTAGACACTTAGATTGTTACCATATCTTGACTTTTGTGAATAATGTTGCAATGAACATTGGAATACAAATATTTAAGTTGTTTTCATTTACTTTAGATATACACCTGGAAGTGGAATTGCTGGATCATACAGTAGTTCTCTTTTTAGTTTATTGAGAAACCTCCGTACTGTTTTCCATAGTAGCCACCTTTTTCCTGCTTCTTTGATAGTATTTGTCATCTCTTGTTTTTTAACAATAGCAATTCCAAAAAATGCGAGACGATATCCAATTGTGGTTTTGATTTGCATTTTCCTGATAATGTATGATGTTGAGCACATTTTACTATATCTCTTGGCCATTTGTAAATCTTCTTTGGAAAAATGGGTATTCAGTTCCTCTTGCCAATTTTCAAAGCTTTTTTTTTTTTTTTTCACCATTGAGTTGTCTGAATTCTTCATATGTTCAGCTTGTTGTTGTCTAGTCTAGTCGCTAAATCATGTAAGAATCATTTGCAACCCCATGGACTGTAGCCAGCCAGACTCCTCTGTCCATGGGATTTTCTAGGTAAGAATACTGGAGTGGGTTGCCATTTCCTTCTCCAGGGTTCTTCGATCCAACCCAGGGATTAAACCCACATCTTCTGCATTGGCAAGCAGATTCTTAACCACTGAGTCACCTCAAAAGCCTCATGTGTTCAGTTATAACATGATTACAACTTGAAGATGTGATGTATAACCTGGTGACTATAGTTGATGCTGTTGTATTATATAATTGAAATTTGCTGAGAGTAAAACTAATTTGCATGCTCAGTCACTTCTGACTCTTTGTGACCCTATGGACTGTAGCCCTCCAGGCTCTTGTGTCCATGGGAATCTCCAGGCAAGAATACTACAGTGGGTTGCCATGCCCTCCTCCAGGCAATCTTTCCAACTTGGGGATAGAACTCCTGTCCTGCGACTCCTGTATTGCAGACAAATTCTTTACCACTGAGCCACTGAGGCAATGAGCCACTGAGGCAATATATATATATGTGTGTGTGTGTGTATATATACATATATATACACTCAGAGAGAAAAAGATAAAAATAAACATATTTATAACAACATAGCGAGAGAGACTAGAACTTTCATGTCCATGTGAAAAAGATGAATTTTTCTATAATTCCTTTTAAAACTGCACCTGCAAATAAGGGAGGGGGGGGGAAGGTATTTTTAACTTTATTTTCTTTTAAAATAAATTCAATTTTCACTAAAAAAGCCTAAATGACCTAGAAGTAAGTTGCATACACATATTCACGGGTTATATAAAGTTTTTCTTTGTACTACACAAAGATAGGAAATTCCAAGAAAAGATGAATATATCTGGTACGTGAAAAATATGTAGGTGTATATGCATGCCTATATATACATACCATATATTTTTATATAT
>NW_011494708.1:8636617-8639348 GCF_000754665.1 Bison bison bison | reverse complement strand
ATATATATATAAAATATCTAAGTCAATTTGGGCTGCTGTAACAAATCACCATTTACTAGGTGGCTTAAACAACAAGTATTTACTTATTTTTCATATTTCTGGGAGGCTGGAAGTCCATGACCATGGTGTCAGCATGACTGCACAACTGTGTGATTGTGTTCTGGAGAGAGTCCTCTTCAGAGTGGTCCAAAGCTGACTTCTCCCTGTTTTCTCGCATGGTGGAAAAAGAGCGAGCTATCTCTCTGGCCCCTTCTTATGACATTAGTCCCATTCATGAGAGCTCCACCCTCATAACCTAAAGAGTTAGTAGCTCAGTCATATATGACTTTTTGTGACACTATAGCCCACCAGACTTCTCTGTCCATGGAATTCTCCAGGCAAGAATACTGGAGTGGGTTGCCATTTCTTTTCTCTAGGGGATCTTCCCGACCCAGAGAACAAACCCAGGTCTTCCACATTCAGACAGATTCTTTACTGTTTGAGTCACCAGTGACGTGAAGTCACTCAGTTGTGTCTGACTCTTTGCAACCCCGTGGATGATACAGCCCATGGAATTCTCTAGGCCAGAATACTGGAGTGGGTAGCTATTCCCTTCTCCAGGGGATCTTCCCAACCCAGGGATCAAACCCAGGTCTCCCACATTGCAGGCAGATTCTTTACTAGTGGAGCTTCAGAAGCCCAAGAATACTGGAATGGGTAGCCTATTCATTCTCCAGGGGATCTTCCCAACTCAGGAATTGAACCAGAGTCTCCTGCATTACAGGCAGATTATTTACCAGCTGAGCTACCAATAATCCTTCTGAGGAGAGTGTCTTGCAAATTTCAGGGAGTCCAAGAACTCTGTATGTGTGCTAAGTCACTTCAGTCATGTCCGACTCTTTGGCTCCTCTGTCCATGGGGATTCTCTAAGCAAGAACACTGGAGTGGGGTGCCACGCTCTCCTCCAAGGGATCTTTCCAACCCAGGGATCAAACCCACATCACTTATGTCTCCTGCATTGGCATCTTTACCATGAATGCCACCTGGGAAGCCTCATAACCTAATTACCTTTCAAAGACCTCACCTACAAAATATCGTCACATTAGGGATTAGATTTCAATTTAGGAATTTGGCAGGGGCAAGGGGATGAGCAACTCAAATATTCATTCAGTCTGCAACTATATACAAAATATAAATACACAAACATTTACACTGAATGTTTATACATGTGTGTATATATATAATACATATTTATATACACACGTGAAAATAAATTTGATCAAAACTCTCTGAAAATACTTTGAAACCCATGTTTTGGCCAAGTGCTAAAGCTTTAATTGGTCCTTATATGTGTAAATTGTGTATGACACCACTCCAAGGGACAAAATTTGCATTTGTAGTGCTTGTAGATTTGTTGATGTAGATGCTGTAGATTTGTAAATTGGACAGTTTGCTGGCAGATTGCAGACAGTGAGGTGTCCTAAAGAGGGGCTGTTTCTAATTCATACAGTGTGCTATTTGGGGGAATGATTGTTGATCCTGCCAGAGGAGAGAACACACTTCAATTTTTATTATGCACTGCAGTTTTATATTCAGGTTTACATCATTTGTCAGTTGAAATTATGCAAACAATATAATGTGCTTCTGTTCAAGTGAATATTTGCAAACATCAGGCTCGGCTGTTTCCTGAATCAAGTCTCCAGCAATAGCAAGGCTACATCCCAGCCTTTAAGCATCTCAGACAGTTGCCTGCTATTTAACAGTTTAAATTATTTTTCATTTAAAAGGAAATATATATATATATATATGTATATAAATTGAAATAAAAATAAAGCTCCATCTGATGAAATTGAATTCAATACCACTGTTACTAAAGTAATGAAAACAAAAATGAGATGCTATTTTATTACTATCAAAATGAAAAGTTAAAAGTAATGAAAATCCTAGTACTTTCATAAAGATAAGCAATTGCTAATGTTTTCTTCAATAAAAAAAATTTAAAAAAGAAATCTGGCAAAAGTACTTTATGTTATGACATCATTTCAGAAACATTGAAATGTGAAGTTCGTGTAAATCTTAGAATAAAGAGAATATCGCTGACTACTGAAAAATTTCCCTCATAGCTCAGTTGGTAAGGAATCTGCCTGCAATGCAGGAGACACGGGTTCGATTCCTGAGTTGGGAAGATCCGCTGGAGAAGGGATAGGCTACCCACTCCAGCATTCTTGGGCTTCCCTTGTGTCTCAGCTGATAAAGAATCCGCCTTCAGTGCAGGAGACCTGGATTCGATCCCTGGATTGGGAAGATCCCCTGGAGAGGGGAAAGGCTACCCACTCCAGTATTCTGGCCTGGAGAATTCCATGGACTGTATAGTCCATGGGGTCGCAAAGAGTCAGACACGACTGAGCAACTTTCACTTTCAGTGAAAAAATAAAAGAATGTGTTCAGTACCTTTCAAAAAAAACCTTAACATCATTAATACTTGTATAAATTGATTTTTATCCTGAACCAAATTTTTAAAAATATTATCATTTGCTTCTAGGAATTCATCATAAGGAAATATTCAGGGGTGCAAATAAAGATGTATATACAATTTCAATATACTATTATTTTTAATAGCAAATGGTATATAAATCTCATGGTTAAAAGTGAAAACATTAAAGTGGAATTTTAAAATGCATTTTCAAGCTTAATAGGGAGGTAAGAATATGTAAATATGATCATTATTACAAGTTAATTAATATATATATTT
>NW_011494708.1:8627572-8636517 GCF_000754665.1 Bison bison bison | reverse complement strand
AGCTGGATCAGGAAGATCCAGGTCAGGAGAAGGAAATGGCAACCCACTCCAGTATTCTTTTTTTTTTTTAACAACAGAGAAATCCCACACAGTGAGAATTTTTATTGATGAAAAGTTGATGGGAGAATCACAGAAATCTTCATAAAGTGCAGACCAGCCAAAGACTGTCTCCATTTTCATTTTCTCTTTAGGAGCTTCAGCAGAGAGATCAGGAATTATGGCCCCCTGTTTTCTTGACCATAAGGAAGTTTTTGTTTCATGTTTATTAATACAGATTTTTATATGGAATTATATAATATTTATTACTTTTGTCTGAGATAATATTTCCTAAAATAAATACCATTAGGTCAGTTCAATACATTTGATTTTTCTACACAGCCTATTAAATCTATTTCTAACCTATCCATTTTCATTTAAATTGAGCTACAATTGGCTCTGTGGGAGAAGGTGTGGGTGGGATGATTTGAGAGAATACCACTCCGGTATTCTTGCCTGGAGAATCCCATGGACAGAGGAGCCTGGCAGGCTATAGTCAGTCCACAGGGTCTCAAAGACTTGGACACAACTGATCGACTAGCACACACATATGTAATACCTACATAGTATAACTATACATCATGTAAGTCTCAAAGAGTCAGACATGACCTAGCAACTGAACAACAAATGTAGTATATGGTAGACCTAAAATGTTGTTTATGTTTTGATTATACCATGCATATTATATTATCATGTGAAATATATTTCATATTATCTTAATATATTACATAATACATTTTATATCATATATTATATATATAATGCATAGTTTACTATATTTGACTATAAGTTTACCAAATAGAGTACGATTTAATGTTATATATTTTATATAATATATTAAATACATTTGTATATTTAGCTTCTGCTATGGATTGAAGATTTGTGTCTTCCCCAAATTCATAGATTGACACCCTAATCTTCAATGTGACTGTATTTAAAGATAGAGCCTTTAAGGAGATAATTAACATTAAATGAGGTCATAAGAATAGGGCCCTGATCCTATAGGTTTACTGTCCTTATAAAAAGCAATATCAGAAAACTTGCTCTTGCTCCAGGTGTCTGCACACAGAGGTAAGGCCATGTCAGTGCACAATGAGAAGTCTGACATCTGCAAACCAGGAAGTAAGCTCTCACCAGAAACCAAATCTGTCAGCACCTTGATCTTGAATTCCGGAGGCTCTGGAAGTGTAAGAAACAAATTTCTGTTCTTTAAGTCACCTAGTCTGTGGTATTTTATTATGGCAGTGTGAGCTAAGAGCTTCTTTCAGATTTTCAAATTTGCTACATTTCAAATTCTTATAATGCTTTTGGTTGTTTTAAGTAGAACTCCCCAACCCTTGGAGAAGGAAATGGCAACCCACTCCAGTATTCTTGCCTGGAGCATCCCAGGGATGGTAGAACCTGGTGGGCTGCCATCTATGGGGTCGTACAGAGTCAGACACGACTGAAGCGACTTAGCAGCAGCAGCAGCAGCCCCAACCCTTATTGTATGTTGGCAGCAGCTTCAGAATATGAAATAAAAGTAGGTAGAACAATAAAGCCATTGATTCTCTCAAGTCAACCAAGGAGTCAATTTAATGTAGTTCCAGTCTTGGTCCAGTGGCTCAGTGATATCATGAAGGCCCTCATCCCTGCTCATCTTTCCCATTTCAATTTTCAGAAGATTACTCAGCCTTAAAGTAGGAAGATGATCTCTATGATCCAGTCCTTATTAGATATCACTCAAGATAGGAAGAAAAGAGATAGGTGAAATAATTGGGTTTCCATGGCCACAAACTGAGTCTTTTCCTCTCCTACAAGAAGGCAATTATTAGCAACAGGATATGGGATCAGCAAGCTTCCCAGGTGTCACTATTGGTAAAGAACCCACCTGCCAATGCAAGAGACCTACGAAACCCAGGTTCAATCCCAGGGTTGGGAAGATCCCCTGTAGGAGGGCATGGCACCCCACTCCACTTGCTTGGAGAATCTCTTGGACAGAGAAGCCTGGTCAGCTACAGTCCATAGGGTGGCAAAGAGTTGGACATGACTGAAGCTACTTAACACACATGCATGCATGGGAGAGGCATGACTGTTTGACTAATAAACATTTATACCTTGGGTTTTGGTCCCAATGTATATCTCTAAAAATTATATCCTATTGCTAAAGAATAAAATTACAGTTTAAGGGATATCATTATTTGAGGTGTAATCTAATATTGTATCACATTTAACTCTAGCCCACTTTGGGGGTGGCTGTCAACAAAATAGCATCAGCATTTCAACAACCATGACTTAGACTTATTCTTAAATGAGCGTTAAAACCAAGAGAAGTTTTCTTTGTATTGTTGCAATTTCAAAATTCTATAGAATATTCCATAAAAGGCTAGTTCCTGTTCCCATCCCTGTAACAAGGGACCTGCCAACTTGTCATGGGTGCTGTGGTCCCAATTTTCTCTTCAGGATAGAGGCATATATTCCCCAGCTTCCAGTATTGTTTGTTCAAAATGATAGTCATATGAGACTAAACTTTTTCTCATGATTTGTCTACAAGTTCCCATTACTAAATTATTAAAGAAGTAAGAATATCCTTTTGCTCCCTTATGAGTTTAAAAAAATAATAATATTTCCCAGCTGGCATGATGTTACTTTGCTAAGACAAAGAAATTTGGTATCATATAGTTTGGCTTTATTCATGTAAACTGTCACTCTACACATTCATAACTGTCTTTCATACCTCTACTTGATTTGTGGAAATCAGGGACTGAGGTCCAGATAAGACAAAATCTAGCATAACCAAAAGAAAACAGCCATGGAAAATGTGATGGCAAAATAATAGTCCTTCAAAGATGTGCATAATCCCTGGAACCTGGGAATATGTGACTTCCCATGGCAAAGAGGTGGTAGATAAAATAAAGGTTGCTAAATCATCTGACCTTAAAATAGGGAGAATATCTTGATTATATGGGGCTTCCCAGGTGGCCCAGTGGGTAAAGAATCTGCCTGCAATGCAGGAGACACAGGTTTGATTCCTGACACATGTTTGAATTGGATATGACAGAAGTGACAGAGCACACATACACCTGATTATATGTACAAACTCAATGTAATCAGAATGGCCATTTAAAATAGAAGAGAAAGGCCAATGAAGTCATCAGAGCAATACAGTGTAAAGATTTCAAAGCACTCTTGCTGACTTTAAGATGGAGAAAGGATTCTAGGATGCAAGGAATATGGCCAGTTTCTAGAAACTGGAACGTGCAAGAGGTCTCTCCTCTAGACCCTCCAGAAAGGAATGTGGTCCTGCTGACACCTTGATTTCAGCTCTGTGACACTTCTAACCTCTAGAACTATTAGATAATAAATTTACGTTGTCTGCAATCTCTGTGTTTGTGGCAATTTTTTATGAGAGCAATAGCAAACTGATGCAGAAGACTGAAATCAACTGGGTTAGGGATTGAACCCACAAGAACGCAAGGGCACAAGAATACATAGAAGTTTGGGGAGGAGCATGGAGATTGTCCAGAGATTGGAACTGGGAAAACAAAGTCAACTACATACATACCTCAAAAGACAGGCTAACCTTACCTTAACTTTAACTCAAGATTAAGCTCTAAAAGAAGTCCTTGCTTCCCCTTCTGTTATGACTGTTACTATTGTCACCGCTGGCGCACTGGCTGACTTTGGATATTTATATTTGCACTTACCCAATTCTGGGTTTGGATTCGTGATTCTATGTTCACCCTACCCTCTAAAACCAATCATAAGGCTGTAATTTCTCTTTGACCGTGTATTCCACAAAGACCACAGCCCAGCTCATCTTCTAAAGCTGCAGTTCTCAAACCAAAGTTGCTAAAAACAGAGCTATCCAAGGACTGGCCTGGGGATCAGTGAGGCCATATAATCTCTAAAAATAATCTTCAGGAAATACAGTTTTACTCAAAGAACTTACATAATTTTTTATACTAAAACTGGGTGAGCAAAACTACAGACCTAGCTTTCTGGCTTAGCCAGTCTAATCATATTTTTTTTTTTCTTTCATGAATAAAACAATATTTATATGCAATTAGGTATTGGAATATTGGCTATTTTTGTGCTCTCCTGTGATACAGTGGCTTTAATACTATAGCCCTGGTTCAGTCAGTATGAACTTATTAAAATGAATTAGGGAAATTAGAAATCATTTTAAATTATTAAGCTTTAAAATAGACATGTTGTCACCTTTCAAATGGAGGAATCAATGTTTGCAATGAATCTCTTAGCACTACACCAATTGTGGTTGGGCTTCCCAGGTGGCATAGTTGGTAAAGAATTGGACTACTAATGCAGGAGACACAAGAGATGTGGGTACTATACCTGCGTCAGAAAGATCCCCTAGAAGAGAAAATGGCAACCCACTCCAGTATTCTTGCCTGGGAAATCCCATGGACAAAGAAGCCTGGTGGACTACAGTCCATGGTGTCTCAAAGAGTTGGACACAACCATATACTTAACTATGGTTAGTAAATTTGTAGAAGTGGTAGTTTACCTAAATAGCATAATTTAGATGTTTACTTAATATATTTACTTTATTATCAAGAAGATGCATCTTAGTTTATTTCAATAGACATATTTTACAATTTCTTGAGTTTTGTCATCAAGAGATCTTACAATATTTATTCTACTACTCTTAGAAATTTTTCTTGAGATTATCACATATAGAAGCCTTAATTTATCTAACGGTGAAGAAGCCACAGGAAGCAACCATCAGACAGCAAGCAACAACTGCAACATACATGAATAAGGCCATCTTAGATTACTGAGCCCCAGTAAATTTGCCAGATCCACAGTTGCTTGAATGAACCTAAGTAAAACCATGCCTTGCTTTTCTGAGCCCAAGTGAAGGCGACCTTCAGAATCTTGACCAAAAAGTTACTATTTTTGCTTTCAAGTTTGGGGCTTGTTTTATTACACAGCAATTAGCCTCTGGTACAGTATGTTTATTACTAGGCATTCCTTCAAAATCATGGAACATCCAAAGCTTATGAGAATACACTAAAATAAATCAATTGACCTTTTTAGCATTTGGCCTGAAACCTCCTAGAGCCATATGTTCATTAGAATACTTTTTTACCTTCCATATTACTAGGATGATCACATTAACTTTTTTCTCACAACTATGGAATATGGATCACCAGTTTTTCATCCTCAATTAGCATTTTTCTCACTATTTTTCAAGTGTCCAGGAATAATTCATTTGCCATTTCTCCAGCCTTGCCATTTTCCCAGCCTATCTTCACCATCCTACCTCAAAGCCAATATGTTTGGGACTTTTGTTATGGCACTATCCTACATCTAGGTACTAATATCTGTACTAGTAATTTATCAACACTTAATAAAACTACCCAAACTTGATAGATGAAAACAAACTAATTTTCTCTATATTGTGTTAGCAATGTTGGCTAGACCTAGATAGATGGTTCTTCTGCTTGTCTTGCCTGTATTCCCACATGCAGTTACAGTTATCTGACAATTGTCTGGGCTCAGTGCTCTTGTATCTTCACTTATGACTGGCAGCCTGGGCTGGGCGGAGACCAATGTGCCTCTATAGGAAAAGTCTGGCTCCATTCCACATAACTTTTCGTGACTTAATAGGCTAGACTGGACTTTTTTACATAATACTGTTAGGACTGCCTTCAAGGAAGATAAAGCAGAAGCCGGAAGCCACTCAAACCCGTGTTTATTCTGCCATAAATTAAGAGTCAATCAAAGCTCATCAAAAGACCATCAGATGTGAAGGATGGTATAGTGTGTTGAATGACAGCCTTTCAAAAGATACATCTATGTCTGTATAATCAGATTATGAATGTGATAGTGTTTGGGAAAAGGGTCTTTGCAGATGTAATTAAATTAAAAGATCTTGTGATGAGACCATCTTAGATATCTTCAGGCAAACCCCAAACCCATTGATGAGGATCCATATTTAGGACAGTAGAAGAGAAGACAGACTGAGAAGGGAAGAGACCATATGAGAACAGAGGCACAGATCAGAGTGACGCAGCCACAGATGAATGCTGGTAGCCACCAGAAGCTGGAAGACACAAGGAAAGATTCTCCTCCATAGTCTTCAGAGTATGACCCTGCTGACACCTTAATTTCAGATTTCTGGCAGCTAGAACAATGAGAGAATAAATTTTTATTGTTTTAAGTTTCCAAATTTATGGTAATTTGTTACCATGACCAGAGAATATAGAATATAGCCTGCAATTCCTGATGGGAGCTATGAATAACAAAGTCACTTTGCTAAGGGGTTGATATGGGAATTTGGAGAAGGAAATGAAATTCACTCCAGTATTCTTGCCTGGGAAATCCCATGGTCAGAGGAGCCTGGCAGGCTACAGTCCATGGGGTCTCAAGAGATACCATCAGACGTGGGAATCACAGACACTTGAAAACAATCTACCATATGCATGAAATCATTGCTCTTGCTGCAACATTTGAAAGTTGTTTTCATTAAAAATGAAAAATTGAATGAAAATAAGGATTTTATTCAATTAAAATAAGGGAACCCTTGCCTAGAAACAATATTTACAAGTTCAAATCAAGAAGCTAATTTTTTAAAAGCTAAAATTGTCTTATTTATCAGTTTCATGAACTTCTAGGAAGAGCTTATGTAACAGTAGAAAGTTTGGTTAATTTTTTTTACTTTTAATAGAAGAATTAGTTTTGCATCAGAAAAAAGCATTACTGAAAAAAGATGACTTTATTTTGAAAAGCTAATGATGCATTTAAATAGTATACTTGAGCTGTAGATTGAAAGATAGTTTCTTAGTTCATAGTAGTTATTATATTTACGTTTTGCTTATATTTACAATAGTCTCTACAGAACAATTAATTTGCAAATTTTCTATGAAAAAAAAAGATGTGGAAGATATTTTAACAAGATATGTGAATTTCCTTAGCAGGCAAAGTTGACAATTAAAAAATAATAATAAATGCTGGAATCAAAGCCAGATGGAGCTGAAACTGTAGAGCTAAAGAATGTGAGTGGCATCTCCAAAGAAAATTTTTGTAAACCCAGATTATTACCTGCATTAATCACCAGTGATGTCTCAAATGCATCATCTCTTAATTATCACAAAAGAGTCAATGGAATGATAAAATAGGAAGTTTTGTGCAAAGAAAAATTAGCAGTTTTAATTCTTGTGTTTGAAACAAATGTATAATAAAGTAGAAATAATATTTGGAAAGGCACCTTGCTACACCCTGTCAGCACATGGAAAGCGTTGATAGTTTTTGAACCCAGAATTTAATTCTTGTTGCTGATCTTGTTTGTTCCTTATGAAAAGGAAAAATAAATAAATAAATAAGAAGACACAAAGGACTTTAAAGTTCAATTAATGAAATGAGTTCAGTCTTCTTATGAGCAATACCTCACTCCGTTCAGTAGCTTTGTGGGCATGTTTCCAAGGTTAAATACACCTAGGCAGCAACTTCAAGGCAAAAATTAGAAATTTGCCTATGGTTTAAAGCAAAACTAAAGAATAAGGCACCAAAACTACAAAAACAATAAAGTGTAGGAAGTGGATAAGGAGAAATGATTATGGGGATTGTGGTCTGATTGGAATTCAATTCATTTGCATGTGGTTTAAATTGCAATTTCAATGGAAAGATAAAGAATAGTATTGCCAATTATTATTCTTCACTGAAAAACAAAACATTTTGGTAATCATTCACCTGAAGCCCTCAAATACTGAGTGAATTAAAAACTTGTTCAGTTCAGTCCAGAGCAAACAACTTTGTGTTTCCTTCCCCATTCTCCCACCACCCCCTAAAATAAAATTTCCACTAATGTTTTTATTTATCAGTTAGTTTCTTAGACAACACAACTTGGTTATTACCTGATCATAATGATTTAAAAAATTATTGTTATTACTTGTAATTATTTATTCATGTAAATGTATCAAAGCACTATGAAAACATAGCAATGAAAAAACTTGTGAGAATGATGTAACCTATTATAATCCCAGGCCATTTCTTTTAACTAATATATTCAATGTAACAAACAGATGGTTTTCCATTTACTATTAAGATAAGTAGGAAACTAAATCCTATCATTTGTTGATAACTTAAAATATTGTATATAAAACAAATATTATATATTTTTATGGATAACTTCAAACAAAGCCATCTGGCTTGAAATATTCATATAAAATATTATGCCCCTAGATTCCCAATGCTTGAGTCCACCTATCCCCCAGCTATTAGGTTTGAGAAGTTTGAAGCACACTGCTTCAATACATGTTTGTCAACACAGCTATATTGTGTCTTTTTCAGACACTGTTTTGGGGGCACAATTCTGTCCTCAACTATTCTATGGATAATTAACAATGTACTATAAAGTTATTTAGGATGCTGTATTTATCAGCCCCACACATTTGGGAGGAAAAAAGTTATCATTAGTGTAACATGATGCTAGAACGAGTTTCATTATTTCTTAAATTCTTCTAACTTTTCTTTAAACATTTGTTCTGACAACTTACTCATCTGCTTACTCAATGTTGCCACTACACATATTTGCAATGGAGTTAAAAACTCCCCATCTGGGAGCATCAAAAACTGGTATATCTATAAATGAAAACAATCTCACACACTTATTTCTCCATCCATACACATACACACACACACACACACACACACATACACACTTACCTTTGGAAAGCATTTGCAGATCAAAATTAATTTACAGTTAAAGCTGATGGTGTTATTTAAAGTTCACTGATACACTATGGACAAGCTGGAATCAAGATTGCCGGGAGAAATATCAATAACTTCAGATATGCAGATGACACCACCATTATGGCAGAAAGTGAGAGGAACTCAAAAGCCTCTTGATGAAAGTGAAAGTGGAGAGTGAAAAAGTTGGCTTAAAGCTCAATATTTAGAAAACG
>NW_011494708.1:8622145-8627472 GCF_000754665.1 Bison bison bison | reverse complement strand
GGGCTCCAAAATCACTGCAGATGTGACTGCAGCCATGAATTAAAAGACTCTTACTCCTTGGAAGAAAAGTTATGACCAACCTAGATAACATATTCAAAAGCAGAGACATTACTTTGCCAACAAAGATCCGTCTAGTCAAGGCTATGGTTTTTCCAGTGGTCATGTATGGATGTGAGAGTTGGACTGTGAAGAAAGCTGAGCACCAAAGAATTGATGCTTTTGAACTGTGATGTTGGAGAAGACTCTTGAGAGTCCCTTGGACTGCAAGGAGATCCAACCAGTCCATTCTGAAGGAGATCAGCCCTGGGATTTCTTTGGAACGAATGATGCTCAAGCTGAAACTCCAGTACTTTGGCCACCTCATGTGAAGAGTTGACTCAATGGAAAAGACTGTGATGCTGGGAGGGATTGGGGACAGGAGGAGAAGGGGACGACAGAGGATGAGATGGCTGGATGGCATCACTGACTCGATGGATGTGAGTCTGAGTGAACTCCGGGAGTTTGTGATGGACAGAGAGGCCTGGCATGCTGCGATTCATGGGGTTGCAAAGAGTCGGACACAACTGAGTGACTGAACTGAATTGAACTGAACTGATGACACTATGAAATTCAATCTTTCTCCAGATTTCACGTGAGAACTTCTTTTACTAGAAGTTGTTTTCCTTTACTTAAAACTCCTTGAATTTGAGGCTTAACATTTATCATTTAACATAATGTCCTTTCTAAATTTTCATTAACTTTGAGAATGCCACTATCATACTTTTTACACAGTTCATAACTTTACCTAGATTATAAGTGTTTTTAGTGTCTTTTATATCTTCAACAGACTCATGCTAAAATAAATGGTAACTTAGTCCTTTGTGTGCTATTAAATTCCCCATATGTACATTGGAAGGATTTTATTTGCTGCATTTTGATAAATAAAGCCACAGTATACACCATACATCAGTTTAGTCTTTAGCATTTTCCATTTAGTATTTCTAGAAATGTCGCAACTTTATAATATAAAGAGGCGAGACTCAGTTGGAAATGTTAAAACTATTTTTATTGAAGAGATGATCAATTTTTGGTGGCATTGTTAGAAATTGCCAAAAAGTTTGTTTTTAAATCAACATATAACAAGTTCAACATATAATAGGCGATTTTCCAAATACATTATCCTGAAGAGCACAACATAATCAGAGGTATGCCTATCCCAGCTGCTGTCTTCTAAAAGTACACCAAAATGAATAGAAAAATTGTTATATGCAGTAAAATTCAATTTATTAGAATTGTTATCTTGTTAACACACTACTTCTGTGGCTTGCTTCTTGCTTCACATTATTCTAGATAAACTATTTCTAGCCTTATCAATTTCTTTATTCTTTTGAAGAAACTGAAGGTAAATGATATAAAATTGAAGTCACCCAACATGATTTTAGCATATCCAGATTGCATAACTAAGGTAAACATGAAATTTAACATAAGTGGATAAAATTAACTTTGTTACTTGCTTATTATTGTCTCCCATAGTTTCCAAACTGGCTGTATGAATAATTAGGATTTATCTATTTTTAGATAATTGACATTATAATGTGAAGGATCCTTTGATTCTTGTAGATATGGTTCCATATTAATGGCATATTTGTTTCATGTTTTGACATGGTGCAAGCACCAAGGCATCTCCTTGCAAGAGATTTTGTTATACTTTTGTAAAAATAAATCATATTAATAAACTGAAAGGAATTTTGGCACTTTGACATGATGTATTCATTGTATAAGTTTTCAGTATTTTCTTGAAAAATAAGTGTAAAGCCTTATTAAGTGAGCTGCTGTAGGATAAAAAGAGTCACAAAGTTTATTTTGCTTATATTTTTTAATTCAAAACAGACAATTCTGTAAGTTTGCTCAGTCATTAAGTAACAGAGACATCAGAAGATGAAGTGGCTGGCTGGCATCACCGATGCAGTGGACATAAACTTGGGCAAACTCCAGGAGAGGTGAGGGACAGGTAGGCCTGGCATGCTGTGGTTCATGGGGTTGCGAAGAGTCGGACATGATTGGGTGACTGAATAGCAAGAATATCAGTAACGTTTGGTGTGTGACTTCCATAGTTCAAGCCCTCTTCAGGAGATTAAGGATCATAGTACAGCAAACCAAAATTACTATTCTAATGGATTTTACACTTGTGTGTGTTGAGGAAAGAGTATTAGACAGAAAAATTAGATATGTGAATAATTTGATAATGTTTCAGTTGTTGATATAAAATACAGTATGGTAAAGGAGATAGTGGTACTTGGGTGAGTGTTTCTAATTGAAAGAGGATGTCAGGGAAGGGAGACCTGTGTGATAAGGTGACATTTCAGTAGAGATAAAAAGCAAGAGAATGAGCCCTGCAGATAATCCTGTCAAAAGAGCATACCAGGCACAGCTGGTACAGTAAGGCAAAGGCAAGAACTAGATCTTGCTTATTCTTGTCAAAGAATAGTAAGAGGACAATGAGCCTAGGTTGTTTTATGTTTTTATCACCAAAGTTTAAATTTAAGGGTAATAATATTGATAAAACACAAGAATATTTTATAATTAATCAAGTATTTTCATACTTCTTAACTTATATTGTATGATTTATAAAATGTAGGTTAAGCATTTATAATGTGTTGATTAGCACTATATGCCTGCAGTATGACTGAGAATTGTTATCTCATTACGAAGGAAGAAATCAAAGTCCAAAGATATTAAGGGCCCTACCTCCATTAACAAATGCTGAGTGAACAAGCTGGAACTGTAATCAAATCTCCTCATTCCTGGCCCATTTTCTCCCTGTTATTTTATATTTTACATCAAAAGTTAGAATAGAGAGAGCCTGATTATTCTCTGAAATACTCAGCCCGACTTAAGAATCTAGAAACAGAACCTCTATGTGAAAGCACATACCTTGAATCAACCATAATGCCCATCTATTTAAGTCTTCTGGGCTTCCCTGATGGCTCAGTGGTAAAGAATCCACCTGCAATGCAGGAGACACATATAGGAGATGCAGTTTCAATCGCTGGTTTAGGAAGATCCCCTGGAGAAGGAAATGGTAACCCACTCCAGTATTCTTGCCAAGGAAATCACATCAACAGATGAGTCTGGCAGGCTACAGTTCTTGCAGTCTTAAAAGAATTGGACATACTTAGTGACTAAACAACAACAATCTCTCTTTGGAAATATGAGAGGGAGGGAGTGGTACAAAATTAAAAGTATAGTGCCTGTTATACCAATGCTTTCATTTTTTTTTTCAAATCAACTTCTTTTGGGTTCTACACTAATACATTAATATATTATATTATTCTTTAGAATTCAGGTATTAGAAATAAATCTGTTCTATTTTCTCACTACTACCACTGCTATTCTACATATCTCCCCATTCCTCTACTTCTAGACCTTCTCCTTGAGATCTCCCTGAGATCTTTCAACATTTACGCACATATCCATCTGCCCACAGAACAATATTCACTATCTTGGTTTGTGACAGATAGATAGATGATAGATACATAGATAGACATTATATATATAATGTTTGTATAATATAAAGGACATCACTTACATATTTTCTTCAACTTCTTGTTTTTACTCTTTATTTTTTGAAAATACTTTATGCTTCTACCCCACATCCAAGTTTGGGGCAGTGGCCGAGAGGAGCTACCCTACACTGAAGGTCAGGGATGGCAGCCGAGAAGAGCTATCCCATTTCCAAGGTAACGAGCAGTGGCTGTGCTTTGCTGGAGCAGCCATGAAGAGATACCCCATGTCCAAGGTAAGAGAAACCCAAGTAAGATGGTAGGCACTGAGAGAGGGCATAAGAGGGCAGACAGACTGACCACAGTCACAGACAACTAGCCAATCTGATCACAATGACCACAGCCTTGTCTAACTCAATGAAATTAAGCCATGCCATGTGGGGCCACCCAAGATGGATGGGTCATGGTGGATAGGTCTGACAGAATGTGGTCCACTGGAGAAGGAAATGGCAAACAACTTCAGTATTCTTGCCTTGAGAACCCCATGAACAATATGAAAAGGCAAAAAGACAGGGCACTGAAAGATGAACTACCCAGGTCAGGAGGTACTCAATATGCTACTGGAGATAAGGGGAAAAAAACTCCAGAAAGAATGAAGGCATGGAGCCAAAGCAAAATCAACACCCAGTTGTGGATGGGACTGGTGATAAAAGCAAAGGCTGATGCTGTAAGAGCAATATCGCATGGGAACCTGGAATGTTAGGTCCATGAATCAAGGCAAATTGGAAGTGGTCAAACAGGAGATGGCAAGAGTGAACATCAACATTCTAGGAATCAGCGAACTAAGATGGGCTCGAATGTGTGAATTTAACTCAGATGACCATTATATCTACTACTGTGGGCAAGAATCCATTAGAAGAAATGGAGTAGCCATCATAGTAAACAAAAGAGTGAGAAATGCAGTTGAGTTCAGTTCAAATCAGTCGCTCAGTCATGTCCGACTCTTTGCGACCCCATGAATTGCAGCATGCCAGGCCTCTCTGTCCATCACCAACTCCCGGAGTTCACCCAGATTCACATCCATCGAGTCAGTGATGCCATCCAGCCATCTCATCCTCTGTCGTCCCCATCTCCTCCTGCCCACAATCTCACCCAGCATCAGAGTCTTTTTCAATGAGTCAACTCTTTGCATGAGGTGGTCAAAGTACTGGAGTTTCAGCTTTAGCATCATTCTTTCCAAAGAAATCCCAGGGCTGATCTCCTTCAGAATGGACTGGTTGGATCTCCTTGCAGTCCAAGGGACTCTCAAGAGTCTTCTCCAACACCACAACTCAAAAGCATCAATTCTTTGGCACTCAGCTTTCTTCACAGTCCAACTCTCACATCCATACGTGACCACTGGGAAAACCATAGCCTTGACTAGATGGACCTTTGTTGGCAAAGTAATGTCTCTGCTTTTGAATATGCTATCTAGGTTGTTCATAACTTTCCTTCCAAGGAGTAAGTGTCTTTTGATTTCATGGCTGCAGTCACCATCTGCAGTGATTTTGGAGCCCCCAAAAATAAAGTCTGACTTGTTTCCACTGTTTCCCCATCTATTTCCCATGAAGAGATGGGACAAGATGCCACGATCTTTGTTTTCTGAATGTTGAGTTTTAAGCCAACCTTTTCACTCCCCTCTTTCACCTTCATCAAGAGGCTTTTGAGTTCCTCTTCACTTTCTGTCATAAAGGTGGTGTCATCAGCATATCTGAGGTTACTGATATTTCTCCTGGAAATCTTGATTCCAGCTTGTGCTTCTTCCAGCCCAGCATTTCTCATAATGTACTCTGCATAGAAATTAAA
>NW_011494708.1:8621247-8621999 GCF_000754665.1 Bison bison bison | reverse complement strand
TTTTTGGAACCAGTCTGTTGTTCCATGTCCAGTTCTAACTGTTGCCTCCTGACCTGCATACAGATTTCTCAAGAGGCAGGTCAGGTGGTCTGGTATTCCCATCTCTTTCAGAATCTTCCACAGTTTATTTTTATCTACACAGTCAAAGGCTTTGGCATAGTCAATAAAGCAGAAAAAGATGTTTTGCTGGAACTCTCTTGCTTTTTTGATGATCCAGCAGATGTTGGCAATTTAATCTCTGGTTCCTCTGCCTTTTCTAAAACCAGCTTGAACATCTGGAAGTTCATGGTTCACAAATTGCTGAAGCCTGGCTTGGAGAATTTTGAGCATTACTTTATTAGCATGTGAGATGAGTACAATTGTGCGGTAGTTTGAGCATTCTTTGGCATTGCTTTTCTTTGGGATTGGAATGAAAACTGACCTTTTCCAGTCCTGTGGCCACTGCTGAGTTTTCCACATTTGCTGGCATATTGAGTGCAGCACTTTCACAGCATCATCTTTCAGGACTTGAAATAGCTCAACTGGAATTCCATCACCTCCACTAGCTTTGTTCGTAATGATGCTTTCTAAGGCCCACTTGACTTCACATTCCAGGATGTCTGACTCTAGGTTAGTGATCACACCATCGTGATTATCTGGGTCGTGAAGATCTTTTTTGTACAGTTCTTCTGTGTATTCTTGCTATATCTTCTTAATATCTTCTGCTTCTGTTAGGTCCATACCATTTCTGTCCTTTATCAAGCCCATCTTTG
>NW_011494708.1:8615866-8620421 GCF_000754665.1 Bison bison bison | reverse complement strand
TAGTAGATATAATGGTCATCTGAGTTAAATTCACCCAAAAATGCAGTACTTGGATGCAATCTCAAAAACAACAGAATGATCTCTGTTCATTTCCAAGGCAAACCATTCAGTATCATGGTAATCAAAGTCTATTCCCCAACCAGTAACGCTGAAGAAGCTGAAGTTGAACTGTTCTATGAAGACCTACAAGACCTTCTATAACTACACCCCCCAGAGAGATATCCTTTTCATTATAGGGGGCTGGGAGGCAACAGTAGGAAGTCAAGAAACACCTGGAGTAACAGGAAAATTTGGCTTTGGAGTACAGAATGAAGCAGGGCAAAGGCTAATAGAGTTATGCCAAGAGAACGCACTGGTCATAGCAAACACCCTCGTCCAACAACACAAGAGAAGACTCTACACATGGACATCACCAGTAGTCAACACTGAAATAAGATTGATTATATTCTTTGCAGTCAAAGATGGAGAAGCTCTATACAGTCAGCAAAAACAAGACCAGGAGCTGACTTTCGCTCAGACCATGAACTCCTTATTGCCAAATTCAGACTTAAATTGAAGAAAGTAGGGAAAACCACTAGACCATTCAGGTATGACTTGAAACAAATCCCTTATGACTATACAGTGGAAGTGACAAATAGATTTAAAGGACTAGATCTGATACACAGAGTGCTCAATGAACTATGGGCGGAGGTTCATGACATTGTACAGGACACAGGAATCAAGACCATCCCCAAGAAAAGAAATGCAAAAAAACAAAATTGCTGTCGGGGAAGGCCTTACAAATAGGTGTGAAAAGAAGAGAAGCAGAAAGCAAAGGAAAAAAGGAAAGATATACCCAAATGAATGCAGAGTTCCAAAGAATAGCAAGGAGAGATAAGAAAGCCTTCTTCAGCATCAGTTCAAAGAAATAGAGGAACAAAATAGAATGGGAAAGACTAGAGATCTCTTCAAGAAAGTTAGAGATACCGATGGAGCACTTTATGCAAGGTGGGATCAATAAAGGACAGAAATGGTAGGGACCTAGGAGAAGCAGAAGATATTAAGAAGAGGTGGCAAGAATACACAGAAGATCTATACAAAAAGAACTTTTCAACATAGATAATCAACATGGTGTGATTGCTCTTCTAGAGCCAGACATTCGAGAATGTGAAGTGAAGTGGGCCTTAGGAAGCATCACTACGAACAAAGCTAGTGGAGGTGATGGAATTCCAGTTGAGCTATTTCAAATCCTGAAAGATGATACTGTGAAAGTGCTGCAGTCAATATGCCAGCAAATTTGGAAAACTCAGCAGTGGCCACAGGACTGGAAAACGTCAGTTTTCATTCCAATCCCAAAGAAAGGCAATGCCAAAGAATGCTCAAACTACCACACAATTGCACTCATCTCACACACTAGTAAAGTAATGCTCAAAATTCTCCAAGCCAGGCTTCAGCAACACGTGAACTGTGACCTTCCAGATGTTCAAGCTGGTTTTAGAAAAGGCAGAGGAACCAGAACCAAATTGCCAACATCTCCTGGATCATCGCAAAAGTAAGAGTTCCAGAGAAACATCTATTTCTGCTTTATTGACTATGCCAAAGCCTTTGACTGTGGATCAAAATAAACTGCGGAAAATTCTGAAAGAGATGAGAATACCAGACCACCTGATCTGCCTCTTGAGAAACCTGTATGCAGGTCAGGAAGCAACAGTTAGAACTGGACATGAAACAACAGACTGGTTCCAAATAGGAAAGGAATATGTCAAGGCTGTATATTGCCACCCAGCTTATTTAAATAATGTGCACAGTACATCATGAGAAATGCTGGGCTAGAAGAAGCACAATCTGGAATCAAGATTGCCGGGAGAAATATCAGTAACCTCAGATATGCACATAACACCACTCTTATGGCAGAAAGTGAAGAAGAACTAAAGAGTCTCTTGATGAAAGTGAAAGAGGAGAGTGAAATAGTTGGCTTAAAGCTCAACATTCAGAAAACTAAGATCATGGAATCTGGTCCCCTCACTTCATGACAAATAGATGGGGAAACAGTGTCTGAGTTTATTTTTCTGGGCACCAAAATCACTGCAGATGGTGATTGCAGCCATGAATTGAAAAGATACTTACTCTTTGGAAGAAAAGTTATGACCAACTTAGACAGCATATTAAAAAGCAGAGACATCTCTTTGTCAACAAAGGTCCGTCTAGTCAAGGCTATGGTTTTTCCAATGGTCATGTATGGATGTGAGAGTTTGCCTATAAAGAAAGCTGAGCACTGAAGAATTGATGCTTTTGTGCTGTGGTGTTGGAGAAGACTCTTGAGAGTCCCTTGGACTGCAAGGAGATCCATCCAGTCCATTCTAAAGCAGATGAGTCCTGGGTGTTCATTGGAAGGACTGATGTTGAAGCTGAATTTCCAATACTTTGGCCACCAAATGCGAAGAGCTGACTCCTTTAAAAAGACCCTGATGATGGGAAAGATTGAGGGCAGGAGGATAAGGGGATGACAGAGGATGAGATGGTTGCATGGTTTGGGTGGACTCCAGGAGTTGGTGATGGACAGAGAAGACTGGAGTTGCAGTTCATGGGGTCGCAAAGAGTCGGAGAAGACTTAGCGATGAATTGAACTATACTTCTACAGCCTGATATACATCATTTTTTAAAAATGCTGCATAGTATTTCCACAATAAGGATGACTACATTAAGTGTATTGAGTCATTCTCTGAAAGAAAAATATTAGGAAATTTCAAGGTCTTCCTTTTAGTAAGAATCAGAGAATTATTCTCCTTGTAACTCTGAAAAATTTCCTTATTAGTGAGCTAAGCATTAGCAGTTCCTTTACCAGCTGGACCCTTAGTCTCCCTAATTATGTCTCAAGGGTTTAATAATCAGGCAGGCAGAGGAAAATAAGTTTCATACTTATTCCAAAAAAAAAAAAATCAAGAAAGGAACTTTACATTGCTTTATGAATTCAAGGCAAGTCATCTCTTAAACCAAGGTTTTTTTTTTGGAGGGGGGTCGGGATTGGTAACGAATATAATAATGAAAAACATAGCTTAACCCAAGATGTTTACTAAAGAAAAGAAATTTCTAATAGTATATGAAAGGGTCAAGGTGATAATTTAAAACACAAATGAACTCAGAAGATATAAAAAAAATAAGCAATCAGACAGTTGTGCTTTCCGATAATCAATTAATCACAGAGAAATAATAATTCACCTTTTATTGAAGAACTTCCTATTGATTTAAGTAACTCAATATGTGAGTATTAAACTAGAGACTCAGATATTTAGATAAACAAAATGTTTTGGTTTTAAGTGTGGATACTGAAGACGTATAACCAAGGAGAATAACTAAATTTAATATTGTCCAAGATACTTTATAGAAGGTAGATCTGAATCTGATTGCTGGGACAATTTTTTACAATTTAGAATGGTGACTGACAGAAATCTAAGACCATGGTTATCTCCTGCTAAAGTCATTCATGATCCTGCACCAGAGAGCACCACACACAAAACATGAAATGAAGAAGAAACCAATCAATAAGGTAAAGCATTCATTGAGCTTTTTTATTTCAAGAGAGAGATGAAACCATTGTGACAATAGTCCTATCTTGGAAAAATAGAACAGAAGCCTATAATGGGACGTGAGATTTGCACAGGTTGAGATGTAACAGAATAATCTTAAGAATTTCTAATTCCTAGCTGAATTTATGGCTCCAGAGAGTGGTTTAAAGACATAGAATCTTTCAGCCAGTTGAATGAAATGAAATATAAAGGATGAAATACAATTTTAAAGGAAAGTTAAAAGAGAGACAGAGAAAGAGAACAAAATTATTCAGGGCAGCAAAACAATGCCCTGGAGAAATTATAGACAAAATATTTTAAATAAAATGTAATATCTCCACTTTTGCACCGTAAGTGTAGTGGGCAACCTGTAATTCGAGGAGACTTTAAATCACAGTTCAGTTCAGTTCAGTTCAGTCACTCAGTTGTGTCCGACTCTTTGCAACCCCATGAATTGCAACACGCCAGGGTTCCCTGTCCATCACCAACTCCCAGAGTTCACTCAAACCCATGCCCATCGAGTCAGTGATGCCATGCAGCCATCTCTCCTCCTGCCCCCAATCCCTCCCAGCATCAGGGTCTTTTCCAATGAGTCAACTCTTTGCATAGATGGCCAAGTACTGGAGTTTCAGCTTTAGCATCATTCCTTCCAAAGAACACCCAGGACTGACCTCCTTTAGAATGGACTGGTTGGATCTCCTTGCAGTCCAAGGGACTCTCAAGAGTCTTCTCCAACACCACAGCTCAAAAGCATCAATTCTTCAGTGCTCAGCTTTCTTTATAGTCCAACTCTCACATCCATACATGACCATTGGAAAAATCATAGCCTTGACTAGATGAACCTTTGTTGGCAAAGTAATGTCTCTGCTTTTTAATATGCTATCTAGGTTGGTCATAACTTTCCTTCCAAGGAGTAAGCATCTTTTTTAACTTCATGGCTGCAGTCACCATCTGCAGTGATTTTGGAGCCCAGAAAAATAAAGTCTGACACTGTTTCCACTGTTTCCCCA
>NW_011494708.1:8615284-8615571 GCF_000754665.1 Bison bison bison | reverse complement strand
ACTTCATGGCTGCAGTCACCATCTGCAGTGATTTTGGAGCCCAGAAAAATAAAGTCTGACACTGTTTCCACTGTTTCCCCATCTATTTCCCATGAAGTGATGGGACCAGATGCCATGATCTTCGTTTTCTGAATATTGAGCTTTAAGCCAACTTTTTCACTCCCCTCTTTCACTTTCATCAAGAGGCGTTTTTGTTCCTCTTCACTTTCTGCCATAAGGGTGGTGTCATCTGCATATCTGAGGTTACTGATATTTCTCCCAGCAATCTTGATGCCAGCTTGTGCTTC